>NC_087278.1:2690000-3016250 GCF_015220805.1 Pogoniulus pusillus
AAGCCTCTGCTAAACTGTTGCTCTCCCAACAAGATTATCACCAGAAGGCTGTTTTATTTCTCATGCCCTTAAAATCCATTGTTCTGTTCTCTCAGTTTTACAATGTGTGTGCATCCAGCAGCAGCAATTTCAGCTCTCTGACTGCAGCTGGCAGTGGCTCTGGGCCAGCAATACACAGGATGCTGCTCCAGCAGCCCTGTGCTCAGTGTCCCTCTGCCCCAGCAATCTGGATTATGTTTTTTTGCCACTTTATTTGATCATGGCACTCATGAAAATTACAAATTAGCATCAATAAGTAGGAGCTGACATGGTCTCAGTGTACCTCACATGATTTCTGCCATGGTGTTTTTTGCTCAGCTCTGCTGCTGCTTTCTTTCCTCCAGGTTATGCTGCCCAGGGAGGTGGTGGAGTTGCCAGCCCTGGAGGTGTTCAAGACAAGATTGGGTGAGGCACTTAGTGCCATGGTCTGGTTGACTGGACAGGGCTGGGTGCTAGGTTGGACTGGATGAGCTTCCAACCTGGTTGATTCTATGATTTGGGAGCAATCAGCAGCTAGGTAGGTGCTCTGCTCTGGACCTGGAGATTTGAAACTGAAATTGCAGCAAAGTCCAGCTCAGGATTCATTTTCCCGAGCAAAGCAGAAACATTAGGAGGAAAAAGGCTTTTGACAACTGGATTTCTCCAGACACTTCCCTCCTCTGCCCAGCCTCATCCAACCCGGTCCTGAACACCTCCAGGGAGGTTGTGGAGCATAGAGTCACAGATCTTTGATCATGTTCCATGCTTCTGTGCTCCACAGCCTCCCTGGAGTTGTTCAGGACCAGGTCAGATGAGATCTTGAGTGCCCTTTTGTAGCAGGAGGTGTCCCTGCCTATGGCAGGGGAGGTTGGAACTAAAAGCTCTTTACAGTGAGGGTAGTGAGACACTGGCACAGGTTGAGGGTGGTGAGATACTGGCACAGTTTGAGGATGGTGAGACACTGGCACAGGTTGAGGGTGGTGAGACACTGGCACAGGTTGAGGGTGGTGAGATACTGGCACAATTTGAGGATGGTGAGACACTGGCACAGGTTGAGGGTGGTGAGACACTGGCACAGGTTGAGGGTGGTGAGATACTGGCACAATTTGAGGATGGTGAGACACTGGCACAGGTTGAGGATGCTGAGACCCTGGCAGAGGTTGCCCAGGGAGGTTGTGGAGCACAGAAGCACCCAATGTGATCAAAGATCACATTGGGTGCTTCTGTGCTCCACAACCTCCCTGAAATTGTTCAGGACCAGGTCAGATGGGACAGAATCTCTCTGAAGTGCCTACCCCAAAGGCATAATCAAGTCTTAGTGACTCCTAAGGTGACTGAAGACATCTTAGGAAGTGCTAGAGGGCTGCAAGGCATTGCTGCTCCCCAGCAAAACGCTGTCTTTTATGGCTGGTTCAACACTTAAAGTGTCAGATAGGAGGGGGCTGGTGAACACAAGCCTTAACAATAGGTTCCCATAGCTTAGGGGGGTTTTATTTCCTCCTGGGGAGGGTCTTCTTTGCACTTCACCCCCTTGTTTGTTTAGCTGTGTGCATGTGTGTGCGTGGTCCTGCGTGGCAGCAAAGGGCCAGAAGGAGCCAACCCCTCCCTGAGGAAGCTGTGACAGAGGATCTGTGCAAATGTGCTTCCTCTTCCTTTCACTCCCCAGCCTTAAGGTCAGAGGAGCTGGAAAATCCTCCTCCACCCTGTGGCTTGATCTGACGATTGTAAGAGAGCCTCGGTTCCCTCCATGCCTTCCGCTCCCCACCCTTCCCCCTGCCATCTGCTAACCCTTTAAAGCCTTTTCCCAGCTCCATGCCTGCTGATCCTGGGCTCTGAGGAGGGGGACAGGTTGAGGAGGGGGACAGGTTGTGTTTTATTACAAACCGAGTGTCCCAGGTGGCCCTCGGGGGGGGGGGTGTGAAGGCACCACAGGAGTGTCTCAAAGGTTGTCCTGGGGCATTGCTTCCAGCTCCCAGGCGGTCCAGAGGCAAAGCCTGGGCAGTGCAGCAATTATTAACTCAGTTGAAAAGAGTTAACTGCTTCTCTTCTTTTTTTTTTTTTCTCATTTATTTCCTTTCTTTTTTGGTTGGTTGGGTGTTGGTTTTTTTCCCCTTTTCATTCTTAATCTCAGATATTTGGATTCAGGTCAGCCAAGTCAGGAATTCCTGCCTTTGGCTTCCAGCTCTGCTATGGCATGAAGAGCAGGGGGGTGTGGGGGCTGGAGCTGGTTGCCTGCCAGGACACCACTTCAGGGCTGCTGGTTTGGGTGGGGATCTCCCTTCAGGGCACTTTCCCACAGTTGCTGGCACTGCCCTTAAACAAGGGCTTTGAGCACGCAGAAAAGCCTTCAGGGTCCCCAGGGTAGAAATCACAGCCAAAGGGACAGTCAGCCAGAGGAGTGTTTCCATGCCCAGATGTGTGCCCAAGGTGGATGCCAGGTAAAAAGCAAGAGCAACCTCTGCTCCTAGCACCTCTGGCAAGGCAGCACACTTTCCACTGCCTCTCTCCATGCAGCTACCTCACTGCTGGGGCAGAGGGAGCTGAGCAGCTGCATTTTGGTCCAGAGAAGGTGAAGGTTGCTGTGCCTTGTGCTGTGCAGCCAGAGCATGGCACAGCTCACCTTTGGAGGAATCACAGGTTGGTCACAGAGTCAGAATCACAGAGACATTCAGCTTGGAAAAGACCCTCAGGATCATCAAGTCCAATCAATATCCCTACTCTACAAGCTTCACCCTAAACCATATCCCCCAAGCACCACATCCAAACGACTTCTAAACACATCCAGGGTTGGTGACTCCATCACTTTGAAACACATCCAGGGTTGGTGACTCCACCACTTTGAAACACATCCAGGGCTGGTGACTCCACCACCCCCCTGGGCAGCTCATTCCAATGCCAGACCACTCTTCCTGTGAAAGAAGTTTCCTAATGTCCAGTCTAAGCCTACCCAGTGGCAGCTTGAGCCCATTCCCTCTTGTTCTACCACTATTTACCTGTGAGAAGAGACCAGCACCACCCTCTCCACGACATCCTTTCAGGTAGCTGTAAACTGTGATGAGGTCTCCCTTCAGCCTCCTCTTCAAATCAAACCAAACCAAACCAAAATACCCCACAAAACCCCAACAGCCACTGGAGCTGGTTTTCTTAGAATCATAGAATCAAGCAGGCTGGCAGAGACCTCCAAGCTCATCCAGGCCAACCTAGCACCCAGCCCTGGCCAACCAACCAGACCATGGCACTAAGTGCCCCAGCCAGGCTTGGCTTCAACACCTCCAGCCATGGGCACTCCACCACCTCCCTGGGCAGCCCATTCCAATGCCAATCACTCTCTCTGACAACAACTTCCTCCTAACATCCAGCCTAGACCTGCCCTGGCACAGCTTGAGACTGTGTCTCCTTCATCTATTGCTTCCTGCCTGGCAGCAGAGCCCAACCCCACCTGGCTACAACCTCCTTTGAGGTAGTTGTAGACAGCAATGAGCTCTGCCCTGAGCCTCCTCTTCTGCAGGCTGCACACCCCCAGCTCCCTCAGCCTGGGCAGCCCAATGGCAAATGCCTTTTGTATGCCTCCTGGGGTGGTAGTCACCTTGGGCTTTTCCCTGGCCCTGTCAGAGCTAGAAGGTGAGTTTCTATTTCAGTGGAAGCCAAAGGTCTCCTCAAAGGTGAGCTGAGGTGACCAATGCCAGCCACAGGCAGCCCAAGCAGGAGCATGAGCAGAGCAAGCTGCAACTTGGAGGTCTGCACCGCAGCTCAGGATGGAGACTCCCTCAAGCAGTGGCCATGGCCTTGCTGAGGAGAGCGAGGCTGACTGGCAGCCCAGCATGCCCCTCCCTGCCATCCAGAGCCATGGGTGCCAGGGGCTCAGACTGCAGAGACCCCAGGGGTTGCCTTTGGCTGCCACTCGTGGTGCAGCTCCAGCAAAAGGGGGTGCGCAGCTTCCTGGTGCGGGGCAGGCAGCAGCCACAGCAGCCCTGCTCACACACAGCCTCTGGGGGCCTCCCCTCACCCCCATCTCTGGAGGATCAGGCTCTCATCCCTCCCCACATCTGCCTGTCTGCAGGAAGAGACCTCGCAGCCACAATGTGACCACCGACTGCCGGGTCAGGCTGCAGGTTCACCTCTCTCAGCCCTCATGCAGGGTGGCTCTTCCTGCACGCCTGCCCTTGCAGCAGCTGGGGACAAAGGAGGGGACACTGGAGATGGGATGGCCTGGAAGGGCTCCAGTGCTAGCCTCTGCAGCTTCTTGGCTCCTTCCAGTGAGTGGAGGGCTGGACTAGATGATCAGGCTATGAGAATTTGGGCTCTGCAGCCTGGAGGAGAGAAGGCTTCCAGGAGACCTTAGAGTGGCCTTGCAGTATCTGAAATGGGCCACAGAAGAGCTGGGGAGGGACTATTGACAAGGTCTGGTAACGGCAGGATGAGGAGGAATGGGTTTGAACTGGCAGAGGAGAGAATGAAAGTGGATGTTGGGAAGAAGTTGTTTGCAGTGAGGGTGGTGAGACACTGGCACAGGTTGAGGGTGCTGAGACACTGGCACAGGTTGCCCAGGGAGGTTGTGGAGCACAGAAGCACAGAATGAGATCAGAGGTCTATGGTTCTGTGCTCCACAACCTCCCTGGGGGTGTTCAGGACCAGGTTGGATGAGACTTTGAATGACCTGTTCTAGTGGGAGGTGTCTCTTGCCTGTGGCAGAGGGCTGGAACTGGATGAGCTTGGAGGTCCCTTCAACCTAAACCATTCTATGATTCTATGGTATCCAACCTGAGCCTCCCCTGGCACACCTTGAGGCCATAATGCAGCCCTTGTCATAGAATCATAGAATCTGCCAGGTTGGAAGCGAGCTCCAAGATTATCCAGCCCAACCTAGCACCCAGCCCTGGCCAACCAACCAGACCATGGCACTGAGTGCCCCAGCCAGGCTTGGCTTCCACACCTCCAGCCATGGCCACTCCACCACCTCCCTGGGCAGCCCATTCCAATGCCAATCACTCTCTCTGACAACAACTTCCTAACAACATCCAGCCTAGACCTGCCCTGGCACAGCTTCAGGCTCTGTCCCCTTCTGTTGCTGGCTGCCTGGCAGCAGAGCCCAACCCCACCTGGCTACAGCCTCCCTGCAGGCAGCTGCAGACAGCAATGAGCTCTGCCCTGAGCCTCCTCTGCTGCAGGCTGCACCCCCCCAGCTCCCTCAGCCTCTCCTCACAGGGCTCTGCTCCAGGCCCCTCCCCAGCCTTGCTGCCCTTCTCCAAACACCTTCCAGCACCTCAGCATCTCTCTGCAATGGAGGAGCCCAGACCTGGACACAGCACTGCAGGGGTGGCCTGAGCAGTGCTGAGCACAGGGGCAGAAGAACCTCCCTTGTCCTGCTGGCATATATACTTAGGTATGCAGCCTGACACATCTTGTGTCTTGTGTAGACTTTGCTTCCTTCAAAGGAGCAGAAAGTACTCCTTAAAGAGCAACTCTAAGGTGTGCTTCTGTTTCTCCACTCAGTCTAGACTGAGTAAACATTTTAGCTTCCATCAGTGCTCAGGTCTGCAATTAAAAAGCCAAGACAGCTCCAGGTTAGTCTGGTTCTTCTACAGAGTGATTTACTACAGGCACAGAGGGCAGGGGCTGCACACTGCACCAATATGCCTGACCCACAGAGTCATTAGCAGTGACCCAGGTGAGTTACACAGAGATGCCTTTTGGAAAGGCTCTTCAGTGAACATATACAGAGTCATAGAGTCATAGAACCATAGAACCACAGAAGCACAGAGTCATAGAACCATAGAACCACAGAAGCACAGAGTCATAGATTCACAGTTTCATAGGATCCTAGAATCACAGTTTCACAGCCATAGAATCACAGAATCAGTCAGGGTTGGAGGGACCATAAGGATCAGCCAGTTCCGACCCCCCTGCCATGGGCAGGGGCGCCCTACCCTAGATAATATATGTGTATGTATGTGTGAAATGCCTTTCATGTAGAGAAACGAAGTGTTTGGGGGTTTATTCCACTCCATTTACACCAAGGAGCTATTACTCTTCTGCAGAGTTGAAACTGCTGTGAGGAGTGAGGAGGAAGTTGTTGAGCATGGGAGTGGTGAGAGGCTGGAATGGGTTGCCCAGGGAGGTGGTGGAAGCCTCATCCCTGGAGGTGTTTGAGGCCAGGCTAGAAGAGGCTGTGTGCAGCCTGCTCTAGGGTAGGGTGTCCCTGGGCATGGCTGGGGGGCTGGAACTGGCTGATCCTTGTGGTCCCTTCCAAACCTGACTGAATCTCTGATTATCAACCACTGCCCAGCCCTTGCCATGAGACTCAGAGCATCGTTCCCTGTTCCACCCCCACTCAACAGTGAAGCAGAACTCCAAAGAAAGGTGATGTAACAGGAAGCATCCTGGCAAAAAGGCACTGCCTCTCTTCTGGGAGAGCAGCAAGGAAATGAAGCAGTTCTGCCAGCACAGCTCCTCACTGAACGTGACTGAAATGCTGCCACTCCAGATCTGCTGTCTTGCCTAGAGAACCCTAAACTGGCAGAGCTACCTTAACAGAGGCAGTGAGGCAAGGCAGAGGTGATGCTTTCTGGAGAAAGACAGGAAGGAGAGTGGCTCTGGCCAGCCTGCTCTAGGGTAGGGTGTCCCTGTCCATGGCAGGAGGGTTGAAACTGGATGATCCTTGTGGTCCCTTCCAACTCTGAGTGATTCTGTGATTCTCTGATTCTCTGATTCTCTCATTCTCTCATTCTCTGATTCTCTCATTCTCTCATTCTGTGGTTCTCTGATTCTCTCATTCCTTCATTCTCTGATTCTCTCATTCTCTCATTCTGTGGTTCTCTGATTCTCTCATTCCTTTATTCTCTCATTCTGTGGTTCTCTGATTCTCTCATTCCTTCATTCTCTGATTCTCTCATTCTCTCATTCTGTGGTTCTCTGATTCTCTCATTCCTTTATTCTCTCATTCTGTGGTTCTCTGATTCTCTCATTCCTTCATTCTCTCATTCTGTGATTCTCTGATTCTCTCATTCTCTGATTCTCTGATTCTGTGATTCTCTGATTCTCTCATTCTCTGATTCTCTCATTCTCTGATTCTCTCATTCTCTCATTCCTTCATTCTCTGATTCTCTCATTCTGTGATTCTCTAATTCTCTCATTCTGTGGTTCTCTGATTCTCTCGTTCTCTGATTCTCTCATTCTCTCATTCCTTCATTCTCTCATTCTCTCATTCTGTGATTCTCTCATTCTCTCACTCTGATTCACTCTCTGATTCGCTGATTCTCTCACTCTCTCACTCTCTGATTCACTCTCTGATTCTCTGATTCTCTGATTCTCTGACTCTCTGATTCACTCTCTGATTCTCTGATTCTCTGACTCTCTGATTCTCTGATTCTCTGACTCTCTGACTCTCTGATTCTCTGATTCTCTGATTCTGTGACTCTCTGATTCTCTGACTCTCTGACTCTCTGAATCTATGCTGAGCTTCAGCCCAGGGTGAATCACAGCTCTTCGTGCCCTGCAGCAAACCTTTCTGGGTGCCTACAGCAGCATCTGCAGAGGTAACCATGAAATGAACTACCATGGGGCCACAAAGCTGGCTATAAATACGTGCACAAATCCCATGTTTCCTGAAGAAGGAACTGCTGTTTACTGTGTGCAGCACCTGACACAATGCAGTCTTGACCTGGCTAAGGTTCCTGTGCTGTCCTGCAGTGAAATGGGAAATAAAGCAGCAATAATGATGGCTTCTCCTTTCCTTCTGCACGGTGTTATTGCTGGGCTGGTTTTGTTTAGTGGCTCTCATTAGCAAACTTGCAGAGCTGCTACTGAATGGAAAAGCTTGGGAAGAGGGCATGTCTTTGCCATTTGTGAATCCTGGCTGCTTGAAAGCAGGGAATGAGATTTGCTAAGGGAAAGTGTGGGAGGGAATCATGTGGTTTTTTTTCACAATAGTAATGTAAAACTGTGCAGTGCAAAAGGTCACACCAAAAGCAGCAGGAGGACAGGATGCTGGGATAAAACACTGACCAGATTTACTTCCTAAATGAACTTTTTCTCCCTCTCTCTCTTTTTCCCCCCTTCTCTCCCTGGGACTCTGTGGAATAACAGCATCTTGTGCTAGACAGAGGAAATGAAAGAGCATTAAGGACAGGTAGACTGCAAACACAGTGAGCAAAACACTGGGGCACTCCTAAAGCAACCCAGCAAAAGAACCCTAGGAGGAGGAGTGCAGAGTTCAATGGAAACAAGCAGCTCAGCTTATCAGCCACTGAGAATCACAGAATCAAGCAGGTTGGAAGAGAGCTCCAAGCTCCCCCAGCCCAACCTAGCACCCAGCCCTAGACAAGCAACCAGACCATGGCACTAAGTGCCCCAGCCAGGCTTGGCTGCAACACCTCCAGCCACAGCGACTCCACCACCTCCCTGGGCAGCCCATTCCAATGCCAATCACTCTCTCTGACAACAACTTCCTCCTAACATCCAGCCTAGACCTGCCCTGGCACAATTTGAGGCTGTGTCCCCTTGTTCTGTTGCTGGCTGCCTGGCAGCAGAGCCCAACCCCACCTGGCTACAACCTCCCTTCAGGGACAGGCTCTGCTCACTGCTCCCTGGGATAGGACAAGGAGCAATGGATGGAAGCTGCAGCACAGGAGGTTCCAGCTCAGTACAAGGGGGATACTTCTTCACTGAAAGGGTCCCAGAGCCCTGGCACAGGCTGCCCAGAGAGGTTGTGGAGTCTCCTTCTCTGGAGCCTTCCAAGACCTGTCTGGATGTGTTGCTGTGTGACCTGAGCTAGATTGTGTGGTCCTGCTGTGGCAAGGGTTTGGACTGGATGATCTCTTTGGGTCCCTTCCAACCCCTGACATCCTGTGATCCTGTGGGACATGCTGGTGGTGAGTTTCTCTCCCCATATCCTCATCTGCTTGGTGGCAGGAGCAACTTCTTTCATAGCTGGACAATAATTCCTGGCCAATGGAAGAGAAGGGGTCAGACCATTCCTTGCCTTTCCCTGCCCTCCTGCATGCCAAGGAGCTGTGTAAAGCACAGTTCTGCCAGCTCTGCCCATTCTTCCTTCCAACTCTCCCCTGCACAGGACTGTTTCTAATTTCTTGCCTTGCTGGGCACACCCATTCATCTTCAGGTTCCTGTGGGCTACAAGGAGGATTAAGTTACCTGTTTCCTATTTTGGGCAAGAGTTTCAGAGCCTTTTCCTGTCCCAAGGACCCAGCAGGTTTCTGCAAGGATAAGCTCTTGCAGGGGAGAGGAAGCAGGAAACACTCTCAGAGCTGCAGCATTTCTTCCTTCTAGCTTTCTGCATCTCCCCACATGAACCTTGCCAAGAGGGCTGAGAGGTGTAAAACAAGGATAAATGTAAATATCAAGGGGAAAAGTGACAAAGCTGCAGGACAGAGAAGTATTTGAGGAAAAAGAAGAAAATGGCAGAATGAGAGTGAAGAAGAGGAAGATGAAGAAAAGAAATCCTGATCTTCTTCTCATCATGGTCTCTTCTCCCAGGCAAGCAGCAACAGAACAAGGGGACACAACCTCAAGCTGTGCCAGGGGAGGTCTGGGCTGGATGTTAGAGGGAAGTTGTTGTCAGAGAGAGTGATTGGCATTGGAATGGGCTGCCCAGGGAGGTGCTGGAGTTGCCCTCCCTAGAGGTGTTGCAGCCAAGCCTGGCTGGGGCACTTAGTGCCATGGTCTGGTTGGTTGGGCAGGGCTGGGTGCTAGGTTGGGCTGGCTGAGCTTGGAGCTCTCTTCCAACCTGCTTGGTTCTATGATTCAATGCTTCTGCTGTCTGCCTGGGATGTTCTCCCCAAATACCCCCTTCTGGGGCAGTTTAGATCATTGAAGATCTGTGATGAGTGCATACAAATCATATCCTCCTTTGCTGTTTCTCTTTATCATCTTCCTCCCAACCTTCCTCACACTTCCTTGGGTCAAAAGGGCATCACTTCCTGTCTGCCTCCTAAAACCAGAGGTGGCTTTGGGTTGGTTTGGGTTTTTTGGGTGGATTTTGAAACAGGAATGAGCTGGAGATGGATTTTATTTTGCAGGCAGCTGAACACAAACCCATTTGAAATACACAGCAACAGAATCTGAGAGATATCATAAAGGGAGGGAAGGTAAAAAAAAGGGCAAGCAGAGTGGTCCCCTCAGAGCACTTCAAAACCAGAAACAGATGTGGGGAAAAATAATCAAAATATGAATATAAAATAAAATCCAGGCCTGTAAGTTCTCTCTTGTTTTTGCACAGGGAGCCAAATTTATTGCTGTATCTTCAAATCAGGGAGCTCACATGCTTGCAGCAGCAAAAGATGAGGTGAAAAGAAAGCATCCTCCTGGGCTTGAGAGAAGGCAGTGAAAAGAGGAAAGTGGTGGTGGGGGTGATGCAAAAGCTGAATAAGCCCTGACAGGACTTGAAGAGAGCAAATAAAACCAACAATTATATTATAATGAAAGTATAATAATCATAGAATCAGGCAGGTTGGAAGAGACCTCCAAGCTCAGCCAGCCCAACCTAGCACCCAGCCCTGGCCAAGCAACCAGACCATGGCACTAAGTGCCCCAGCCAGGCTTGGCTTCAACACCTCCAGGTGTTCCTGCAGCAGAGGACTCTCATCCCAGGGATGCCATCCAGAGGGATCTGGACAGGCTGCAGAGGTGGGCAGAAGCCAACCTCATGAAGTTCAACAAGACCAATTTCTAGGTCCTGCAGCTGGGTCGATGGAATCCCAAGCACAAATCCAGGCTGGAAAGCATCCCTGAGGGGAGGGACTAGGGGGTGCTGGTGGAGAAGCTCAACAGGAGCCAGCAGTGTGCACTTGCAGCCCAGAAAGCCAAGCAGAGCCTGGGCTGCAGCAGCAGAAGTGTGGCCAGCAGGGCCAGGGAGAGGATTCTCCCTCTCTGCTCTGCTGAGACCCCACCTGGAGTACTGCATCCAGCTCTGGAGCCCCTGGGACAAGAGGGCTGTGGAGATGCTGGAGAGTGTCCAGAGCAGGGCCAGGAGGATGCTCAGAGGCTGCAGCAGCTCTGCTGTGAGCACAGCCTGAAAGAGTTGGGGCTGTGCAGGCTGGAGCAGAGGAGGCTCCCAGGGGACCTTCTTGTGGCCTTCCAGGATCTGAAGGGGGCTACAAAAAATCTGTGGAGGGACTTTTGAGGCTGTGAGGGAGTGGCAGGAGTGGGGGGAATGGAGCAAAGCTGGAGGTGGGGAGAGTGAGGCTGGAGGTGAGGAGGAAGTTGTTGAGCAGGAGAGTGGTGAGAGCCTGGCAGGGGTTGCCCAGGGAGGTGTTTGAGGCCCCATGGCTGGAGGTGTTTGAGGCCAGGCTGGCTGAGGCTGTGTGCAGCCTGCTCTAGGGTAGGGTGTCCCTGGGCATGGCAGGGGGTTGGAACTGGCTGCTCCTTGTGGCCCCTTCCAAACCTGACTGAATCTCTGATTATCAACCACTGCCCAGCCCTTGCCATGAGACTCAGAGCATCGTTCCCTGTTCCACCCCCACTCAACAGTGAAGCAGAACTCCAAAGAAAGGTGATGTAACAGGAAGCATCCTGGCAAAAAGGCACTGCCTCTCTTCTGGGAGAGCAGCAAGGAAATGAAGCAGTTCTGCCAGCACAGCTCCTCACTGAACGTGACTGAAATGCTGCCACTCCAGATCTGCTGTCTTGCCTAGAGAACCCTAAACTGGCAGAGCTACCTTAACAGAGGCAGTGAGGCAAGGCAGAGGTGATGCTTTCTGGAGAAAGGCAGGCATCACAGGACTTGCTGTTTCCTCTACTCCACCACACATCCTCAAGGGCATCTGTTTCTAGATTATTAAATTAATCTTTAGCCTGTGACTCATTTTTGTTTCTTCACAAACATAAACTCCCTTGACAGCTGTTCTGCTCGACCCAGGAAAGCATCAGGCCCCAGAGGAAGCTCTTCTGCATGTGGGAGAGAAATGGAAGTGGAACCTGCAGGGGCAGATGCAGCCCTGTGTGAAATATGACTTCGAGTCATGATTTAGTGATGCAGCCCCTGAGGGCATGGAGGTCTTGCAGATCACTCTGATTGGGGAAGTGTGGGCAGGAGGAAGGAAACCCTTTCAGCATCATGGTAATGCCCAGCTTGGTTGCCTCCCACATCAGAGACAAATCATGATCCCAGCTCTGCTTTTGTTCCCTTCGGAATGACACTGAGCACTCTGCTCCTTAGCCTGACTTCACCCCAGTGAGCTCCTCACAGGCACACACACACAGAGACTCAGCTTTTCATTCATTAGTTATCTATTTAACCAAATTGTCATAGAAACAACCAGGATGGAAGAGAGCTCCAAGCTCCCCCAGCCCAACCTAGCACCCAGCCCTGGCCAACCAACCAGACCATGGCACTAAGTGCCCCAGCCAGGCTTGGCTGCAACACCTCCAGGCACAGCCACTCCACCACCTCCCTGGGCAGCCCATTCCAATGCCAATCACTCTCTATGCCAACAACTTCCTCCTAACATCCAGCCTAGACCTGCCCTGGCACAACTTGAGACTCTGTCCCCTTCTTCTATTGCTGGCTGCCTGGCAGCAGAGCCCAACCCCACCTGGCTACAGCCTTCCTCCAGAGCTCTGCCCTAAGCCTCCTCTGCTGCAGGCTGCACCCCCCCAGCTCCCTCAGCCTCTCCTCACAGGGCTGTGCTCCAGGCCCCTCCCCAGCCTTGCTGCCCTTCTCCAAACACCTTCCAGCACCTCAACATCTCTCTGCAATGGAGGAGCCCAGAACTGGACACAGCACTGCAGGGGTGGCCTGAGCAGTGCTGAGCACAGGGGCACAAGAACCTCCCTGCTCCTGCTGCCCACACTGCTCCTGAGCCAGCCCAGGATGCCATTGGCTCTGCTGCCCACCTGGGCACTGCTGCCTCCTCTGCAGCTCCTCTCTGCCAGCACCCCCAGCTCCCTCTCTGTCTGGCTGCTCTCAGCCACTCTGGCCCCAGCCTGTAGTGCTGCTTGGGGTTGTTGTGGCCAAAGTGTAGAACCCTGCCCTTGGCCTTGTTCAGTCTCATCCCATTGGCCTTTGCCCACCCATCCAGCCTGGCCAGGTCCCTCTGCAGGGCTCTCCTATCCTCCAATAGATCCCCAGCTGCTCCTAGCTTGGTGTCATCTGCAAACTTACTGATGCCAGTTCAATGTTGGTACCACAAAAGCTCCCCTGGTTGCCCTGTTTTTAACAAGCTGGGTCTTCAGCTGTAGTTCCCAAACAAAGATATTAGGAGGAAATTGTTGTCAGAGAGAGTGATTGGCATTGGAATGGGCTGCCCAGGGAGGTGGTGCAGTGCCCATGGCTGGAGGTGTTGAAGCCAAGCCTGGATGGGGCACTTAGTGCCATGGTCTGGTTGACTGGATAGGGCTGGGTGCTAGGTTGGGCTGGCTGAGCTTGGAGCTCTCTTCCAACCTGCTTGGTTCTATGATTCAATGCTTCTGCTGTCTGCCTGGGATGTTGGGCTGAATGAGCTTAGAGGACTCTCCTAACCTGGTCAATTCTGTGTTTCTATGATCAGCAGCACTTGTGTAATTTTACACTGATACTCTTAAGCAAAGAAATCTTTTGCATCCCCTAGGGGAAGGTACTGAACATTTTGCACTGCTTTGGAAGTTAATGCAGAGAGCAGAACAGAGTTACCTGTGCCTTGAGAGGCTCTGATAGGCAAGCCAAGGTCACCAAGAGAACCTGAAAGAGCAAAGAAGAAAGGTAAGGAAGGAGGAGCAGGCTGAAGACTGGTAAGTTCACCTATGTTTGTCTGGTGTAGCACTGGCTCTCAGGACACTCCAGTGTTTTCTGGTAGCCTCTTGTGTGTGTTGGACAAGAACTGACAGCTCTGTGGAGCTAAGTGATAAAGTGAGCTGCTCCAGGAAGGAAGAGATAATGGAGCCTGACTTCCTCTGGCTTTACCTACTGTGGCCAGGTTCTGTGCTGCACAAGAAGTGCAGGCTCCAACTGACTCTAATCATGTGATTAAGGCATTTAGCAGTGGTTAAGGATTATTACTTGGTGGACTTGTTCTCCACGACTTGTTGAGTTCAGTTGCTCTTCCTCCTGATGTCCCATTAACGAGATCTCATAGGATCACAGGCTCAGGATGTAGGGGTTGGAAGGGACCCAAAGAGATCATCCAGTCCAACCCCCCCTGCTGGAGCAGGACAATCCTATCTAACACAGATCACAGAGGAACACATCCAGACAGGCCTTGAAAGGCTCCAGAGAAGGAGACTCCACAACCTCTCTGGGCAGCCTGTGCCAGGGCTCTGGGACCCTTCCAGTCAAGAAGTTCCCCCTTGTGTTGTGGCAGAACCTCTTCTGCTGCAACTTACACCCCTTGCTCCTTGTCCTATCCCAGGGAGCAAGTGAAAAGAGCCTGTCCTCCCCTCTCCTTCCCAAGTTTTCACCTAGTTTTCATGGAGACTGATGCTGGTTGGAGCTCTGAGACCATTTCTGTTAATGTGGCTGGAGTGCAAAGGCTGGGAGGAGTGGCAGACCCCCACACATACACATCCAGGTGTGCAAAGCCACAGCCACACAGCCACAGCTCCTCTCACCTGAGCTCTCCTGGGGTGTGCTCGTGAAAGACCAATGTATATCTAAAACCAGGATGAAATGAAGCCTGTCTCCTAGGAATTGGGAAGCCAATATCTCCTCCCAAAACACCAACAAGGCTCTGCAACTGGGCATAATGAACCTAATGAAAATGCAGAGTAACACCAATTATTTCAAGACAGTTCTGCTAATTTAGGCATGAGGGAGACCCAGCAGAGCAAGGATTGGAGTCAAATCTATTCAGCACGAAAGCAGAATGCTTTAACACAATCACAACTGTTTGCCACATGCAAAAGTATCGTTCTGACTGCTAATTGCAGTTGTGTGGTTTGCTTAGGGGAAAATAAACCTCACTCTCATCAGCTGGCAGCGTCACTGTAACAGGCTGACGCACGGGGGAGGGGTTGTAGGGACCGTTCCTTGCCACCTCTCAGCTTTGTGCCACAAAGATGCTGCAGGGAATGGAACAGCTCTGTTAGGAGGAGAGCCTGAGGGGGCTGGGGTTGTGCTGCTGGGAGAAGACTGAGAGGTGACCTCAGCAATGGTTATCAATGTGTGCAGAGTGAGTGCCAGGAGGATGGAGTGAGGCTCTTCTTGATAATGCCCAATGCCAGGGCAGGAGGTGGGAGCTGAGGCAGAGGAAGATGCATGGAAACATGAGGAGGACTTTTTTCCCTGTGAGGGTGCCAGAGCCCTGGCACAGGCTGCCCAGGGGGGCTGTGGAGTCTCCCTCTCTGGAGACATTCCAAGCCCACCTGGCTGTGTTGCTGTGTGATCTGCTCTGGGTGCTCCTGCTCTGGCAGGGGGATTGGACTGGCTGAGTTTGGAGCTCCCTTCCAGCCCCTGACACTCTGTGACACTTATTTTTAAAGAAAGAATTTGTATAGAAACAAAGGTCAGTCAAGAGCACTGAGGCTTGAAGAAGGGAGGCTGAAGGCTGGAGATTAGGAAGGAATTCTTTCCAGTGAGGGTGTTGAGACACTGGCATAGGTTGCCCAGGGAGGTTGTGGATGCCTTCTCCTTGGAGATGTTCAAGATCAGGTTGGATGAAGCCTTGAGCAACCTGTGCTAGTGGGAGATGTTCCTGCCCATGGCAGGAACTAGGTGTTCCTTGTGGTCCCTTCCACCCCTGACTGAATCTATGATTCTATAACCTCTGCCTATTTTAATGTGTCTCTGCTTTTTTAGATGATTTTAATTTGGCAGCCCTGTGAATGATTCATTATTCTACACACGTTAAGTTAATGTGCAATGGATAACCAATTTGTTTTCTGACCTTCCCTGCCTACCAAACTACAGCAAGTGATTGGCATTGGAATGGGCTGCCCAGAGAGGTGGTGGAGTTGTTGTCCCTGCAGGTGTTGAAGCCAAGCCTGGCTGAGGCACTTTAGTGCCATGGTCTGGTTGATTGGCCCGGGCTGGGTGCTAGCTTGGGCTGAATCATAGAATCATAGAATCAACCAGGTTGGAAGAGACCTAAAGCAACCCAGCAAAAGAACCCCAGGAGGAGGAGTGCAGAGTTCAATGGAAACAGGCAGCTCAGCTTATCAGCCACTGAGAATCACAGAATCAAGCAGGTTGGAAGAGACCTCCAAAACAATCCAGTCCAACCTAGCACCCAGCCCTAGCCAGTCAACCAGACCATGGCACTGAGTGCCTCATCCAGTCTTTTCTTGAACACCTGAGTTTGGAGGTCTCTTCCATCCTGCTTGATTCTATGATTCTATGACTGCCACCAATGCCTCATTCCTATTGCCAAGGCAGAACTGCTGGATGATCTGAATGAGAAACATCCTTCTGTACATCTGCACTTCTCTGTGTGTATGGTTCCCAGGCAGGCTTCCAACACACAGAGAACCTACAGCAGTAAGAAGTTACACTGATTGCCCCAGGAGCACAGACTGTCAACGTACACTAAGCTTTTTAACCCCCTGTGCCTTTACTTTGTTGTTAAGTATTGACTTTTAGAAGGAACCAAGACTGGAATCCAGATCAAAGACCTCTGCCAATTTCCTTATTTATTACTTCGAGTGAAGAAATTCCTCTTCCAGTTCCCACAAGGAAGCAGACAGAGTCTGGACAGACAGAGCAGTGGAAAGTGGGAGCTAATGAATATCACTCCAGTGTCAGACAGGTAAAGCCCTCCCCCCTTCCTGTTCATTCAGTCGAAACAATGAAGAGAACAACCCAACCCACCCTTGTCATGTTTGGCTTAGACATGAACCCTTGATAAGACCCTGGAAAACAAGAAAACATTGTGATGGGATTTTTTTTTCCCCCCTTCCCTCCTCCCTTCTTTTAGCTACCTTTGGCTGAGAAACTCCTATCTCATACAATCCATGGTGCAGTGGCGCAGCTGCTGGGCACACAGCTCGACGTGCAGGAGATAACAGCCAACGACCCTGATAGAGGATAATATCACTTTCTTCCCCCTCTCCCCCCTCCTTCTCCTTGAATATTACACACTTCACATTTCTGCTACAGAAAGGATATCCCAGCAGGAAGGAGAAAGGTGGAGCACAATCCCTTGGAGCGTTTCTTGTCCTGCATTGTACGAAGCTTGTTGGGGACACAGGAAGAGGATACGGAAGTTTCTACAGGAAAAGGGAGAAAAGTTCCAACACAGCATCCAGAACATTTACCAACAGGGTAGGGCATTTCTTTTAGCTGCTTAAATGTTTAAAGGCACTTGCATCATGACATGGGGTGCTGGGTGTTTCTACGTGCATGGGGTTTTGGCGTGACATTAGAATGGTTTAGGTTGGATGGGACCTCAAAGAGCAGCAAGTTCCAACCCCTTGCCATAGTCAGGGACACCTCCCACAAGAACAAGTTGCTCAAGGCCTCATCTAACCTGGTCCTGAACACCTCCAGGGAGGTTGTGGAGCACAGAAGCACCCAATGTGATCTTTGATCACATTGGGTGCTTCTGTGCTCCACAACCTCCCTGGGCAACCTGTGCCAGTGTCTCACCACGTGTGCCAGTATCTCACCACCTGTGCCAGTGTCTCACCACCCTCACTGTAAAGAGCTTTTAGTTCCAACCATTTAGTTCCAATCTCCCCTGCCATAGGCAGGGACACCTCCTAAAAGAACAGGTTGCTCAAGGCCTCATCCAACCTGGTCCTGAATACCTCCCTGGGCAATCTGTGCCAGTGTCTCACCACCTGTGCCAGTGTCTCACCACCCTCACTGTAAAGAGCTTTTAGTTCCAACCATTTAGTTCCAACCTCCCCTGCCATAGGCATGGACACCTCCTGCTAGAACAGGTCACTCAAGGTCTCATCTGACCTGGTCCTGAACGCCTCCAGGGAGGTTGTGGAGCACAGAAGCATAGAATGTGATCAAAGATCTGTGCTCCACAACCTCCCATGGCAACCTATGCCAGTGTCTCACCACCTATGCCAGTGTCTCACCACCCTCACTGTAAAGAGCTTTTAGTTCCAACCATTTAGTTCCAACCCCGCTAGAACAGGTCACTCAAGGTCTCATCTGACCTGGTCCTGAACACCTGCAGGGAGGTTGTGGAGCACAGAAGCACAGAACCTCCCTGGGCAAGGGCTGGGTGCTAGGTTGGACTGGATGAGCTTGGAGGTCTCTTCCAACCTGATTGATCTTATGATTCTATGTATATTTTATGTGTGTATATATAAGGTTTATTTATAAACATTATATATAGTATATAATATATAATATTATACACATTATAATATTATACACATTATAATATATATAATATATATAATATATATTCATCTATTCTATTATACAGAATTTCCAGTCCCTCAGTGTGGCCATGGAGTGTGAGAAAAGAGAGAGCTTTAAGAAGACACTGAAAATGTACATCATCAAGGACAAACATAATCAACTTATTGATACAAGAACACAACCATTGCAATACCACAATCAAACACACAGCAATGAGAAGAATCATAGAATCATAGAATCAACCAGGTTGGAAGAGACCTCCAAGATCATCCAGTCCAACCTATCACCCCAAGCCCCAAACCAAAACCCTGTTGCACCTAAACAAAATTTTGCCATGGGAATGCCTCCCAAGGTGTTTGCTGTGCTGAGAAAGAGAAAAGCTCCAAGGTTACAGGTCACAGATAGAATCTGCACCGCTTCAGCTGGCATCTAAAAGTCATAGAATGAAGTGTAGGCTGACCAGAAGTGGCAGTGAGATGACCAAAAGCAGTTCAAAGGAATTGAATTGATTATACTCTGGTGCCATGGGGCAGCAGAAATACCTTGGTTAAGTCGGACTTTGAGATTAGGCTGGAATAAAATAGACAGATGGGAGACAGGAGGGAGAAAAAAAATCAAGAGACCAATAAAACACAACTAAATTTCTCACTCAGCCCCCTTTAATTAATTAGTCTGGAAAAGAAGTGGCAGTGGAACAGATTGGAAGGTTTAAGAGCAGCCTGGTGACCTCTGAAGCAGTTCATCTTTGCAGTTAGCTTATTCAAAGGGTCGTGGAATCCTCTTTTCCCTGCTTTCGTGGATTGCTCGTTTAGGTGCTCAAAGGCTCCTTCAACACACAGCAGCACAGGGACAAAAGGAAAAATCATCAGAGGCAATTACACCGCAGACAGGAGGTAATTCCCTGTAAATCCTTCACTAAGGAGGCAAACCTTAATGAAATGGAAGTCGCAGGTGATGCTTGCACCCCAGACGTGTTGAGCCGAGTGAGTTCTTCCACAGCAACGCGCAGGGAAAGCCAAAGGTGCGAGAAAACAAACAATGTGCCAGAGGAAGAGGAGCATAAAGGCAGCGATTTCCCCCCAGACACTCCCTCCTGCTCAAGCATCACAGCCCGCCCGGGCTGGGAGGGTAGAAGAGGAAACTCGGCACCTCCGAGCATCTTGCCCTGAAGACTAAAGGCAGATTTCTAGCTGCAGCCCAGGGGCAATTCTCGTTCGCATCTTCTGGCACTAGGGACTGGAATATGCTCCTCGAGGGGACAAAATTCCCTAGGTGACAGAATCACAGCACTGGAAAGAGACCTTCGAGATCATCGAGTCCAACCTGTCACCTTCTAATTAACACCATAGAATCGTAGAATCAGGCAGGTTGGAAGAGACTTCCAAGCTCATCCAGTCCAACCTAGCACCCAGCCCTGTCTAATTAACTAGACCATGGCACCAAGTGCCTCATCCAACCTCCTCTTAAACACCTCCAGGGATAGTGACTCCACCACCTCCCTGGGCAGCCCATTCCAATGCCAATCACTCATTCTGTGAAGAACTTCTTCCTAACATCCAGCCTGAACCTGCCCCGGAGCAGCCTGAAACTCTGTCCTCTTGTTCTGTCACTGCTTGCCTGGCAGAAGAGCCCAACCCCCACCTGGCTGCAACCTCTCTGCAGGTAGTTGTAGAGAGCAGCAAGGTCTCCCCTGAGAAGAAGAGGCTTCTGCCTAGGTCCTAGCATCTGCACAGGATACTTGTTTCATGGTGTGAAGAAGCACTTAGCTCTTCAGCCTCTGACAGGAAGCATTTTAGGCTGGAGCTTGCAGAGTCTCTTTGCTCCAGATAACAGAGCAGGATGGGTTGAACCTTTTGATGATGTGGTTGTTCTTCCCCCTGACCCGACCCAACTTCAAACAAAGAGGTTTCCCAACAGTGCAGTTGATGTCTGCTTTCTAAATCCTTCTCTGAAGCTCAGAATTTCACTCCAGATATCTGAGTATGGTGGATCTGGAGATATTCAAAACCCACCTGGACACATTCCTGTGTGATCTGGTCTGGGTCATCCTGCTCTGGCAGGGAGGTTGGACTGGACGAGCTTTGGAGGAACTTTCCAGTCCCTGACACTGTGTGATTCTATGAGTACAAAAGTACTGCATGCTGGGGAGCAATGTGCAGTCCAATCCCCAGGGTCTCGTTGGGTCTGCAGCGTTACAGCAGTGTGCCCAGGTGGCCAAGAGAGCCAGTGGCATCCTGGCCTGCATCAGCAATGGTGTGGCCAGCAGGAGCAGGGAGGTCATTCTGCCCCTGTACTCTGCACTGGTTAGACCACACCTTGAGTGCTGTGTTCAGTTCTGGGCCCCCCAGTTTAGGAGGGACATTGAGATGCTTGAGTGTGTCCAGAGAAGGGCAACGAGGCTGGGGAGAGGCCTTGAGCACAGCCCTATGAGGAGAGGCTGAGGGAGCTGGGATTGGTTAGCCTGGAGAAGAGGAGGCTCAGGGGTGACCTTATTGCTGTCTACAACTACCTGAGGGGTGGTTGTGGCCAGGAGGAGGTTGCTCTCTTCTCTCAGGTGGCCAGCACCAGAACGAGAGGACACAGCCTCAGGCTGCACCAGGGGAGATTTAGGCTGGAGGTGAGGAGAAAGTTCTTCACTGAGAGAGTCATTGGACACTGGAATGGGCTGCCCGGGGAGGTGGTGGAGTCGCCGTCCCTGGAGCTGTTCAAGGCAGGATTGGATGTGGCACTTGGTGCCATGGTCTGGCCTTGAGCTCTGTGGTAAAGGGTTGGACTTGATGATCTGTGAGGTCTCTTCCAACCTTGGTGATACTGTGATAGATACTGTGATAGATACTGTGATACTGTGATACTGTGATACTGTGGTACTGTGATACTGTGATACTGTGATACTGTGATACTGTGGTACTGTGATACTGTGGTACTGTGGTACTGTGATACTGTGATACTGTGATACTGTGGTACTGTGGTACTGTGGTACTGTGGTACTGTGATACTGTGGTACTGTGGTACTGTGGTACTGTGATACTGTGATACTGTGTGATACTGTTACACCCTGGAGGTCGCAGTGCACACAGCACTTCTCTTGCCAGTGAAGCTGCCTGAGAGATGCGATAAAACGGAGGACCTGAGCACTTGTGGAGCAGGATGGATCCCCCGGGACTGTTTGCAGTAATGAAGTTGTTGGCTCTGAAGCCTGTGTTTACCCTGCTACAGGAAAGCCTGAAAGAGAAAAGCCAAACCTGCTGGAGGAACCTTCAGCAATGTTGACGCAGCGCTCCCAGGGCATTTAACTAGCACGTTGTGAAGGGCAACCAAGAGCCCTAGGTGAATTAGGCTGTCCCTCCAGCCCAGGTAATGAGCTCCTCTGTATCCACTTCCCCAAAGCCCACGGAAATCTGCCTGCAGGTGGCTATTCAAGCAGCGATGGCTAGAAAGTTGTCATCAAGGCAAACACAAACCTGAAGCCTCTTGGCTACAGAAGCTGCAGCCTGGAATGAAATGTCAACTGCTGAGAGAGGGTGAAGCAATGTGTGCCCTCATTAAACATACTCACAACTAAAAGAGTAAATGAAACAGCAGTTATTTCCAGCTTTGTTCTTGGTAATTACCCCTGATGACAAGCATCTAAGTGTATTGAAGGAACCACTACACAGTGGCACCACAAGCACTTAATTTAATTTGATAACTTAATTACATTGGGATTCAAGGTGCAGAGTGAAATCACACTAAAGCCTGGCTAAGAGATAGGAGCCTCAGCCTCAAGAGCGTGAGCAGGGATTTGGGGCAGAGCAAATCTACCTTTTTTTTTTCATTCCCCCCTCCCCCCTTTTTTTTCTTTTCCTATTTATTTTTCCTTTTTTTTTTCCTATTTATTTTTCCTTTTCCCCCTTTCTCTTTTATCTTTTTTTTTTTTCTCTTTATTTTTCCTTCTTTCTTCTCCCCCCTCTTGTTTGTTTGGGTTTTTTTTATTTGGTTTGGTTTGTTTGTTTGATGTTTTTTGTTTCCTTCTTTTAGATTGGTTAATTCCAGTGGCACATGAGGTAGGCTGAAGCTGAGGCAGCAGTGCCCAGGTGGGCAGCAGAGCCAATGGCAGCCTGGGCTGGCTCAGGAGCAGTGTGGGCAGCAGGACAAGGGAGGTTCTTGTGCCCCTGTGCTCAGCACTGCTCAGGCCACACCCCGAGTGCTGTGTCCAGTTCTGGGCTCCTCCATTGCAGAGAGATGTTGAGGTGCTGGAAGGTGTTTGGAGAAGGGCAGCAAGGCTGGGGAGGGGCCTGGAGCAGAGCCCTGTGAGGAGAGGCTGAGGGAGCTGGGGGTGTGCAGCCTGCAGCAGAGGAGGCTCAGGGCAGAGCTCATTGCTGCCTGCAGCTGCCTGCAGGGAGGCTGTAGCCAGGTGGGGTTGGGCTCTGCTGCCAGGCAAGCAGCAACAGAACAAGGGGACACAGTTTGAAGTTGTGCCAGGGGAGGTCTAGGCTGGATGTTAGGAGGAAGTTGTTGTCAGAGAGAGTGATTGGCATTGGAATGGGCTGCCCAGGGAGGTGGTGGAGTGCTCATGGCTGGAGGTGTTGAAGCCAATCCTGGCTGGGGCACTTAGTGCCATGGTCTGGTTGCTTGGCCAGGGCTGGGTGCTAGGTTGGGCTGGATGATCTTGGAGGTCTCTTCCAGCCTGGTTTGTTCTATGATTCCATGATTTTTGAGGGGTTTAAAACACGTGGTAGAAGTGGTCTGGAAGGACAGACAAAGCCTGGTTTCTTAACTGACTGAATCCAATAAAAAGGAGGTAGGATGATAGTCACTACACTCAGGCATGCTTTGGGGCAATTCTTTTCTCTTTCCTTTTCTTTTTTTCTTAAGCAGGTCATGTCTATAAACACAGCCTCTTCTACAAACTGCTCTACCCCTGGATAAACAGGACACAGAGACATGCTGGGCACATGTGTTTGTTCAAGCGCTGCCTGCAGCCATCAGACTGCCAGCAGCAGTAACCTGCCTTTCTGGTCTAAAGGAAGCTTCCTCTAGTTGTTAGTCTTTTACAAGCCTGACAGCTGTTGTCTGGACCAACTCTGAGCAAGGAACAACTTCCAAAGCTAAATCCCCAGACCTCCACATCTTGAGGGCAGGACTAAAGCTTTACCAATTAAAGGCTGTAACAGTAATGTGTGGGCACGACTTGAGACACAGGTTTCTGACTAGTGGCTCTCCTAAAAACATCCTTACCACTTTTATCACTACTCTAGCAAACAGGTTTTCTGGGTGGAACTGCTTTTGCAGCAGGATAAGGCTCCTGCACAATGCAATTTCCCTCACTCATCGTCTTGTGGCTTTGCATCAGATAATCCTGAAGGATAACTGTTAAGTCTAGGTTAATTTAGGCTGGCAGGTATTGCAGATGAGAGTTCCAGCAAGCATTCTGTAAAGCACACAGGCACATAAAAAGTAGTTCCCAAAAATATTTTTCCTGATGCTTCTTCCCTGGGAGTCTTCAAGGCCAGGTTGGATGAGGCCTTGAGCAGCCAATTCTTGCTGAGACGTGTCTCTGCCCATGGTGAGGAGGTTGGAGTAGATGACCTCTGAGGTCCTTTCCAACCCAAAGCCGTTGTAGGGTGATTCTATGATGATCATGGAAACATAGAATCAATCAATTTGGAGGAGACCTCCAAGCTTATCCAGTCCAATCTGTCACCCAGCCCTGGCCAAGCAACCAGACCATGGCACTAAGTGCCCCAGCCAGGCTTGGCTTCAACACCTCCAGGTGTTCCTGCAGCAGAGGACTCTTATGCCAGGGATGCCATCCAGAGGGATCTGGACAGGCTGCAGAGGTGGGCACAAGCCAACCTCATGAAGTTCAACAAGACCAAGTGCAAGGTCCTGCAGCTGGGTCAAGGCAATCCCAAGCACAAATCCAGACATCCCTGAGGAGAGGGACTTGGGGGTGCTGCTGGAGGAGAAGCTCAACAGGAGCCAGCAGTGTGCACTTGCAGCCCAGAAAGCCAAGCAGAGCCTGGGCTGCAGAAGCAGCAGTGTGGCCAGCAGGGCCAGGGAGGGGATTCTCCCCCTCTGCTGTGCTCTGCTGAGACCCCACCTGGAGTCCTGCATCCAGCTCTGGAGCCCCTGGGACAAGAGGGCTGTGGAGATGCTGGAGAGTGTCCAGAGCAGGGCCAGGAGGATGCTCAGAGGCTGCAGCAGCTCTGCTGTGAGCACAAACTGAAAGAGTTGGGGCTGTGCAGGCTGGAGCAGAGGAGGCTCCCAGGGGACCTTCTTGTGGCCTTCCAGGATCTGAAGGGGGCTACAGAAAATCTGGGGAGGGACTTTTGAGGCTGTGAGGGAGTGGCAGGAGTGGGGGGAATGGAGCAATGCTGGAGGTGGGGAGAGTCAGCCTGGAGGTGTTTGAGGCCAGGCTGGCTGAGGCTGTGTGCAGCCTGCTCTAGGGTAGGGTGTCCCTGGGCATGGCAGGGGGGTTGGAATTGGCTGCTCCTTGTGCTCCCTTCCAACCTTGACTGATTCTATGATCCAGTTCAGAATGGCTTCTAGAAGGCAACTATTAAAGGCAAGCCCCAAGGTTACAACATTTATTGTGCCAATACCACATTATTATGTTAGAGAACAACAAGGAAGGAACCTGATGGGACTTCCAGAAGGGACTTCCAACTTGCTCTGTGCCAGCTGTTGAGATGCTACTGACTAATGCTTAGTGGCCAACTCTGACAGTCTCCTTTAATTCCATCAAAGCATGCTTTTATTCCCAGTGACATCGTAAGCAACCAGCCCCAAAGGGTGATGAAAACCAGTCACAGCTTCTGTGTCACTGCACATCAGGAACATTCTGAACTGCAGTTATTGTGCTGAAATGCTAAATCCTGTGGCTGTTAAAGGACATAGCAGTGCTGTACTGACTGTAAGGAACGTCACTGATGAGCTGGGCAGAAAGAAAACAGCTTCACTCTGAGAATTCCCCAGTGAAGTTAGGAACAGTACAGTGTAGATATCTGAGGATGTAAACTCCAAGTATCAGAAAGGTGTCCCTTTTAATAAACCCAAACCAATGATGTAGAGCTGAGGTCTACTCCTTGAGGGTCAAAACCTCAAACTCAGACAGCAAACTATTGTTGGTCTCCAAGACATGATCCAAAGCTGCAAGATCCAGCTTAGATTTGGTGATTTGAGGACCTTTGGCTTCCAGGATGTCCTTTCCCTCAGTGTGTGTTGTGCCATTCCTGCACTTTGCAGTCCATGTGATGCCAAGCTTAGATTTGGTGATCTGAGGACCTTTGGCTTCCAGGATGTCCTTTCCCTCAGTGTGTGTTGTGCCATTCCTGCACTTTGCAGTCCATGTGATGCCAAGCTTAGATTTGGTGATCTGAGGACCTTTGGCTTCCAGGATGTCCTTTCCCTCAGTGTGTGTTGTGCCATTCCTGCACTTTGCAGTCCATGTGATGCCAAGCTTGGGAGGGTAGCCTGCATACCCAGTGATCTACACCAACGACCTCTCAGCCTCCCCTGACCCAACTCACAGGTGCCCAATGGTCTAGGGGTGATGATTTGACTCGATCATCTTAGAGGTCTTTTCCAAGCAGAGCAATTCTGTGACTAAAAGTTGACAAGAGGTTGTAGTGAAGTGGGGGTTGGTCTCTTCTCCTCACTGTCAGGTGATAAGCTGAGAGAAAATGGCCTGAAATTGTGCCAGGGGAGGGTTGGGTTGGAGAGTAAGACAGATGAGGTTGGACTGGATGACCTTGGAGGTCTCTTCCAACCTGGTTGACTCTGTGATTCTATGATTCTATGAAATTTCTTTGGTGCAAGAGTGGTCAGGGATTGGAACAGGCTGCCCAGGGAGGTGGGGGAGTCACTGTCCCCAGGGGTGTTCAAGGAACCTGTGGTTACAACACTTGGGATATGACTTAATGACCAACGTGGCATTGGGTTGATGGTTGGACTCAACGATCTTAGAGGTCTATTCCAACCCAAGCAATTCCATGACAGCACATGGCTCCTGAGCTCCCCTGCTCGGTGGGACAAAGGCACCTCTTCTGACACCATGCCCTGAACAGAATGAAACATGCTGAGGTGCTGGAAGGTGTCCAGAGAAGGGCAACAAAGCTGGTGAAAGGCCTGGAACACAAACCTGATGAGGAGAGGCTGAGGGAGCTGGGGGTGTGCAGCCTGCAGCAGAGGAGGCTCAGGGCAGAACTCGTTGCTGTCTGCAACTACCTGAAGGGAGGCTGTAGCCAGGTGGGGTTGGGCTCTGCTGCCAGGCAAGCAGCAACAGAACAAGGGGACACAGTTTGAAGTTGTGCCAGGGGAGGTCTGAGCTGGATGTTAGGAGGAAGTTGTTGGCAGAGAGAGTGACTGGCATTGGAATGGGCTGCCCAGGGAGGTGGTGGAGTGCCCATGGCTGGAAGTGTTGCAGCCAAGCCTGGCTGGGGCACTTAGTGCCATGGTCTGGTTGGTTGGGCAGGGCTGGGTGCTAGGTTGGGCTGGGGGAGCTTGGAGCTCTCTTCCAACCTGGTTGATTCTATGATCACTTCCGAAAGGCTTCTCAAGCATCTCCCAACAGCTGTGCGTTTAGGAGGGACGTTGAGATGCTTGAGCGTGTCCAGAGAAGGGCGACGAGGCTGGGGAGAGGCCTTGAGCACAGCCCTACGAGGAGAGGCTGAGGGAGCTGGGATTGGTTAGCCTGGAGAAGAGGAGGCACAGGGGTGACCTTATTGCTGTCTACAACTACCTGAGGGGTGGTTGTGGCCAGGAGGAGGTTGCTCTCTTCTCTCAGGTGGCCAGCACCAGAACAAGAGGACACAGCCTCAGGCTGCGCCAGGGGAAATTTAGGCTGGAGGTGAGGAGAAAGTTCTTCCCTGAGACAGTCATTGGGCACTGGAATGGGCTGCCCGGGGAGGTGGTGGAGTCGCCGTCCCTGGAGCTGTTCAAGGCAGGACTGGACGTGGCACTTGGTGCCATGGTCTGGCCTTGAGCTCTGTGGTAAAGGGTTGGACTTGATGATCTGTGAGGTCTCTTCCAACCTTAGTGATACTATGTAATACTGTGATACTGTGGCACTGTGATACTGTGGTACTGTGATACTGTGGCACTGTGGTACTGTGATACTGTGGTACTGTGATACTGTGGCACTGTGGTACTGTGATACTGTGGTTTCGAGCGACGTTTCCCAGCCGAGCCACCCCAGCGGGCCGACAGCCGTCGGCGGGCGGGGGGCCAAGCGCTGTGCCGCCGGGCAAAGCTCCTCCCCGGGGGGGTGTAGCACAGGAAGAGGTGGAGGTCGGTCGGGGGAGCTCCCTGCGAGCGCTGCCGTCGGTGGGGTTGGGGTGGGTTTTTTTTTTTCGCTATGTGCGTGTGCTGTATTACAGCCATGCTGCACATCCGTGGCCAGAGCGAGGGGAGAGGGGAGGAAAAGGCTGTTTACACAGCCTGCAAACCGCCTGGGGAATAATGCAGGAAAGGAAGTGAGCCGGCTCTGTCTGACTGCTCTGACTTCCTGCTCGCTCTCGCACACACACACACACACCCCGGCCCGGAGACAGGGGCACAGAAAAAGGGGGGCCGGGGGGGGGGGGGGTGTGTTTGGGAAAAAAAAAAATCAGGATCTCCAGGATCTCATTACAAGAGCAACAAGAGCGCTTGCAGGAGACTGTCAGCATGGAGAAGCAGGGGATTTTACCCAGCTCCCTCTAAACTACCCGGAGAGAGCGGAAAAGTCCTGCAGCCTCTGGGTAGGTGCGAGTGCTGCGGCGCCAGCCCCGGCCGCTGCGGAGTTCTGGGGGGAAAGGGGAGCAGCCGCGGCGGAGGAGGCTGCTGCTGGGAGCTGCGGGGCTGCTGTGCCCCTCTCGCTGCTGGGGCAGCGCTGGGGGCAGACCGAGGGGCGCAAAGCGCGGGTTGGAGGTGAGGAGCGCCGCAGGGCAGCGCTGGGCTCGGAGCCTCCTCGGAGCCCCGCGAGTCCTGCCCGCTGCTCGGACCCGGCCGATGCGGCGGGACTGAGGGCAGGGGGTGGCGGTGGGCGCCGGTGGGGAGGGGTCGTCGTGCCGCCTCAGGGGGGCCCCCAGCGCCGGTCCAGGGCTGCGCCGGGGGCCCCGCCGCCCCCTCCAGAGCTGCGGCTGCAGGTGAGGGGACACAGCGTGCGTGGGGAACGGGTCAGGGTGCGAGGAGAGGCAGTGCCGGGAGGGGGGCACTGCCTGACAGGGCACAGTGGGAAGCTCGGGGACCCCTCGGTGGTGCCAGCTCGCATCCTGCCCGGGGCCGTGCGGGCCGGCCCGGGACGAACAATACCAACCTAGCAGCGGTGAGAGCCGCCTGGGTGCCCGTCGAGGGGTAACGGAGTGCGGGGGGGCAGGGCGCAGCGCGGGGTCCCCAGCGCCGCTGCGATGCCGAGGGAGGCCGGGGAGAGGGGGGCGGAGAGAGACAGGAAAAGTCCTGCTGAAACTGCAGAAGGGGCTTTAAAAAACTAAAAAAGAAAAGGTGGTTGGGGGGGGGGGGGGAGGAGGGAAGAGAGCAAAAAAGGGGGGGGGGGGGGAAGAAAAGTGTCGGGAGAGTTTCTGGCTTGTCTGGAAACAGCAAGACTAATTGCCATGCGCTTCCGGTTGGAAACTGGCAGCAGACAACATCTTGAACATGAGTCACTGCAGCTCACAAAGAAACTCTGTGGTTTTCTCCCTCGCAGGTTTATGTATTTGCTCCTTCTTTTTTTTCCTTTACAGTTTCCTTTGTAGTCCTTTTGCCTCCTCGCCGGTCCTCCCCCTCCACCCCCCCATGCTTTTCCCTGCCCCAAAGACCCCCTTTTTGGTGGACGTGGACCTGAGAAAACACTAAAAATGGTTGGGAGGGAGGGGAGGAAAAAGAGAAAGAAGGAAAAAAAAATGAGTGAGAGAG
Source organism: Pogoniulus pusillus (assembly GCF_015220805.1). Taxonomy (NCBI): domain Eukaryota; kingdom Metazoa; phylum Chordata; class Aves; order Piciformes; family Lybiidae; genus Pogoniulus; species Pogoniulus pusillus. The sequence continues at coordinate 2,719,138 of NC_087278.1, forward strand.
AGAGAAAGGGAGAGAAAGTGGAGAGTTGTTTTTGGATCTGGCTTCGCTGAAGGTTAGAGGGACTCTGATGCTGCAGGGGGAAAAAGTTCCCTGAATTTTCCACTGGCTGCAGGAAGAGAGCCCATTTAGTCATGGCTAAGTAATGTCTGCACACACACCAACTAATCTCATTAGGAGTTTCCGTTCCCTAACACAGGAGGGTTTTGTGAAGCCCTGTCAGCCTTTCTAACGTTGCAGTTGAAAGGGAGACAAGTTACATCTTTATTTACTTAGGGGTATGGTGCTAAGGAGCAGCTTATACAGTGTAACATCTTGCCAAGGCAGGACTCCCAGCTTCAAAAGTTTGGGGGTATGGTGCTAAGGAGCAGCTTATACAGTGCAGCATCTTGCCAAGGCAGGACTCCCAGCTTTGAAAGTTTAGGGGTATGGTGCTAAGGAGCAGCTTATACAGTGCAGCATCTTGTCAAGGCAGGACTCCAGCTTCGAAAGTTTAGGGGTATGGTGCTAAGGAGCAGCTTATACAGTGCAGCATCTTGCCAAGGCAGGACTCCCAGCTTTGAAAGTTTAGGGGTATGGTGCTAAGGAGCAGCTTATACAGTGCAGCATCTTGCCAAGACAGGACTCCCAGCTTTGAAAGTTTAGGGGTATGGTGCTAAGGAGCAGCTTATACAGTGCAGCATCTTGTCAAGGCAGGACTCCCAGCTTCAAAAGTGTAGGGGTGTGGTGCTAAGGAGCAGCTTATACAGTGCAGCATCTTGTCAAGCCAGGACTCCCAGCTTTGAAAGTTTAGGGGTATGGTGCTAAGGAGCAGCTTATACAGTGTAACATCTTGCCAAGGCAGGACTCCCAGCTTTGAAAGTTTAAGGGTATGATGCTAAAGAGCAGCTTATACAGTGCAGCATCTTGCCAAGGCAGGACTCCCAGCTTTGAAAGTTTGGGGGTATGGTGCTAAGGAGCAGCTTATACAGTGCAGCATCTTGCCAAGGCAGGACTCCCAGCTTTGAAAGTTTAGGGGTATGGTGCTAAGGAGCAGCTTATACAGTGCAACATCTTGCCAAGGCAGGACTCCCAGCTTTGAAAGTGTAGGGGTATGGTGCTAAGGAGCAGCTTATACAGTGCAACATCTTGCCAAGGCAGGACTCCCAGCTTCGAAAGTCAATGGGTTTCATTCCATTTCAAGCAGAAAGAATGTGGGGATTCGTCTCTTTTGCTTTGTGGTTATTTCAGGGTCTATGTGTATTGGTGACTAAATGGTTTCACAGGGCAAAGTGCAGAAATGGGGTATGCAGGAGGCTGGGCTACAGTAAGAATGTGCCCTGCACCTCTGATGGTGATATCTGCATAAAATCACAGAGTACATCTGGGTGGAAGATACCTCAAAGATCATCCAGTCCAATCCTCGACTCAACACTGAAAGATCAACACTAAACCATGTCCCTGCCTCAATACCTCTGGGGGTGGTGGCTTCACCACTGCCCTTGACAGACCATTCCAATGTTTGATAACCCTTCTCTGTGAATAAGTATTTCTGAACATCCAGTCTGAACCTCCCCTGGCACAGCTTGAAACCATTTCTTCTAGTTCTGTTGCTTGACACCAAGCAGAAGAGGCTGGCCACATACTTGCTCCAACCTCTGCATCTCTGCTGCTTTTCCTGGTCTCCCCCTTGGCCCCAGCAATTTGTGCTCCCTTACTTCTCACTCCCCTGCTACTGAAGCCCACAGAGATGTGTGTGTGTCCCCATGCCACTGACAGTCGCTGAGAGCATCCTATACAAAGTCTTGCGTGATGAAAAATGTCTTGTGCCAAGGTGCTGAAGTGATGGGCACTTTGGACTCTGTGATTTGGGTTGTTATTTTGTGATGACTAATTTTCATAGTGGTCCTGAAAGAAATCTGTGTTCAGAGTCATAGAATGGTTTAGGTTGGAAGGCACCTCAAGGGTCATCCAGTTCCAAGCCCCTGCCATAGGCAGGGACAGCTCCCACTGGAACATGTTGCTCAAGGCCTCGTCTTACCTGGTCCTGAACACCTCCAGGGAGGTTGTGGAGCACAGAAACACAGAATGTGATCTTTGATCACATTCTGTGCTTCTGTGCACCACATCCTCCCTGGGCAACCTGTGCCAGTGTCTCACCACCCTCAACCTGTGCCAGTGTCTCACCACCCTCACTGTAAAGAACCCTTTCCTAACATCTAGTTTGAATCTCCCCTCTGCCAATTTAAACCCATTACCACTTGTCCTGTCATTACAAGACCTTGTCAATAATCCCTTCCCAGCCCTCCTGAAGCCCCCTTCAGATACTGCAAGGCCCCTCCAAGGTCTTCTGGAAGCCTTCTCTCCTCCAGGCTGCACAGCCCCAACTCTCTCAGCCTGTGCTCAGAGCAGAGCTGCTGCAGCCCTCTCAGCATCTTGGTGGCCTCCTCTGGACTGGCTCAAACACTTCCATGTCCTTCTTGCTTTGGGTGCACCAGAAGTGCACCCAGGGCTCCAGGTGGGGTTTGAGGAGAGCAAAGTAAAGAATTAGAAAGATTTTTGCCATGCCTCACTGATACTTAATTTAAAGTACACATTAACAACTTTTTGCATTAAAAAAACCCAAAACATGTCTGGAGCAAACAAAAGAAAATGGAATCTTGGTTTCAAGTGGGTTTTAACTTAAGGAAATGTCAAAACATGTGAATAAAATTCCATGTGATAGGAAGTAACACCTAGACAGTTAATGGAATTATCAGGTGATAGCATTGAATTAACAGCTGTGTGCAAAAAGGTAGTGCTTGGATAGAGAACTGATTGCAATTTACCACATGTTTACCTTTGAGGATCTCCAGTGTTTCCTCTACTTCCTATGTTCCTATGTCACCATGAGAGTGGTGAGAGGCTGGACTGAGCTGCCCAGGGAGGTGGTTGAGGCCCCATGGCTGGAGGTGTTTGAGGCCAGGCTGGCTGAGGCTGTGTGCAGCCTGCTCTAGGGTAGGGTGTCCCTGGGCATGGCAGGGGGTTGGAACTGGCTGCTCCTTGTGGTCCCTTCCAACCCTGACTGATTCTATGGTTCTAAGCTGCACAGAAAAGTTCTTTGTTAGCATCACTTCATGGAGGCCTTTTCTTAGTGGGTTCTTGGCAATCTGCAGACACAGATGGCTCTTGATTTCCTAGGTGGGCAAAGAAGGGCTGCTAGAATAGTTTGCAAGCCAGAAAATGCCTCATCTCTGTTTCACTCAGATGCAGTCAATGGGTGATGAGAGCTTTTTGTCCCTTTTTGGAGCTGTATCTCTTGTGAAGTTCTCTATTTTAGAGGGCAAGGTGCATTGCTGGGCATAGTGCTCAGAAGTCTGTTGGATATGTTGTGGAGCAGTTAGTGTGGCACACATCAAAACTGAAGAGCATTTCCTAGCTCCTATTACCTCTCTTTGAAACGTGGGCATTGAATTGTCCACTTGGTGCTGGAAATTGTGTGCCATCTGCTGATTCAGGGCACATGAAGCACACACACACACATACATACATAGGGGAGTGTGCTAGTTTGAGCCTAGCTGGGATATTTTGGTGAGCAGAATCAGACTATAGGCTGTGAAAAGGAGACAGTGGTGATGGCTACTGCACTCATAGGCTTGCTGAGATGGATGAAAACAAGAACACAAACATAGATAACAGAGTCTCTCTCTGTCTTTGGGGCTGCACTTTTCTCTCTAGCTTGCTGCCTGACTAATCTGTCTGCTTCCTAACCTCCCTGGCCAACCCTCCAACCTCACCTTGGATGGAAGGCAAAGTCTGGGTTAAGGTAGAGGGGTGGGGAGAAAGTGGAAAGGTGTTTGGGAGCCCCTCCTGGGGACTCTGGTTTCTGGGAGGGCTGCTGTGTTTCTGTATTGCTTTTTAACTTGTCCATTCCTGTCTATAGCTGTGTCTATTGTAAATACCTGCTTGTGTATTGTGCTGAGCTGTAAATATAAAGCTTCATTCAATTTCCAGCGCAGCTGAGCCTAGTCTGGGTGATTTTACTTAAGTGTGGGGGGTGGGTAACACCCAAACCATCACAGAGAGAGTCTATCTACACTATCAAATCTGTTGTATTCACCCAGCATGAGTAAAAACACCTTGGTGTCCTCATAGAAGAACAGATGTAGTAGCAGTAGTGTTGTGTGTTCTCATAGATGTGTTAAAAGTACAACAGTTGTATCCTGATCTAGGGTAGGATGTCCCTGCCCATGGCAGGGGGGGGTTGGAACTAGGTGATGCTTGTGGTCCCTTCCAACCCTGACTGATGCTATGATCTGGAACAGGGAAGAGGAAAATCCAGATAGCAAATAGTGCAGGTTGGTTTTCAGCTGGATAATAAAGATGTTTTGACTGCAAGTATGGTTTTGTTCTTTGCCTGGTTTGGTTTGCAACATGTGTAAGTGTGTGAGAATAACAGAGACTGTCTGCTGAGGGAGGATGTTTTCCAAACACCTCTGTGAGTTTTCCCCTAAAAAGAACCAAACCTACAAGCTTACAACCTTTCCAGTGCCACCAACTCCACCTAGATGCAGCAGCTGAAATAAGCATCACCATTTTGGGGAAGAGGGAGAGAAATTCAGCTACAGCTTTCCTTGTGACTTTGGTTATAAGCTGCTACACACGTGGATGCTTTTATACTTAGAAACTGAAGTCTGCTTTGTTTTACTCATTAGGAAGTCCCTCTGCTTGTTGCTTCATGGTGGTGCTTTGCTCCTCTTACTTATTACACTTAAATCAGAGAATCACAAAATTGCTTAGATTGGAAAAGACCTTCAAGGTCATCAAGTCCAGTCATTAGTTCCATGCTGACAAGTGCTTGACTAAGGCAAATCCCTCAGCACAACATCTAGTCACTATGAATCACTATGGTTGGAAAGGACCACCAGGATCATCATGAAGACAAATCGAGTCTCTCACTCCAGGCTCCCCTTTGCTGTGCATGAAGTCCACTTACAGACTGGAGGAGATGGTTACAAGGTGCACCAGGGATGGTTGAGGCTGGACATTAGGAAAGATTTCTTTACTGAAAGGGTTCTCAAACATTGCAGTGGTCTGCCCAGGGCAGTGCTGAAGTCATCCCTGGGGGTGTTCAAGTGGTGTGTGGACCTGGTGCTTAGGGAATTGGTTTAGTGTTGACCCTTCAGTGCTGGGTCCAGAGTTGCTCTGGATGATCTTAGAGCTCTCTTCCAACCAGATATATTCTGAGATATATATAAAACCACAGATACTCTGTAAAGTTTATCTTCTTCTTGTAATGCCCTTCTTGGGATGGAGGCAGTCTTCTGCTGGGAGCATTCCTATGGGAAGGTATTAATCATAGAATCATAGAATCAACCACTTGGGAAGAGACCTCCAAGATCATCCAGTCCAACCTATCCTCCAGCCCTATCCAGTCAACTAGACCATGGCACCAAGTGCCTCAGCCAGGGGAGATTTAGGCTGGAGGTGAGGAGAAAGTTCTTCACTGAGAGAGTCATTGGCCACTGGAATGGGCTGCCCGGGGAGGTGGTGGAGTCACTGTCCTTGGAGCTGTTCAAGGCAGGATTGGACGTGGCACTTGGTGCCATGGTCTGGCCTTGAGCTCTGTGGTAAAGGGTTGGACTTGATGATCTGTGAGGTCTCTTCCATTCCTAATAATACTGTGATACTGTGGTACCTCCAGGGATGGTGACTCCACCACCTCCCTGGGCAAATGATCAAGTGACTTTTTATAACTGAAGCTGACATCTACTTTAGTTTAAAAATCTATTGTGGATGACTTAGGACAGAATGAAAGTGCTGGAACAGGTTGCCCAAAGATGTTGTGGAGAGCCCATCCCTGGAGACATTCGAGGTCAGACTTCATATGGCCCTAAGCAGCCTGATCCAGTTGGAGGTGTCCTTGCTGATTGCAGGGTGGATGGACAAGGTGACCTTGGAGGGTCCCTTCCAACCCGATGCATTCTGTGATTCACTGATTCTGTGGCACCAATTTTGCAGGTTCACCAAAGCTCATGGAGCTTGGGCTTGCTCTGGTGGTCATATGTTTGCATGTAGGAGGACAGATGTATGCAGTATGGACATGGAAGTCCATCAGCTGGGTGGAAGATACAAATCTTAGCCATGGATATGCAATCACAAGAGAAGTTGTTGCTTCAGGAGAATTAAAGGCTGAAATATAAAGGCATCTGGCTGCTAAAGTTAAGGGAGGCCAGGTGGGGTTGGGCTCTTCTGCCAGGCAGCCAGCAACAGAACAAGAGGACACAGCCTCAAGTTGTGTTGGGGGAGGTCTAGGCTGGATGTTAGGAGGAAGTTGTTGTCAGAGAGAGTGATTGGCATTGGAATGGGCTGCCCAGGGAGGGGGTGGAGTCACCATCCCTGGAGGTGTTAAAGCCAAGCCTGGCTGGGGCACTTAGTGCCATGGTCTGGTTGGTTGGCCAGGGCTGGGTGCTAGGTTGGACTGGCTGAGCTTGGAGGTCTCTTCTAGCCTGGTTGATTCTATGATTCTATGATTCTTCAGCCTGGAGAAGAGAAGGCTTTGAGAAGATTTTATAGTAGCCTTCCAGTATCTGAAGGGGACCTACAGGAGGGCTGGGGAGGGACTTGATAAGGTCTTGTAATGACAGGATGAGGAGGAATGGGTTTGAACTGGCAGAGGGGAGATTTAAACTGGGTGTTAGGAAGAAGTTGTTTGCAGTGAGGGTGGTGAGACACTGGCACAGGTTGCCCAGGGAGGTTGTGGAGCACAGAAGCACAGAATGTGATCAAAGATCACATTCTGTGCTTCTGTGCTCCACAACCTCCCTGGAGGTGTTCAAGGACAGGTTGGATGAGGCCTTGAGCCACCTGTTTTCTAGTGGGAGCTGTCCCTGCCTATGGCAGGGGCTTGGAACCGGCTGAGCTTTGAGGTCCCTTCCAACCCAAACCATTCTGTGATTCTCTCTCTATAAAATTCTGCTTTAGGTAGTGTATCTTGGGGGGTGGCATCTAAAAATTGGGCACAGCATCTGAAATGTGTACCCTGCCACAGTTAACTGTTCCCTCTGTGAATGGTTCTCTGCCATTGTACTCACTTGAAGATAGCTAGGCACTGATAAATGAGCTAGTACTTCCCACAGTGATAAGGCAGGTCGCACTCCTTTGTGCAGCTCAGGCTGTTTATCAAGCCCATGGTTCTCTTCTGGCAGTGGTTCCAACGTGCAGCACGTCGGGATGCTGCTGCTTGAATCCATCTTGGAGCCGTGACACTGATTACAGGATGCTGCTAGCCTCAGGGCGCCCTTGGGTTGGAGCTGCAGTGTGTCTGCTGTAACCACACCCAATGGGTCACGCAGCAGGCTGTCACTTCACTTGGCCTTTGACAGTCCTCTTGGGCTGTGTATCCTGGGCTTGATTCACCCTGGCTTTCTCCCTGGTGTTTCCCACAATAGGGAATCTCAGAGCCTTGAATCATTCGGCAGCTGTTTACTTCATCTGCGGCTCGTTAAATGAATCAGCTGGATTCTGGAGGCAGCTGAGAGCTGCTCCTGAAAGGCTGCATGTGCCTGCTCTCCTCTTGAAGTGTTTCACTGAAGGGAGAATGATTCCAGAGTTAGTCAGTGGTTTGGAGGAGCACAGCAAGGTGAGTAGGCATAGGGAGTCCAGCTCCCTGCTCTGCGGAGCAGATGAGGCACAAAGTGCCCCTTCACTACAAGGGCCTGGAAATGTATAATCATAGAATCAGCCAGGTTGGAAGAGACCTCCAAGCTCAGCCAGTCCAACCTATCCCCCAGCCCTCTCCAGTCAACCAGACCATGGCACTAAGTGCCTTATCCAGTCTTCTCTTGAACACCTCCAGGCACAGCGACTCCACCACCTCCCTGGGCAGCCCATTCCAATGCCAATCACTCTCTCTGACAACAACTTCCTCCTAACATCCAGCCTAGACCTCCTCTGACACAACTTGAGGCTGTGTCCCCTTCTTCTGTTGCTGCTTGCCTGGGCAAAGAGAACAGCCCCCACTTGTCTACAACCTCCCTCCAGGTAGTTGTAGACAGCAGTGAGGGAGCTGGGGTTGTTCAGTCTGGAGAAGAGGAGGCTGAGACTTCATTGAGACCTTATTGCTCTCTACAATTGCTTGAAACGGGGTTGGAGTGAGGAGGGGGCATCCTCTTCTCCTTGGAGGCAAGTGCCAGGAGTAGAGGAGATGGTTACAAGGTACACCAGGGGATGCTGAGGGTGGATATTAGGCAGTATTCTTCAGTGGAAGTGTTCTCAAACATTGGAATGGTCTGCCCAGGACAGTGCTGGAGTTGCCATCCCTGAGGTTGTTCAAGCAGAGTGTGGACCTGGTGCTTAGGGATGTGATTTAGTGTTGATCCTTCAGTGCTGTGTCATAGGTCAGACTGGATGAGCTTGGAGGTCTCTTCCACCCAGAGATATTCTCCCAAAGTACAACAGTACTGCAGTAGGCTCAACTGCAGCACAGGCATTTGCACAGCTGCTCAAAAATCAGTCTGGATCTACAGGCTCACAGGATGTTAGGGGTTGGAAGGGACCCAAGGAGATCATTGAGTCCAACCCCCCCTGCCAGAGCAGGACCACACAATCTAGCACAGATCACAGAGGAACACATCCAGACAGGCCTTGAAAGTCTCCAGAGAAGGAGACCCCACAACCTCTCTGGGCAGCCTGTGCCAGGGCTCTGGGACCCTTACAGTCAAGAAGTTCCCCCTTGTGTTGAGGTGGAACTTCTTGTGCTGCAAGAAAGGACAAACCCCACTGCTCTTGAGAGTCACAGCCTTGCTACTTGAGCAGGCAGACCAAAAATGGACCAAGACATTGGTAACTGTACCTCCACAGGTGTAAAAAAGCCCAAATTCCAGCTGAGTTGCACCTCCTTTTGGGCATGGCAAAATTTGGCCTCTGCTGATAGAATTCTTTTGGTTGGAAAAGACCTCTAAGCTGATCCAGCCCAAAATGATGTTCTTAACTGCCACATAGCTTTAAAATGATTAAAGATTTAGTTAGTCAGTACACAGTGAGATACTGACCATGAGCTACACTGACTAAGGAGATCAACCAATTCCAGGCTGCTTATTTGGTCCTGCAAAAGGTACCAGATCAAAACTACAGAATGACTCTACAGTTGCTAACAGGCATTGAGTGAGCTGGCAGGCAGTGCCTCAGTGCTATTTTCACCTCAGTGCTTATTATAGCAGGAGTTTTCTTTAGTCTTTTGCTTTCAGAAGAGCAGTAAGTCTCCCTCCAAGAGCTTTTGTGCTCCAGGTCCCTCCCCAGCCTTGCTGCCCTTCTCTGGACACCTTCCAGCACCTCAGCATGTCTCTTGAATTGAGGAGCCCAGAACTGGACACAGCACTGCAGGTGTGCCCTGAGCAGTGCTGAGCACAGGGGCAGAATCATAGAATCAAGCAGGTTGGAAGAGACCTCCAAGCTCATCCAGTCCAACCTAGCACCCAGCCCTATCCAGTCAACCAGACCATGGAATAACCTCCCTTGTAATTGATATGATTCTTACCAATCATTCAAACCTGGTAAAAGCTTTCTAAGCACTCAAAGCTAAGCACTGAGCCCTGTTAGTAGAGCTTGATGGGATGGAGCTTTCTCTGAAAGCTTTAGTGAGCAGGCAGAGAAGTTTGTGTGAAATACACTTCCAGAGTTGCATCAAACAAAGAGCAGAGCAGAGCAGGCTTGGCCTATATGCTTCATCTGAAGTATCTAAATGTTTTTAATCAAATGTCCTCCTAGAAGTTTCCCATCCCCATTTTGCCAAACAGCTGACAGGTCATCTGGAGAACAGATTTCTGTAATGCATCCATTTGCCTCTAATGTGGTGACAGCATCTCTTTAGTTCTGGAGTTTTCTTCATCTCCTTTCCCTCCCTTCCCCCTCCCTCCCCCCTTCCCCACTATCAGTGTAAGCTTTTTGGGAAGGATGCTGATGGGTGTTGCTGCTTTAAAATGTGGGGCAGTCAAATGCCTTACTCAGGTCCAGGTAGATGATGCCAGTTAGAATCATAGAATCAGTCAGGGTTGTAAGAGACCACAGGGATCATCCAGTTCCAACCCCTCTACCATAGGGAGGGACACCTCACACTAGATCAGGCTGCCCACAGCCTCATCCAGCCTGCCCTTAAACAACTCCGGGGATGAGGCTTCCAGCACCTCCCTGGACAACCCATTCCAGTCTCTCACCACCCTCATGCTGAAGAACTTCCTAACATCCAGTCTCAATCTGCCCATTTCCAGCTTTGTTCCATTCCCCTCAGGCCTATCACTACCTGACAGCCTAAAAAGTCCCTCCCCAGCTTTCTTGTAGCCCCCTTAAGATACTGAAAGGCCACAATAAGGTCACCTGGGAGCCTTCTCCTCTCCAGACTTCACAGCTCCAACTGCCTCAATCTCTCCTCACAGCAGATAAGCTCCAGCCCTCTGCTCATCCTCATGAACCCTTCTCTAGACACCTTCCAGCACATCCATATCCCTCTTTTAACAGTGGCTCCAGAACTGGATGCAGTACTCCAGGTGGAGTCTCAAAGGTCTTTTCCAACCTGGTTAACTAATTCTGTGGTCATGCTGGGTGGCCTCTGTTGTTTCAAGTCACAGTACAGCACAACCCAAAAGTTCCTAGGCTCCAGCATCACCATTACTTCATCCCAGCACCACTATTATTTCATCCCAGCAGTTACCAGTAATTCACTAGAAGAAACAACCTTTACAAAGCACTCAGACAGAAAGAGCAAATTCCTGCTTTCTGGAGAAACAAAGTTGACTACCTTCAGAGAACTTCTTCCATGCCTTACTAATACAGCTGGGGTGGGAATCTGGGGTTAGATTCTAGACCTAGACCTCTGTGGGGTTTGGTGACTCAGAACAGACTCAGAGTGACTGCCCTGTGTGGTTAGCTTAACCCACTGGGAGCGTGGCACGGGGCTGGTGGAGAAAGTAGGACCTCAGTGCTGAAGCTCTGCAATCCTCTTGCTTCCCAAATGGAGCAGCATCAAAGCTGGATTGATTCCCTGGGAGTAAGGGGAAGCTGATGGTGTGATTCTAAACTCCCCAGAGAGGTTGTGGAGTCTCCTTCTCTGGGGACTTTCCTCTCTGATGCGTTCCTGTGCGACCTGAGTTAGATTCTATGGTCCCACTCTGGCAGGGGTGGTTGGACTTGGTGAGAGGCTGGACTGGGTTGCCCAGGGAGGTGGTTGAGGCCCCATGGCTGGAGGTGTTTGAGGCCAGGCTGGCTGAGGCTGTGTGCAGCCTGCTCTAGGGTAGGGTGTCCCTGGGCATGGCAGGGGGGTTGGAACTGGCTGCTCCTTGTGGTCCCTTCCAACCCTGCCTGATTCTATGATCTCTGGAGATCCCTTCCAACCACTAACATCCTGTAAGGTACAGTGAAATTGACTGCACAGCCACATCCCAGTTGAGGAGAGAGCATAAAGTCCTCTTTATTTAAACATGGAATCTCAGCCAGGATTTAGCATCCAAATCAAATCAGTGGCTGTTGTGTATTGTGAGCAGCAGTGACACAAACCAGTTGGTGTGTTGATGTCACTTCTAAACATAGGCAGTTCAGGCACTTTGTATGCTGGGGCAATTAAAGCAATGTCCCCTCGGTCTCTGCTTCATTGTTCACAGCAGCCAGGGGAGTTCATAGAATCAGAATTGTCCCAGCCCTCTGATAATCCCAGTGGCCCTGCTCTGGACACTCTCCAGCATCTCCACATCCTTCTTGTCCCAGGGGCTCCAGAGCTGGATGCAGGACTCCAGGTGGAGTCTCAGAAGAGCAGAGCAGAGGAGGAGAATCCCCTCCCTGGCCCTGCTGGCCACACTGCTGCTGCTGCAGCCCAGGCTCTGCTTGGCTTTCTGGGCTGCAAGTGCACACTGCTGGCTCCTGCTGAGCTTCTCCTCCAGCAGCACCCCCAAGTCCCTCTCCTCAGGGCTGCTCTCCAGCCACTCACTGCCCAGCCTGGAGTTGTGCTTGGCATTATCTTGACCCAGCTGCAGGACCTTGCCCTTGTTCTTGTTGCACCTCCTGAGCTTGGCTTGTGCCCACCTCTGCAGCCTGTGCAGGTCCCTCTGGATGGATCCTGCCCTCCAGCCTGGCTGCTGCACCACACAGCTTGGTGTGCTCAGCAACCTTGCTGAGGCTGCACTCAGTGCCTCTGTCCATGGCACCCACAGATGTGTTGAACAAGACTGGTCCCAGGACTGCTCCCTGAGGGACTCCACTTGTCCCTGGCCTGCACTTGGCCATGGAGCCATTGACAGCCACTCTTTGGGTGTGGCCATCAAGCCAACTCTTTATCCATCCAGTGGCCCACCCATCAAACCCATATTGAATTGCTTTTAAGTACACAGGGCAGAGCCAGTGCAGGAGGGCAGCAAGGACAGAGCCAGTGCAGGAGGGTAGCAAGGACAGAGCCAGTGCAGGGGGGTAGCAAGGACAGAGCCAGTGCAGGAGGGTAGCAAGGATGGAGCCAGTGCAGGAGGGTAGCAAGGACAGAGCCAGTGCAGGAGGGTAGCAAGGACGGAGCCAGTGCAGGAGGGTAGCAAGGACGGAGCCAGTGCAGGGGGGTAGCAAGGACAGAGCCAGTGCAGGGGGGCAGCAAGGACAGAGCCAGTGCAGGAGGGTAGCAAGGACAGAGCCAGTGCAGGAGGGCAGCAAGGACAGAGACAGTGCAGGGGGGCAGCAAGGACGGAGCCAGTGCAGGAGGGCAGCAAGGACAGAGCCAGTGCAGGGGGGCAGCAAGGGCAGAGCCAGTGCAGGAGGGCAGCAAGGACAGAGCCAGTGCAGGGGGGCAGCAAGGACATAGTGCAGGAGTGCAGCAACCACATCTTCTACTGGCTGAAATCTCATCTGGTTTGTGCTACACTCTGCTGGGTATTCCAGTGCCTAATGACTCCGGTGAGGGGAAGTGTGTAGGTGTGACCTTCAGGTTGCTGTAACAGATAAGTGAACAATGTCACAAGATAAGAATCTTTTTAATGGGGTTTCACTTTAGCTTAGTGCATGATAAACGTCCAGATGACAACTTGGATTAGCACTGTAAGAGGAGAGGAGACTTTTGGGAAGTTTGGTGTGCAAGAGTGATCCTTAATTTGGGTTTTTTTGCTGTGAGACTGCTGTGCACACAAAGAAAGAACCCTTTTAAAGTGGAAACTAAGAGACCTCAAGTGGTTGCTGATTTTTTATGACTAAGGAGCTTGGCTCCTGCTCCAAGAGCTCTTGCAGCAGCGCTCATGCTTTGTGAGAAGCTTGTCCAGGTGAAGTGGGTTGCCATCTGCTGAACAGCCTTACACTGTTTTCAGTGGCAGGCTGTGAGTGACTCCCCTTGCAACATGAGGACACACAGGTAATCCTGTCTGCTGTTTAATGGCTCCTTTTGCTGATCCAGCAAGTTGTGAAGGTTCAAGGTGTAGGGGAAGGTGAGCTGTGGAGTGCCCCTGTAAGCTGCGCTGGGCTTGCAGTGCATCAGGTCTCACACAGTCTCAAATTGTGCCAAGGTAGGTATAGGCTGGATATTAGGGAGAAGTTCTTCACAGAGAGAGTGATTGGCATTGGAATGGGCTGCCCAGGGAGGTGGTGGAGGCACCGTCCCTGGGGGTCTTCAAGAAAAGCCTGGATGAGGCACTTAGTGCCATGGTCTGGTTGATTGGTTAGGGCTGGGTGCTAGGTTGGACTGGCTGAGCTTGGAGGTCTCTTCCAACCTGGTTGATTCTATGATTCTATGGAAGTCACCTGAACAGAACCCCCAGGGCAACAATCCCTGTCCTTTTGGCCAGGTTCCTCCCTGCTCACACCGTTAAAAAGACTTTGCTTGCTTGTTTGAATTTTTAATCCAGGAAAAGAATCAGTTGAGAGGGGAAGATTAGCTTAAAAATCCGAATATGAAAAGCATGAGACAGCAACATTTGAGGTGGTTGACAACATGAATGCACCACTGCAAATATTAGGCTTGAGGTGAGGAGAAAGTTCTTCACTGAGAGAGTCATTGGACACTGGAATGGGCTGCCCGGGGAGGTGGTGGAGTCGCCGTCCCTGGAGCTGTTCAAGGCAGGATTGGACGTGGCACTTGGTGCCATGGTCTGGCCTTGAGCTCTGTGGTAAAGGGTTGGACTTGATGATCTGTGAGGTCTCTTCCAACCCTGATGATACTGTGAAATATTAGAGCCACCAACAGAAGATAGAAAGCATTCAACCTGCTGTCCCCACATGGGCAGCTTTGGTATGTTCACTTTAAGGAGGGAAAGAGATGAGGGAAAGACATTTACATCAGGGGGCAAGCATTGCTTGGTATATCAGGTAACCTTCTGCAGCACTGTTCCTGGAGGTTGCATCCTCTGTCCTCTTTACCTACTCTGGTTTGTTTTCATGCATGTTTCCTCTGAATTATCCTGCTTTGTTGGGGAGGTTGGGCTAGAGGATCTTTGGAAGTCCCTTATGTCTCCTCTGAATTATCCTGCTTTGTCAGGGAGGTTGGGCTAGAGGATCTTTGGAAGTCCCTTATGTCTCCTCTGAATTATCCTGCTTTGTCAGGGAGGTTGGGCTAGAGGATCTTTGGAAGTCCCTTATGTCTCCTCTGAATTATCCTGCTTTGTCAGGGAGGTTGGGCTAGAGGATCTTTGGAAGTCCCTTATGTCTCCTCTGAATTATCCTGCTTTGTCAGGGAGGTTGGGCTAGAGGATCTTTGGAAGTCCCTTATGTTTCCTCTGAACTATCCTGCTTTGTCAGGGAGGTTGGGCTGGAGGATCTCTGAAGGTCCCTTCCAACCCCTAACACTCTGATTTTGTGATCCTGTGAATTTGTCAAAGGGACCCTCAGAAATTTCATAACAGGACAGTCAAATGATCACAATCTGTGCCCTACTGATGCTGACAAAAACGTAAGAGCAACTCCTGTGGGGAAAATGAACACGAAGGACTGGCTCTGAAAAGCAGAAGTCCCTCTAGTTGCCAGCATGCCACAGGTGTGCACCACATGAGCAGGCAGAAAGCAGTGCGAGGAGTCTGAGCTCGTTTTATGTCTGTCCCAAGGTGAGCAGGTTGAGCCATTATGGACTGGTCTAGTTCTGTTTATGGACAGCTTTAGAAACACTTGAGCTGGTTGAGGTTTTTTGTGCCAGGGTAGGTATAGGCTGGATATTAGGAAGAAGTTCTTCACAGAGAGAGTGATTTCCCATTGGAATGGGCTGCCCAGGGAGGTGGTGGAGGCACCGTGCCTGGGGGTCTTCAAGCAAAGACTGGATGAGGCACTTGGTGCCATGGTCTAGTTGATTGGATAGGGCTGGGTGCTAGGTTGGACTGGATGATCTTGGAGGTCTCTTCCAACCTGGTTGATTCTATGATTCTATGATTCTATGGTCTAGTTGATTGGATAGGGCAGGGTGATAGGTTGGACTGGATGATCTTGGAGGTCTCTTCCAACCTGGTTGATTCTATGATTCTATGATTCTATGGTCTGGTTGATTGGATAGGGCTGGGTGCTAGGTTGGACTGGATGATCTTGGAGGTCTCTTCCAACCTGGTTGATTCTATGATTCTATGATTCTATGATTCTATCCTTTCACAGAGAGGCAGCTACCTATTATTCCCTCTTGCTAAGGCCTTTTGCTGCAGCCAAGTTAAAAGCCTTTCTTGAACTGCATCCTGCTGGAGAATCTGCAAACCCCTGGTGTTTTACAGGCGGTGTCATCACACCTCTGCTTGGCAAGTGAGCAGCCCTTTGTTGTAGGAGTTTGGAGGTTGCAGAACTTTCTTCCTTTGGACATCTGCCTCAGCCTTTGTTGGACTGAGTTAAAAAGAGAAACTGCAGACACTGTGTTACCAAATGTACCTACTGGAAGCAGTGTTGGACGTGTGTGTGTGCAAAGCCTTTTCTTTGCCCCAGTGGAACTGGAGGTTGTCCTCTAATGCTTTGCTAGGTCCTGCTGCTGCCTCTTTTATGCTGCTTTTAAGCACAAGAGTCTGTTTGTTTTAACAAAGTGTGCAGGGCCAGAGCAGTGGCTGTTCTTGCTTGAGAAGAAGGTCTTGTGAGTTATGACTGTAAATAAGCCTTTCAAATGGGAGGTCATGGGTGCCCCCCTCCCTGGAGATGTTCAAGGCCTTGAGCAGTCTGCTCTAGTGGAGGGTGTCCCTGACAATGGCAGGGGGATTGGAAATAGATTATCTTCAAAGTCCCTTCCAATCCAACCCCTTCTATGAATCATTTGGATGTTAGGAACAAGCTCTTTACCATGAGGGTAGTGGAACACTGCAACAGGTTGCCTGGGGAGGTGGTTGTGGTCCCATCCCTGGTTATATTCAAAGGGAGGCTTGACAAGGCTCTGGGCAACCTGATCTAGGTGAGGATGTCCCTGCTGAATGTAGAGAGGGTTGAACTGGATGAGCTTTGGAGGTCCCTTCCAACCCAAACCACACTATGGTTCTGTGATCGGGGTTGGCACAATCCCAAGCACAGCTCCAGGCTGGGTGGGGAATGGCTGAGAGCAGCCCTGAGGAACAGGACCTGGGGGTCTGGGCTGATGCAAAGCTCAACAGGAGCCTGCAGTGTGAGTGCAGCCCAGACACAACCCTGTGCTGGGCTGCAGCAAGAGCAGTGTGGGCACAGGGCAAGGGAGGGGATTCTGCCCCTTGGCTCTGCTCTCCTCACACCCCACCTGCAGTCCTGGGGGCAGCTCTGCAGCCCCCAGCACAAGCAGGACATGGAAGTGTTGAAGGCAGTGCAGAGGAGGCCACCAAGATGCTGAGAGGGCTGCAGCAGCTCTGCTCTGAGCACAGGCTGAGAGAGTTGGGGCTGTGCAGCCTGGAGAGGAGAAGGCTTCCAGGAGACCTTGGAGTGGCCTTGCAGGATGTGAAGAGGGCTTCATGAAGGCTGAGGAGGGACTATTGACAAGGTCTGGTAATGACAGGACAAGGAGGGATGGGTTTAAACTGGCAGAGGGGAGATTGAAACTGGATGTTAGGAAAGGGTTGTCTGCAGTGAGGGTGGTGAGACACTGGCACAGGCTGCCCAGGGAGGTTGTGGAGCACAGAAGCACAGAATGGGATCTTTGATCAAAGATCCCATTCTGTGCTTCTGTGCTCCCAACCTCCCTGGAGGTGTTCAAAGCCAGGCTGGATGAGACCTTGAGCAACTTGTTCTAGTGGGAGGTGTCCATGCCTGTGGCAGGGGACTGGAACTGGCTGATCCTTGATGTCCCTTCTGACCTAAACCTTTCTATGATTCTATGAGAAGGTTCCAGGCTATTGCTGGGTTTTTTTTTTTTTTTTTGTTTTGTTTTGTTTTTTAATATATTATTCTTTTCTTGATCAGCAAACTTCTGCTTCTGTAATCAGAGGCAAACCAAATGTTCTTCCACGAGTTTTTAAATAGCAAATAAAATCACAGAATCATAGAATCAACCAAGTGATTATTCTGTGATCTTCTATGAATATCAGGAGCAGTGTGGCCAGTAGGATGAGGGAGATTCTTCTGCCCCTGTGCTCAGCACTGCTCAGGCCACCCCTGGAGTGCTGTGTCCAGTTCTGGGCTCCTCCATTGCAGAGAGATGTTGAGGTGCTGGAAGGTGTTTGGAGAAGGGCAGCAAGGCTGGGGAGGGGCCTGGAGCACAGCCCTGTGAGGAGAGGCTGAGGGAGCTGGAGGTGTGCAGCCTGCAGAGAGGAGGCTCAGGGCAGAGCTCATTGCTGCCTGCAGCTGCCTGCAGGGAGGCTGTAGCCAGGTGGGGTTGGGCTCTGCTGCCAGGCAAGCAGCAACAGAACAAGGGGACACAGTCTCAAGTTGTGCCAGGGCAGGTCTAGGCTGGATGTTAGGAGGAAGTTGTTGTCAGAGAGAGTGATTGGCATTGGAATGGGCTGCCCAGGGAGGTGGTGGAGTGGCTGTGCCTGGAGGTGTTGAAGCCAAGCCTGGCTGGGGCACTTAGTGCCATGGTCTGGTTGGCTGGGCAGGGCTGGGTGCTAGGTTGGGCTGGCTGAGCTTGGAGCTCTCTTCCAGCCTGCTTCATTCCATGATTCTATGATTGATTCTAAGAGAAGCCTGCGCAGCTGAAGGGTCAGAGCAAGCATCACCTCCTGTGCCTCCCTGCACTCCATCAGCCCTGAGCACCTCCCGTGCTTCCTTGGCAAGCCTTTTAAGAGCAGTCTGGCTTTGCGTGGCAGTATTCCTGCAGCAGCTCAGACCTGCTGCGCATGGGGCACGTTGGAACTCTTTCGACTGTTCCCACTGGGTGGTGCTGCAGGAATTCCTTTTTGGTTTGTTGGGTTTTTTTTTTTCCTTTCTTCCCTTCTTTTTTTCCCCTTCACTCGAATCTACATTTCCCAGAAAGACGCCTGGAAAATATAATAGGAGGAAGTCCTGATTTAGAAAGTCTCTTAATTTTTTTTTTTTGCAGTTTCAATACAATAGAAGGACTCAGAGGATGCTCAGGCAGGAAATGTCCTGGTTGCAGGATGTGGAAAAATTAACCAGCCTTGTGTCTCATGCACACAGCTCCCTAATAAAGTGCCCTGGGTATGAATTCCGCTGTGGGTTTGATGTATTGCAAGGGCAACAAAGCTGGGGAGGGGCCTGGAGCACAAATCCTATGAGGAGAGGCTGAGGGAGCTGGGGGTGTTTAGCCTGGAGAAGGGGAGGCTCAGGGGTGATCTTATTACTGTCTACAACTACCTGAAGGGGCATTGTAGCCAGGTGGGGGTTGGGCTCTTCTCCCAGGCAACCAGCAATAGAACAAGGGGACACAGTCTCAAGTTGTGCCAGGGTAGGTCTAGGCTGGATGTTAGGAAGAAGTTCTTCACAGAGAGAGTGATTGGCATTGGAATGGGCTGCCCAGGGAGGTGGTGGAGGCACCGTCCTTGGGGGTCTTCAAGCAAAGCCTGGCTGAGGCACTTAGTGCCATGGTCTGGTTGACTGGATAGGGCTGGGTGCTAGGTTGGACTGGATGAGCTTGGAGGTCTCTTCCAACCTGGTTGATTCTATGATTCTATGATTCTATTGCCTGTGACAGAGAAAGTTTGTGCATCGAGCTAGAATGGGTATATTTACACACTTAGTTGTCAGCTTGCTTTTTGAGTTCAAGGCCAGAGAACTTACCAGCAAGGTCTCCTTTGAGGAGTAGTTGAGAAGTCTCTTGGCTAAACAAATTGCTGTTTGTTTTTCCTCCTTTTCTGGCAGAATCACTAACTTCTCCCCAACCACATCCTATTTATCACCCTTGAAGCATCTCTGTTGAGAAATGAAGAGCAAGGACTGACTCAGAGGTTTTCATTTATTGCCTTGCTCTTTCAAGTGTTCCTGAGCAAGCATTTGGGCAGGTTTGGCAGTTGTCTTGAACCTCTCATCGGGTACTCATTGTTACACTGATGAGTTGTCACAGTCAGGCCTGGGGGCAGTTCTGCAGCCCTCAACACAAGCAGGACATGGAAGTGTTGGAGCCAGTCCAGAGGAGGCCACCAAGATGCTCAGAGGACTGCAGCAGCTCTGCTCTGAGCACAGGCTGAGAGAGTTTGGGCTCTGCAGCCTGGAGAGGAGAAGGCTTCCAGGAGACCTTGGAGGGGTCTTCCAGGATCTGAAGGGGGCTTCAGGAGGGCTGGGGAGGGACTATGGACAAGGTCTTGTAATGACAGGAGGGGGAGGAATGGGTTTAAACTATCAGAGGAGAGATTCAAACTAGATGTTAGGAAAGGGTTCTTTGCAGTGAGGGTGGTGAGACAGTGGCACAGGTTGCCCAGGGAGGTTGTGGCTGCTCCCTCCCTGGAGGTATTCAAGGCCAGGTTAGATGAAGCTTTGAGTGTCCTGTTCTAGTGGAAGATGTTCCTGCCTATGGCAGGGGGTTGGAATTGGATGAGCTTTGAGGTGCCTTCCAACCTAACCCATTCTGTGATGCTACGAAAAGGCTCCAGGCTATTGCTGGCTTTTTGGTTTTCTTGATCAGCAACCTTCTGCTCCTGTAATCAGAGGCAAACCAAATGTTCTTCCACCATTTTTTTTCTTAAACAGCAAATAAAATAATAGAATCAAGCAATCAGCTGTGGCAGGACAGGGCAGGTCTAGGCTGGATGTTAGGAGGAAGTTGTTGTCAGAGAGAGTGATTGGCATTGGAATGGGCTGCCCAGGGAGGTGGTGGAGTGCCCATGGCTGGAGGTGTTGAAGCCAAGCATGGATGAGGCATTTAGTGCCATGGTCTGGTTGGTTGGGCAGGGCTGGGTGCTAGGTTGGGCTGGATGAGCTTGGAGCTCTCTTCCAACCTGCTTGATTCTATGGTTCTATGAAATCATGTCCCCAAGTACCACTGAATTGGTTTTGGCAGTGTCCACCCAAAGGGTTTTATAAAACTGTTTGTAAGTATTAGGCAAGCTCAGACATGATCATGGTTTAGCAAAATCTCCATTTCTAGCCTTGAGAAGCAGTGGTGAAGTAAAAACCAGGCTGGTGAAGTAAAAACCAGGCTGGTGAAGTAAAAACCAGGCTGCAGCAGTCGCATCTGGATCACGATCCCTGGGATCATCATGATCCCTGGAGGTGTTTAAAAGGAGAGTGGATGTGGTGCTTGAGGCTATGGTCTGGTGATGAAGGCTGCTGGGATGAAGGTTGGACTGGCTGATCCTGGTGGTCCTTTCCAACCACAGTGATTCACAGTGATTAGATGTGCTGAGGGATTTGGGTTAGTCAAGGAGCTGTCAGTGTGCAACCACTGATTGGAGTGGATGATCTCCAAGGTCTTTCCCAATGTAAGAAGCTCTGTGAGTCTGATTCTGTGATCTCTGGCAGAACAGCCACATTCTTCCACCTCTGGTTGCAGCAGTCCCCTCAAGGGTTAAAATGAACCTGAGCCACTTAGAAAAATAAAACCAGAGCTGCTATTACAAACTGGGACAGATGTAGGAGGCCAGGTTTCCTGTGGCCCATTTTCCAGTTTCCTGGCTGCAACCTGCAGAAATAAAGGAAGCTGAAAGCTAAGGGGAGTGAGAAGCTTAACAATGCCCTGCCTCAGGCTGCTGGGAGGAAGGTGCTGGTGCCCAGCACGGGGGTGCAAAAGCAGCAACTGGACGTACAGAAGAGCATGCCCACGTTTAACAGGGCAGTCAGAGGGAGGAGAGAAAAAGCAAAAGGCATCTGTTAGGGGGAAATGCTCTCTGCTGGCCTGCGAGGGCAGCGCCTGCTGTGGAGGGGCACTTCAAAAGCAGCTGAGTCTTTTGCAGCTGCTTTGGCTGCAGAAGCAACCTTCAGTTTCTTCATGCATCGAGGGAAATTGGTTTCCCTGCCCTGACTCTGCCTCTTAATCCTTTTCATCTCCATGTCTGATCGCCACCCCTTTATGGCTACCTGTGGTGTGTAATGCTGGCTCACGCCTTTTCTGTCCTGATTTAAATCTCCTGCTTTAACTGATCTCCAACTGATTTCTTCTGGGCTCCCCAGCCAGTCTGTCCCACTCACTTGTCCCTCTTCTGGCCCCAAGTCCCACCACCTTGATTTATCCTATAGAGTTCCAGATGGTCCTTTGAGCACCTTCTACCGCATCAAGGGGCTGGTTTTGATCCCAGTGCCAGGAGGGATTCCTGCTTCTGGCCTTCAGCACTTGTCCCTGTGGATTGTCCAGGACCAGCAGTAGATCTCTTTGTTGTAGAAAGGTTCTGATCCTGATGCCAGGAGGGATTCCTGCTTTTAAAGCCTTCAGCACTTGTCCCTGTGGATTGACCAGGATCAGCAGTAGATCTCTTTGTTTTAGAAAGGTTCTGATCCTGATGCCAGGAGGGATTCCTGCTTTTAAAGCCCTCAGCACTTGTCCCTGTGGATTGTCCAGGATCAGCAGTAGATCTCTTTGTTTTAGATAGGCTGTGGAGAAACTAACATAGAGTGGGGAAGAAGAACCCAGGTAGGAAACCTGCAGTCTGTGGGAGAGTAGAGAGCTGTAACATAATGGAAT
Organism: Pogoniulus pusillus; assembly: GCF_015220805.1. Taxonomy (NCBI): domain Eukaryota; kingdom Metazoa; phylum Chordata; class Aves; order Piciformes; family Lybiidae; genus Pogoniulus; species Pogoniulus pusillus. The sequence continues at coordinate 2,741,030 of NC_087278.1, forward strand.
GGAAGCTAAGCACCACTGCAGAGGTCTTGGATGCTACAGAGCTGCTTTCCAGCTTTCTGCCCTTTTCTTCTAGCTTTGCCTGTGCAAGAGTCTTGCAAAACTTAATGCCCCACAGTATCCTGCTTAGCTCACAGCTGATGTCATAAATCTGACACTGAGCTCTTTATGTAGGTGGCTTTGTCTCTCAGCCTCCTGTTTTTTCTCCTGCCTGGATTTTAAGGTGGCTTGCTTGTTGGTTTTGTTTTGCCCAGTAGGTTAGTGACTTTATTTTGGACCTCAGTGCCACTTCACTGTGTGGATGAGGGAACTGGGAGTGTTTAGCCAGGAGAAGAGGAGGCTGAGGGAAGACCTTATTGCCCTCTGCAACTCCCTGGAAAAGAGGTTGCAGTGAGGTTGGGGTTGGTCTCTTCTCCCCAGTATCAGGTGCTAGAATGAGAGGAAATGGCCTGAAATTCTGCCAGGGGACACTGAAGTTGGAGATTAGGGGAAAAATCATTGCAGAAAAGGTTCTCAAGCATTGGAAGAGGCTGCCCAGGGAGGTGATGGAGTCATTGTCCCTAGAGGTGTTTAACAGACCTGTGGAGGTGGTGCCTGGGGACACGGTTTAGTGGCAGTGGCTTAGCAGTAGGGGGGGGGGCATTGTGAGCTTTAGGCAAGAGGTTGGTCTTGATAATCTCAAAGGTCTCTTCCAACCTCACCAGTTCTGTGATTCTAGCAACTGTGATGTTGCAGATAAATAATCTGCTGGGTTGTGTGGTCCTGCTCTGGCAGGGGGGGGTTGGACTCGATGATCTCTGGAGGTCCCTTCCAACCCCTGTGATCCTGTGAGCTGTTCATACTTGCAGAGCTGCTGCAGTTTGAGGGGACTTTAAAAGCCTGCAAAGCCAATAGATAGCTTCCAGGTGTACTTATTTTCACTTACACCCTGTTTTCATGCCTTGCTTGCACTGTGTGGAGAAGGATGTGTATAAAGTGATGAAAAACGCAGTGAAGCGGACTTGGGAGAGAGAAATCATTCCTCAGCTGCAGCTGCTTGCTGTGCTGTCCCATGTGGTGGCTGCCTAGTGCCATGGCTAGGGCTGGGTGCTAGGTTGGACTGGATGAGCTTGGAGGTCTCTCCCAGCCGGATTGATTCTGTGATTCTGTTCTGCCCTCTTGTGGTCACCGCACCGAGGGAGACGTCAGGACACCAATGAGCATCTGTTAGGTTACCAAAATGAGCCAAGGGCTTTAAAGTCATGAACCTGTGCAGATAAAGACAGGAAAAAACCCTATCCTTTGTCACATGCACAAAGGGAAGGCAGGTAATAATTAGCCCCATGAGCAGCACAGTGTCTTAATCCAGTGATATTCAGCATCTTTAAGTCTGTATTGGTTAGATGTAACAAGCCACAATTAATCACAGAATTAACCAGCTTGGAAAAGACCTCAGGTCCAAATTAAGTAGCAGAAGTGGCCAAAAATTAGTAGTTCACAGTATCACAGTATCAGCAAGGTTGGAAGAGACCTCACAGATCATCAAGTCCAACCCTTTACCACAGAGCTCAAGGCCAGACCATGGCACCAAGTGCCACGTCCAATCCTGCCTTGAACAGCTCCAGGGACAGCGACTCCACCACCTCCCCGGGCAGCCCATTCCAGTGTCCAATGACTCTCTCAGGGAAGAACTTTCTCCTCACCTCCAGCCTAAATCTCCCCTGGCACAGCCTGAGGCTGTGTCCTCTTGTTCTGGTGCTGGCCACCTGAGAGAAGAGAGCAACCTCCTCCTGGCCACAACCTCCCCTCAGGTAGTTGCAGACAGCAATAAGGTCACCCCTGAGCCTCCTCTTCTCCAGGCTAACCAATCCCAGCTCCCTCAGCCTCTCCTCGTAGGGCTGTGCTCAAGGCCTCTCCCCAGCCTCGTTGCCCTTCTCTGGACACGCTCAAGCATCTCAATGTCCCTCCTAAACTGGGGGGCCCAGAACTGAACACAGCACTCAAGGTGTGGTCTAACCAGTGCAGAGTACAGGGGCAGAATGACCTCCCTGCTCCTGCTGGCCACACCATTCCTGATGCAGGCCAGGATGCCACTGGCTCTCTTGGCCACCTGGGCACACTGCTGGCTCATGTTCAGGCGGGGATCAATCAGCACCCCCAGATCCCTCTCTGTCTGGCTGCTCTCAGCCACTCTGACCCCAGCCTGTATCTCTGCATGGGGCTGTTGTTACAGAGTTAAGATGCTAGGGATGGGGATGTTGTAAGTGGCATAGTAGCATTGCTCTGTCCTGCAGAGCTTCGGAGTGGAATGAGCACTGGGTGGATCACCTGCTCCCAAATGTTTTTCACACTCTTGCTCTCCTTTGTCCCTTGTAGGTATGGAGAGTGCAATCACACTGTGGCAGTTCCTTTTGCAGTTGCTGCTAGACCAGAAACATGAGCACCTGATTTGCTGGACGTCTAATGATGGTGAATTCAAGCTACTCAAGGCAGAAGAAGTGGCTAAGCTGTGGGGCCTCAGGAAAAACAAAACTAATATGAATTATGACAAGCTGAGCCGAGCGCTCAGATACTATTATGACAAGGTAAATTTTGTTCTTCTCATGCAGACTAAGACAGTAGAAACACTACCATTTAATATTTCTCCTCTCTCTGGAAGCTACTCCACAATCCCTCTGACTTGTTTCTAGCAGCAGACCACGGCAGTGCTGAAGGCCATGGCAGTGGAGGTAAGAGGGCAGCTAAAAGATGCAGAGAAAGAAAACCTCACTGCAGATCCCATTGCTTGAGGAGGGGAGGCTTTGACCTAGGTTTAAACTTGTGATGCTACTCCTGTGGAAGCTACTCCACAATCCCTCTAACTTGCTTCTAGCAACAGACCACAGCAGTGCTGAAGGCCATGGCAGTGGAGGTAAGAGGGCAGCTAAAAGATGCAGAGAAAGAAAACCTCACTGCAGATCCCATTGCTTGAGGAGGGGAGGCTTTGACCCAGGTTTAAACTTGTGATGCTACTCCTGTGGAAGCTACTCCACAATCCCTCTAACTTGCTTCTGGCAACAGACCACAGCAGTGCTGAAGGCCATGGCAGTGGAGGTAAGAGGGCAGCTAAAAGATGCAGAGAAAGAAAACCTCACTGCAGATCCCATTGCTTGAGGAGGGGAGGCTTTGACTTAGGTTTAATCTTGTGATGCTTTCATCTGTTTGTGCATTTGGCTCCCCAACCTTTGCTGTAGCTTTTGACAACAATAAAACAACTGTTGATAACAGAGAACTGTTTGATTATTGCAGCCTGCTTAGGGGTTTTCTGCAAGGCAGGGAGCTGGTAGCAAGCAGGCAGAGTGGCCAGCAGGTATCACCTGTGTCAGAAGGAGGAAGAGACAACCAACCAACCCAAGAGCACAGAGGATGGGGTTGAACTTGCACAGTTTTCATGGGACACATCTTTTGGAGCATGGATCCTGTTGGCCAGTTTTAGCTAGTCTTGCCAGACCTTTCTGGTAAATCTCTTCTCTCTGGGGCTGTCCAAGGCCAGGTTGGATGAGGCCTTGAGCAACCTGGGCTACTGGAAGGGGAGTAGCAACAGGATGATCTTTAAAGTCCCTTCCAAACCAAAGCTTTCTATGATTCTACAGTTGTATCTGGTCCTAGAGTTGGGGCTCTTCAGCCTGGAGAAGAGAGGAGAGAGACCTTTTAGTCTTTGAGGAGACCTTTTCGAAGCCTTCCAGTATCTGAAGGGGGCCTACAGGAAGGCTGGGGAGGGACTATTGACAAGGTCTTGTAATGACAGGAAGAGGAGCAATGCTGAGTGGTTCTGGTCTCGACTTTCAGAAGAGGCAATGAGTTTAGAGGAGATGATGCAGAGAGTGACCACCAATGTCCAGCACCACTGTGGAACGTTTGCTGCCTGCAGAAGGCAGAGGAAACTGGATGCTGCTCTGATCTGAGCTCAGAGTAGTGTTACTGTCATCTGTTATTTGTGGTGCACTCATTCTTGAAGGGCACAGAGGGGCTGGATGCTGTGCAGCCAGACACGACAGGCAGAAACCAGGCTGGCTGCAGATCAGCTGCGCGGTTTGATGGGCAGGCTTAGCACGCTGGAATCTGGCAGGACTCTTTCTTCTCCTGGAAGAGTTTTGTGTGGTTGTTTGTCTCAGATTTAGAGTTGTCAAGTTCTGCAACGAGGTGGTTTTAGTCTCTTGGCCGCTAGAAGTCAGATATTTTTCTTTTCCCACTTGAAAGTGTTTGAAAAGTGGCCTGAGAAAACACAAAAGGATTCAGAGAGGGCAGTGCAGGGGCTGTGCCAAGCGGCTGCTGGGATGAATTCCTCTTCACTAAGTGCTAAAAAGGCTTCTGCTCAGCAAGGGGAAGCTCACCTCATTATATGAGTCCAGCCCCTTTGATTATAAACTTCACTGGGATCAGTGGAGGCAATGTGCCTGCTGGGGAATGAGCAGCAGCTCCAGGCAGAAACCAAACACACAGTGGCTGAACAGACTGCTTAAAAACAAGGGACCAGCTCTTGCTGGCACTTGTCCTTTGAGGGCTCTCTGATCTCTTCTAATCAATGGATGATATTAGCTCATTACTTGAGGCTTCATTTCTTCTTCTTCTTCTTCTTCTTCTTCTTCTTCTTCTTCTTCTTCTTCTTCTTCTTCTTCTTCTTCTTCTTCTTCTTCTTCTTCTTCTTCTTCTTCCTTCTTCCTTCTTCTCCTTCTTCTCCTCCTTCTTCTTCTTCTTCTTCTTCTTCTTCTTCTTCTTCTTCTTCTTCTCCTTCTCCTTCTCCTTCTCCTTCTTCTCCTTCTTCTCCTCCTACTCCTTCTCCTTCTCCTTCTCCTTCTCCTTCTCCTTCTCCTTCTCCTTCTCCTTCTCCTTCTCCTTCTCCTTCTCCTTCTCCTTCTCCTTCTCCTTCTCCTTCTCCTTCTCCTTCTCCTTCTCCTTCTTCTCCTTCTCCTTCTTCTCCTTCTTCTCCTCCTTCTCCTTCTCCTTCTCCTTCTCCTTCTCCTTCTCCTTCTCCTTCTCCTTCTCCTTCTCCTTCTCCTTCTTCTTCTTCTTCTTCTTTTCCCCTTACCCCTACCCCCAGCACACTCACACCTTTATCATCTCAGTTCAAGAGAGCTGTTGAGATACTGGAATGCATCCAGAGAATGGTGCCAAAGCTGGTGAGGAGCCTGGAGCACAGCCCTGTGAGGAGAGGCTGAGGGAGCTGGGGGTGTGCAGCCTGCAGCAGAGGAGGCTCAGGGCAGAGCTCATTGCTGCCTGCAGCTGCCTGCAGGGAGGCTGTAGCCAGGTGGGGTTGGGCTCTGCTGCCAGGCAGCCAGCAACAGAACAAGGGGACAGAGCCTGAAGCTGTGCCAGGGCAGGTCTAGACTGGATGTTAGGAGGAAGTTGTTGTCAGAGAGAGTGATTGGCATTGGAATGGGCTGCCCAGGGAGGTGGTGGAGTCGCCATCCCTGGAGGTGTTGAAGCCAAGCCTGGCTGAGGCACTTAGTGCCATGGTCTGGTTGATTGGCATGGTCTGGACAGAACTTTGAGGCAGAGCCCTGGGCAGGACTTCAAGGCAGGGCTCTGCACAAGACTTGGAGGCAGAGTTCTGGACAGGACTTCATTTGGGTTGTGGAATTATTGATGGAGATTGCTCTTACTCGGAGCCCAAGGGATCTGGCAGCCTGTGTGTTTGCGGCCAAGGGCAGTGACTGCTTTCAGAAATGCTGGTGGCAGGGGCTCAGCCTTTCTTTCTTGGGCTGCCCTCTGCTGCTGCTGCATGCAGCTGGCACTAACGGAGCTGCTGCTTCATGCTTTGTCTTGGGAATTGCTCACTGTGGAGAAATGAACACTGATCACTGGATAAATGGAGGTTTATGAGCTCTGCCGTTTTGCTTGGGGGGGAACACTGCCTTGTTAAAATTCATCACTTGATTCATCTGAACTTAAAAGTAAATTAATTCCAGTACTGGGGATGGGGGAATAACACAATTAGGACAAGTTCCCGAGCCAGGCTTTGGAAGCAGGCATGAGATGTTGTGGAGTTATGTTAAATTCACAGGTGAAGCAGGGCAGGAAATGCAGAGTGTGGCATGGCTTAGCTGTCATTTGCTGCCACAATTCTGGTTGCTGAGGCTTTGTAGGTAAAGATTTTCCATTGCCTCTCTCAACTGTTACCCAAATTCCCCTCTCTTTCTTTCCCCCCCCCAGTGCATTTCCTCTGTGTTGCCTCAGCAGAGCAGCAGCACAGATGACAGCTAGCACCCAGGAGAGGTTCCTGCCTTCAATCTACCCACAGCTGCAGCAAGGTGCCCAGCATGTCACACCCTTGTAATGCTTTCAGCCAAGGGAGCCCTTCACACCTGCTCCCAGGCAGGGCACTTCAGCTTGATGTGTAGAACTAAAATACTCTCTGAGGAGGACTGGGAGGTTTCTTTGTGTTGAAGTTGCTCAGTTGCTTTGTTTCTTTTCTGATAGCTGTATCGACAGATCTCATTTGGAAACCTCTGCAGGCTTCCAGGACTACTAAAGGGAGACCTTACAGAAGCCTTCCAGTACCTGAAGGAGGCCTAACTATAAAGCTGGGCAGGGACTTTCTTTTTCCAAGGGCTTATAGTGATAGGATGAGTGGCTGGGAGCTGGAAGAGGGGAAATGTTCAGTCTGAAGAAGAGGAGGCTCCAGGGACACCTTGGAGCAACCTTCCAGTACCTGAAGGGGGCTACAAGAAAGCTGGGGAGGGATTTATTTTTAAAGGCTTGTGGTGATAGGATGAGGAGGAATTGATTGAACCCTGAGGAGGGTTGATTTAGGCTGGAGATTAGGAAGAAATTCTTCACAGTGAGGGTGGTGAGACACTGGCACAGGCTGCCCAGGGAGGTTGTGGATGCTCCCTCCCTGGAGGTGTTCAAGGCCAGGTTGGATGATGCCTTGAGCAACCTGGGCTGCTGGGAGATGTCCCTGCCTATGGCAGGGGAGGTTGGATGATCTTTGAGATCACTTCCAACCTAAACCACTCCATGAATCTCTGAAAAGTTCCCCAGGAGCATTTTGAGACGACAGCACAAGAAAAGCTTCTGAGTTTTCCCCATGAGGCTTGGGTGTTTTTTGTGAAGGAAGGGAGGCAAACCCAGGCAATTACAAGCAGACACTGCCACGAATAGGATGTAAGAGTTGTGGCAGTCAAGCCCTCAGAAGTTAGGGAAGGCAGGCACTGCAGTTCCCTGGGCAACCTTAATGCTTGCCTGAGTGATGCTGCATCTTTAATGAGACAGGCAGATGCAATGAGCAGCCATTCAATATTCCTGCACCCCCTCTGAAGAGTGTGTGGCCCCAGGCTTTGCTCAGTGAGTGCTACTCAATCTGCCTTCTAAAGACAGAATCAATCATTTCAGTTTCACTTAATGGCTGCCCCCTCGTTCAGATGAGCTGGCAGCATGATTTGTAGTGCATACATGATACAGGCTCCTCTCTGCTGCTGCTGCTAGTGCAGAGGACAGAGCTTCTCGGAGGCTTTTAGGGTTCAGAGGGTGCCTGTGACATTCCCTTCTCTGCCACAACAGGTCAGACCCAGTAGCCTGGTTACTGGTTCCTCTTTTTGATGCCCAAGTGTGGGAGGCAGCATGAAAGAATTGTTGTGAGACAAGAGGGTGCCTTGCTTGGTCTGCTTAGAGAACTTCAGGGTATAAAGTGATAATGGAAGCAATGATTTCACTGTTGGGAAGGGCTGAGTAACCTCAGGGGAGGTAGAATACTGCAGTGAAAGAGTAGCAGTGTGCTGGTGCTAGAGTAGCAGCTGTGTGGTTTGCAGTGGTGCAGGTTGAGAGGTGTTGTAAGGAATTACTTGAAGGACCATCAGCAAATAGCTTTAAAGAGCACTGAAAGGAGCTTCTTTCAAGAGTAATGGGTGGAAGTCAACAAAGTGCTTGTCTGAAATGGTATTGCAGTGTTTACTGAGTGCTGTCCTTAGGGAAAGAGAGGAATAAAGGATTTGACACTCAGTAAGAGCTGATGGCTACAGGAGAAACCCCAAGAACACCCTTGAGGGGATGACAAATAGTTCTTGTTTGATGTGAAAGGGAGCCTGAGTGAACTGAAGCAGAGGCAATAGAGAGCCTAGCCAAAGGTGCCAGCCAGAGGAGTGGCCTTTGCCTTACAGATGGAGGTGAGGGAAGACTGAAATCCAGCTAAATGACAGCCTCCTAGCCAAGCTAGGAGCAGCTGTGGAGCTGTTGGAGGGTAGGAGAGCCCTGCAGAGGGACCTGGCCAGGCTGGATGGGTGGGCAGAGGCCAATGGGATGAGATTGAACAAGGCCAAGGGCAGGGTTCTACACTTTGGCCACAACAACCACAAGCAGCACTGCAGGCTGGGGCCAGAGTGGCTGAGAGCAGGCAGGCAGAGAGGGAGCTGGGGGTGCTGGCAGAGAGGAGCTGCAGAGGAGGCAGCAGTGCCCAGGTGGGCAGCAGAGCCAATGGCATCCTGGGCTGGCTCAGGAGCAGTGTGGGCAGCAGGACAAGGGAGGTTCTTGTGCCCCTGTGCTCAGCACTGCTCAGGTCACACCTTGAGTGCTGTGTCCAGTTCTGGGCTCCTCCATTGCAGAGAGATGCTGAGGTGCTGGAAGGTGTTTGGAGAAGGGCAGCAAGGCTGGTGAGGGGCCTGGAGCACAGCCCTGTGAGGAGAGGCTGAGGGAGCTGGGGGGGTGCAGCCTGCAGCAGAGGAGGCTCAGGGCAGAGCTCATTGCTGCCTGCAGCTGCCTGCAGGGAGGCTGTAGCCAGGTGGGGTTGGGCTCTGCTGCCAGGCACTCAGCAACAGAACAAGGGGACCCAGCCTCAAGTTGTGCCAGGGGAGGTCTAGGCTGGATGTTAGGAGGAAGTTGTTTGCAGAGAGAGTGATTGGCATTGGAATGGGCTGCCCAGGGAGGTGGTGGAGTCACCATCCCTGGAGGTGGTCAAGAGAAGCATGGACAAGGCACTGAGTGCCATGGTCTGGTTGGTTGGGCAGGGCTGGGTGCTAGGTTGGGCTGGCTGAGCTTGGAGCTCTCTTCCAACCTGTTTGATTCTATGATCTTAGGCATCCTGAGTACAGGTCACTTCCTAGGAGGAATAAAGGTCTTCCTGGCCTTGAGACCCCTCACTAGTCTGAAGGTCAGCTAGGACCAGGGTCCCATTTCCCAGCCCAGCTTCCTGAGGCACTCCTGGCTAACAGCTTCAAGCCAGGCCACTAAAATCCTTAGGGCACACTGGCAGTATGGTTACACCTTAGCTGTAAATGGTTCCAATAGTGAGTAAGAGTCAGAGCTGATGAAAGCAAAACACAAACACATTGCAGATGAGCCAAAGTCTGAGCTGCACCAATGCAGAGGAAAGCTGGGGGGAGGGAGGGGAGGAAAAAGATGGGAAGAAATCCAGAGGTCACATGTTGCTGAGGTCATCTACTCTAAAAGTAGTAGTGTGTGTGCATAGCTGACACAGGAACACCACCAGCCACGGGTGAGCCCTGGGGGGACCCAGGCCACCAAGCCTTTGGCATCTCGCTCAGCAGCTTCTGCGTGGGGAAGGATGGAGCAGGGGGGAGCCCCATCCCTCCAGCTGGTGACTGGGGGCACTTGGGTGAGGCTGGGTTTGGAGGTGCTCAGAGTGGGTGTCTGCAGTGATGTGGTGTGAGCTGCTGCTGTGCTGAAGCAGCTGTTGGGCTCTGCTGTACCCAGTTGCTATTAGCCTCTCTCAAAGCATTTTGTGGTGGGACTCCACACCCAGCCATGTTTGCTGGAGTGCCTGGCTTACAGACTGGGGCTAGAGGAGGGCAAATAGGTGTTCCAGTGAGGAACAGTCAAGGAGCCAACAGAAGAGGGGCATTCCCAGCTCCCTGCCCCCTTTCTGCTGTCTCTTGGTAGGGTTCTCTCTGTTTCAGCTGTTGGACTGCAGCCCCTGCTCCTGGCCAGGTTGCCCAGTCCTGCCCAGCAGCTGCACCAACCCAGCACTGTGCAGCCCCAAAGCTCCCTGCAGCCCTGGCAGGCAGCCTCTGGTTGCACTTGCCTAGAAAATACAGATGATAACCCAAAGGGGCTTAGTGTGCACACACAGCTGCTGCCCTTCCTGCTGCTGCAGTCTCCCTGCAGATGCAGTCCCCACCAGCAGGAAGCCTTCTTTGCCCTTTCAAAAGCAAGGGTGGAAAACTCCTGCTTAACATAGAATCAGCCAGGCTGGAAGAGACCTCCAAGCTCATCCAGTACAACCTAGCACCCAGCCCTGTGCAGGCAGCTAGACCATGGCACTAAGTGCCTCATCCAGGCTTTGCTTCAACACCTCCAGGGACGGCGACTCATGATGCCTGTCGCTGTCTTCTGTGCTTTGAACCATCATCCACCTCAGAATCATTCTGACAGCTCACTGAGGTGATGGCAAAACCAAGCTGCTTTTTACCTTCATTTCTTTGTCAAACCCAAATAGAAAGTTCAGTGGCATTTCAGAGGTACTTAATGAATTTGATCTGCATCCTGCTTTTGTCATGCACACTGATGGAGGTTTCCTCGGGCTCTGCGTTTGTGAGACCCTTGCAAGATGCTTGAGGGATCTGCACTTGAATCCTTTTCACCTCCAGCCATCAAGTGTGAGTCAGAGGAGCCACACTTGAGAGGCCTTCTTAATAGAATCATGGAATGTTTTGGGCTGGAAGGGACCTTAAAGATCATCCAGTTCCAGCTGGAAGGGACACCTTCCATCAGCCCCGGTTGCTCAAGACCTCATCCAACCTGGTCAGAGAAGGAGCATCCACAACCTGCCTGGGCAGCCTGTTCCAGTGTCTCACCACCCTCACTGCAAAGGATTTCTTTCTAATACCCAGTCTGAATCTGCCTTCCTCAAGCTTCACAGGATCATAGGATGTAGGGGTTGGAAGGGACCCAAAGAGATCATCCAGTCCAACCCCCCTGCCAGAGCAGGACAATGCTATCTAACACAGATCACAGAGGAACACAGCCAGACAGGCCTTGAGAGTCTCCAGGGAAGGAGACCCCACAACCCTTCTGGGCAGCCTGTGGTTCAGAGTGAGCAGAGCAAGCACCTTTTACTGGGATGAACATATTCCCAAGCTGCCTCAGCTTGGAGAAGAGGAGGCTCAGGGCAGAGCTCATTGCTGTCTACAACTACCTGAATGGAGGCTGTAGCCAGGTGGGGTTGGGCTCTGCTGCCAGGCACCCAGCAACAGAACAAGGGGGCACAGCCTCAAGTTGTGCCAGGGGAGGTCTAGGCTGGATGTTAGGAGGAAGTTGTTGTCAGAGAGAGTGATTGGCATCAGAATGGGCTGCCCAGGGAGGTGGTGGAGTTGCTGTGCCTGGAGGTGTTGAAGCCAAGCCTGGCTGGGGCACTTAGTGCCATGGTCTGGTTGGTTGGGCAGGGCTGGGTGCTAGGTTGGGCTGGCTGAGCTTGGAGGTCTCTTCCAACCTGGTTGATTGTATGATTCAGAGGAAGCAGGAGGAAGACAGCCCAGCAACAGGTCTGCATCACTTAGGATGATGATGGTGATGATGTTAGTCACCGTAAGGAGCAGGGAGTAGTCTGCTGGACTGAGCAGAACCCCAGGAAGGAGCCAGAGATGAAGTAGTCATCTGGCTACTGGAGTGAGCAGTGTGAGGAGGGACCCCCTGCCCCGGCAGGACGTGAGGCTGAGGAGGGAGCAGTGCCCTGCTGCCCTGGCGCTGGCGGCGCGGCGTGCCCGGGAAGCGCTCATCTCCCCAGCCTCTGCTCTTGTGTTTGCAGAACATCATCAAGAAGGTCATCGGGCAGAAGTTTGTGTACAAGTTCGTCTCCTTCCCTGACATCTTGAAAATGGATCCCCAGGCCGTGGAGATCAGCAGGGAGAGCCTTTTGCTGCAGGACAGCGACTGCAAGGTGCCTGTGGAGGGCAGGGAGCAGCACAAGCATGGCCTGTCGGCGCTGAAGGGCGCCAGCCGCAACGACTACATCCACTCTGGCCTCTACTCCTCCTTCACTATCAACTCCCTGCAGAGCCAGCCAGACCCCTACAAGCCCATCAAAACGGAGAAGCTGGAGGAGAAGGCAGAGGGGAGCACGGCGGTCGAAGAGGTTCGGACCGTTATCAGGTTTGTGACAAACAAACCAGACAAACAGGCTCTCAGGCCCATGGTGTCCCTGCCTTCCACCTCCGAGACAGCAGCAGCCTCTGCTTTCCTCAGCTCCTCAGTGTCAGCCAAAATCTCCTCCTTAATGCTACCCAACAGTGCCAGCATTTCATCTCCGTCGGCGTCCTCCTCCTCCTCCAGGTCGCCGTCTCTGTCTCCCACCTCGCCCCTCCCTGCAGAACACAGGAGCCTCTTCTTTGAGTCCAGTTGCCACGACTCAGATTCCCTGGAGCCTCTGAACCTCTCCTCGGGCTCCAAGGCAAAGTCTCCATCTCTTCCCCCAAAGGCTAAAAAACCCAAAGGCTTGGAAATCTCTGCCCCACCCATGGTTCTCTCCAGCACCGACATCGGTTCCATCGCCCTCAACAGCCCTGCGCTCCCCTCGGGATCCCTGACTCCAGCTTTCTTCACTGCACAGGTAGGACCTGCCTGGCTCCCGGGGCTGTGGTCAGCCAGGGATCCTCCCTGTGCTCTTAGCTCCTCGGGGCTCTCATCATCTGGCATACAGGCTGGGGACAGAGTGGCTGAGAGCAGCCAGGCAGAGAGGGAGCTGGGGGTGCTGGCGGAGAGGAGCTGCAGAGGAGGCAGCAGTGCCCAGGTGGGCAGCAGAGCCAATGGCATCCTGGGCTGGCTCAGGAGCAGTGTGGGCAGCAGCACAAGGGAGGTTCTTGTGCCCCTGTGCTCAGCACTGCTCAGGCCACCCCTGCAGTGCTGTGTCCAGTTCTGGGCTCCTCCATTGCAGAGAGATGCTGAGGTGCTGGAAGGTGTTTGGAGAAGGGCAGCAAGGCTGGGGAGGGGCCTGGAGCAGAGCCCTGTGAGGAGAGGCTGAGGGAGCTGGGGGTGTGCAGCCTGCAGCAGAGGAGGCTCAGGGCAGAGCTCATTGCTGTCTACAACTACCTGCAGGGAGGCTGTAGCCAGGTGGGGTTGGGCTCTGCTGCCAGGCAGCCAGCAACAGAACAAGGGGACACAGTCTCACGTTGTGCCAGGGGAGGTCTAGGCTTGATGTTAGGATGAAGTTGTTGGCAGAGAGAGTGATTGGCATTGGAATGGGCTGCCCAGGGAGGTGGTGGAGTGCCCGTGGCTGGAGGTGTTGAATCCAAGCCTGGCTGGGGCACTTAGTGCCATGGTCTGGTTGGTTGTGCAGGGCTGGGTGCCAGGTTGGGCTGGCTGAGCTTGGAGCTCTCTTCCAGCCTGTTTGATTCTATGAGTCTGTGGCAGGGAATACAACATCTGGGGCAGAGGGATACACAGCAGAGGCCTGACCATGGTTAGCTGCAAGAGGGTTTCTGTGCAGTACCTCCTTCTTTCACAGATTACTTCATGCTTTGTTATCTTTGTTGGCTCTCCCTTGGCCAGTGTGGAGTTAAAATGAAATTTGGACTTGTTCTGTACTTCAGGCCTCTGCTTTAGCACTTGTAACATGTGCAGCAGGCTGCTTGCTTCCAGACAGAGTGGCCTGCCTGCAGCCAACACCTGCCTGGTCTCTGTGGCATCCAAACACAGCAGCCAGGCTCCAGCAGGTGCCCAGCAAGCTGGGGAGCAGCATACAGGTGGCAGCTTGTCTGCTGTCTGGCAGCTGCAAGTGGCAGGATTGTATTTACACCTGCTCCATGGCAGAGGAGCCAGGAGCAGCAGCATCATCCTCATCCTCTCTGTGCACTGAATTCACTGCTATTGAAACTCTTCCATGCTAAGACTGGAACAGCCTATTTCAAGTAGGCTCTTCTGACTGGGCTCCAGCTCTCCTACCAGATGTGCAGCTGCATGAGGGCAGAAAAGGTGACATGTATCAATTTCCTCCTGTAATTTAAGGCTAGCCTGTGCTGTGGTGGTGTTCACACTTGGGATGCCTCTGGTGGTTCTGGTGCTTGGCTGGTGGTGATGCTGAGAACGAGCCTGGGAGGCTCTGTGCTCTCTCTGCATTAAACAGTAACAGATTTGGAGGCCTGCTCTGGCTGGTTCTTGGCTCTGGCAGGACTTCCTGGAATCACAGATTGGTTTGGGTTGGAAAGGACCTTAAAAATCATCCAGTTCCAGCCACCTGCCACGGGCAGGGACACCTCCCACTAGCCCAGGTTGCCCAAGGCCTCATCCACAGGGAGAAGGTATCCACAACCTCCTTGGGCAACCTGTTCCAGTGCCTCACTCACCCTTAGTGTCAAGAATTTCTTTCTAATTCCAGTCTAAATCTGCTCTCCTCAAGCTTCAGTCCTTTCCCTCTCACAAGAAGGTTGCAGGCATGAGTGCTCTGCTCACCAGAGGACAGCAGCTCTTGCCCAGCACTGTTAGCATGGTAACACATGTCCAGAGATGGGTGGAGGGCAGCTTAGGTTCAAGTCTCCTCTCTCTCTGAAGACCTGCCCTGGCTGTGTCTAAGGTAGGAATAAACACCTCTGTGTTTTCTTCATGGCTTCCAAAAGATCATCTCAAGAACTGCATTTTCAGTTCTGGGTATCTGCAGCTGCTTAGAGGAGAAGGGAAGAGCTGAGGTGTAAGATCATTGTGGCTCTTGGCAGAGCTGGCACAGTATCCTCAGTCAACTCTTGTTTGGTCTTGCTGCTTAGACCTTTGGGTTTAAGGTTAGGAGGCTCTTCTGTAAGCAGATCTGTGTGTTCTCATCCTGAGCTAGTTGACTCTGTCCTCTGTCAGTAATCACCTGCTTGTGATGCAGCCTCTGGTACTGCTGCTCAGAGCGGTCCTGGGGAGGGGCAGTTGGTGGAGGAGCTGTTCACAAGTGCCTGCTTGTCGAGTGTATTTTCTTAGGTGTCTTGACAAGACCTGCAGAGCCCAACACAGAAGTTGTCTGCTTGCCAGGCCTGCACCCACTCTGCCCTTTGTGTTGTCACCAGATCCACCCCAGCTCTGATCTCGTGGGCACTGCTGTGACACCAGACCTGCTGTTTTACTGCAGGAGCATCGTTTGCTCACCAGCAGCACCACGGGTTTATTGCTCCTTGGGACATTACTGTGGGTCTTCTTCAGGAGATTTGGGGTTTCTGACCTACCCTCCTCAGCAAAAGGGAGATGAGAGTGTCCTTTGCCTTCCTATTTCTCCCTGAGCCCCACTTTGAGCTTCCTTAGAGGAAGCATCCCCTTCAGGAGCAGCCAGGCTGTCTGCACTGACCAGCCTCCTGGGGCAGAATCACTAGCAGGGCCTTCATGTTTGCTGGGTCTTGTCTCTCCCATCTCTTCTGCTGCTGCCATGAATTGTCTGACCTTGCTGGGAACTCCAGTGCCAGCATGGCAGGGCAGGTCCCAGACACCACAGCCAAGCCCTTGGGCCCTGCTTTGCAAACACCATGCCCATCATATGTGGAACTCCACATGACCTGTGGTGCCTGGCAGCAGGATGTGGCAGCCTGTGGGGCAAGCAGTTGTGAGAGGAGGTCCCTGCCACGTGGTGGGAAGCCAGCAGGTACCAGAGTGCCTAACATGCTTGTAACTGAAGGCAGATACTCACAGAATCTTGTCCTGCATCAGGGGAGAAGGAGCTCTCAAAGATCATCTTGTCCAACCCCCCTGCAGCCAGCAGGGACACCTCCAGCTGGAGCAGGTTGCTCAGTGCCCCATCAAGCCTGACCTTGAATGTCTCCAGGGATGGAGCCTCAACCACACCTCTGGACAACCTCTTCCAGTGTTTCTCTACCCTGATTGTTAAGAACTTCCTCCTAATGTCCAACCTAAATCTACCCTGCTCTAGTTTAAAATCATTGTCCCCTATCCTATCACTCCAAGCCCTTCTAAACAGCCCTTCCTCAGCCCTCCTCTAGGCCCCCTCCACATACTGGAAGGCTGCTCCCCAGAGCCTTCCCTTCTCCAGGCTGCAGAGCCCCAACTCTCTCAGCCTGTCCTCACAGCAGAGGTGCTCCAGCCCTCTGAGCATCTTTGTGGCCCTCCTTTGGGGCTGCTCCAGCAGCTCCATGTCTCTCTTGTGCTGGAGGTCCTCACAGCTGAACACACCACTCCAGGTGGGTTCTTGCCTGCAGCATCCCCTCTCTGGCCACACTTCTGATGCAGCCCAGGATGCCACTGACCTTCTGGGCTGCAAGTGTCCATTCCTTTTGTTTTCTGTCTTGCCTCCTCCTTCCATATTTCAAGCTTTGGACAAACTGATGCTGCAGTTCAGCAGAGTACTGAGGCCCTTGTCCTGCAGAGTGGGAAGTGCTCACTTGATAAATGTTGTACTCAGATTCCATTAATTGCTTTGCTAAAGAGGTGCTCTGTGGAGGTCCCCTGCAGCCCCTAACATCCTGTGAGCCTGTACATAGGCTGATTTTGACAACTGGCACCAAGGTTACTTGTGAGATTAACTCCTTGTGCCAAATATCTTGTCCAAAATTGTCACATTGCTTTCATGTTTGGTTTTGAAAGATAGAAGTGCCTCTGGATGAAGAACAATTCATAGGATTCTTCCTTTGAATGGACACTTGCATGTGCTTGAACTCTACCCCTCCTCCACTGTGCTGAGAGCATCTCAGCAAGCATTCTGTGCCATGCCAGTGGAAGGAATCATGGCATTGTTTTGGTTGGAAGAGACTTCTAAGAGCATCAAGTCCAGCCTAACATCACCCTGGCCATGAAACCACACCCTGAAGTGCCATGGCCACAGGTATCTTGAAGAGCTCCAGGGGTGGTGACTCCACCACCTCCCTGAGCAGCCTGTTCCAGTCCCCTCTCAGGCAGTAAAACCCATGGATTCTTCTTGCCGTTTTGGTTCTGCTCAAACCCATTAGCTGTGCCCTCCACCATCCCTCTGGGCCCTAACCCTGCCTCTTGCTGCACCAGCCTGTGTGCTGCCAGCCTCTTGAAGCTTCCAGGTTGAAGAGATGCCATCAGAGGAGCCAGCTTCAAAGGCTGGCAGTGGCTCCTCTGCCTCCGCACGCAGTTGCGCCAACGCTTCAAAAGCTGCTGTCAGTCCAAGCCACTGCTGCCCTTCTAAAGGTAGCAAACCCTTCTGCAGCAGCCCAGACCTTGGGCCAGGTGTGGCATTTCACAGTTGCATGAGCATGGTTCAAATAAACAGTAGCTGTGCTTCTCCTTAAGCAAATGACAAGAGGAATGAAAGTCAGTTTGCATTCTGGAGCGAGAGTCAGCCTGGAGGTTTCCAGTGCTGAGCACTGTGCGGTCAGGATGGGGCTGGCTGGGCAGCTGGGGCTGCCTGGTGCACTTGGCCTGCTGGATGTCTGTCTGGGTGCACTGGGAGAAGGGACCAGCAGGTGAAGTTTAAGGCTGTAGTGGTTGTAACCTCTGTGTGGAGCTGTAGCTCCTGAGGCATGCATCAAAGAGTGGTTTTGGGTTTTTTTTTGTCTTGCAGACCCCAAATGGATTATTGCTGACCCCAAGCCCACTGCTATCTAGCATTCATTTCTGGAGCAGCCTCAGTCCTGTTGCTCCTCTGAGTCCTGCCAGGCTGCAGGGACCAAACACTCTGTTCCAGGTAGGTCTTTCCAATGCACTGATTTCATTTCTGAAAGCAGACACGTGGGAAGAGGCATCGAGGGAGCACCTCCTCGTCTGAGTCTGGAGCTTTGCAAAGAGGTTAAGGAAACCCTGGAGTGAACAGGCCCTTTTAAAGCCTGCTTACTTGCACCCTCTTTAAACCCTTGGCAGCACAGTCAGACCCTACAGGGCAATGCCTGCTGCAGCAAGCACCCACATGTTGTGTGAAGGAACCAGAGGTAAATACTGGAGCCCACTGAAAGTAGGTAACTGAGCCCTCAGAGCTCCAGGAAGAGGCTGCAGAGCAGTGAGGAAGCAGCCAGAAGAGTGCTGGCACAAGAACTCTGGGCACAGAAATATTCTGTTTGGAAAAGATCCTCAGCACCATCAGGTCCAACCCTTACCCCTACTCTACAAAGTTCACCCTTAAACCATATCCTCATCACCACATCCAAAGGACTTTTAAACACCTCCAGGGTTGGTGACTCCACCACCTCCCTGGGCAGCACATTCCAAAGCCTGCCTGCTCTTGCTGGGAAGAAAAATGTTTCCTAATGTCCAATCTAAACCCACCAAATTGCAGCTTGAGGCCATTCCCTCTTGTTCTGTCACTGTGAGCAGAGCCCAGCAGCAGCCTCTCCACCACCTCCTCTCAGGTAGCTGCAGACAGCAGTGAGGTCTCCCCTCAGCCTCCTCTGTTTCACACTCACCATCCCCAGCTCCCTCAGGCACTCCTCACAAGATTTATTCTCCAGGCCCTTCCCCAGCTTCCTCACCCTCCTCTGCACCCACTCCAGCACCTTCACATCCTTCTTGTACTGAGAAGGCAAAGCAAGACCAGTCTGGGTCTTACACAGGAGGTGAGCAGAGGTTTCTCTTCTGTATCCACCATAAAGGCACCCTGAACCTGGAGGCTCCATGTCCAGCTCTGCAAATGAGCCACTGCACCTTGTACCTCTGGGCACGACCTCTGCCTGTGGACCAGCAGGAAGGTGGCATTGCACTGCCCCCTCTCTCTCCTGGCTTCTCAGAGCTTTGCAGAGCTGTGACAAATACGAGTGTTAAGTGAACTGTGATGGTCACAGCATTCAGCTGCAGCCCCCAGGCTTTTGGGGGGAGCATGGCAGGGATGGCATTGGCAGCTCCAGCTGGTTCAGTGAGTCAGCTTGTGCTGATCAGCTGCTTGGCAAGAAGCACCAGAAGCTGGTGGCCATTTGCAGGAGCAGCCCTGGAATAAACTCCCTGACTGCTGTGAAGGACCAACACGAACAGGGTTTAGTCTCTGAACCTCCATGGAGACTGCCCAACTGCAGGGCAGGGCTTTAGCTGGAGTGCTGTGCTCAGGTGTGGCCCTCGTTGGGGCAGTAAGGTCTGGCACCTCCTGTGGGCACAGCTGGGCATGGAGCCCTGCAGCTCCTTCTTTGTGCTCAGGTTTAGCACAGAGTCATAGAATCACCTGCTTGGGAAAGACCTTCAGATCATCAAGTCCAGCCATAACCTGGAGTGGGTTCCCAGGGAGGTGGTTGAGACCCTTGGAGGTGTTTGAGGCCAGGCTGGCTGAGGCTGTGTGCAGCCTGCTCTAGGGTAGGGTGTCCCTGGCCATGGCAGGGGGTTGGAACTGGCTGCTCCTTGTGGTCCCTTCCAGCCCTGCCTGAGTCTGTGACCTCCCTGTGCACAACTGTTAGGCCACCTCCCAGAGCTCCTCACCCAGATGTCTGTGAAGCACCTCCAGGGATGGTGACTCCACTTCCCTGAGCAGCCTGTTCCAGTGCCAAATGACCCTTCTGGTGAAGAAATGTCTCATGATACCTAAACTAAACCTCCCCTGATCAACTTGAGGCCATTTGCTCTTGTCCTATCACCTGTTACCTGGGACAAGAGGCCAGCCCCCACCTCACTGCAGCCTGCTTTCAGGGAGTTGTAGAGAGCAGTGAGGTCTCCTCTCAGCCTCCTCTTCTCAACAGGCTGAACAACCCCAGCTCCCTCAGCCCCTCCTCATGGGCTTGTGTTCAGGACCCCTCACCAGCCTCATTGGCCTTCTCTGGACACGCTCCAGAGCTACCCCTCATGGACCTTGGATTTGCACAAGTAGCTCAAAGCAGCCAGAGACTGCACTGGAGAGGGAAGTGTCCACATCACAGCCTGGGATGAGCTTGGACAGACATGGGCTGGCCACTCCCTGTGGGGACTGAGAGCCAGGAGCAGCCTTCTCCCTTCTGAGAGCCCCAAGCAGGGTTTGATTCAGGCAAAGGCCACAGTGAGCAGTCTGCAGGGCACAAAGCTGGAACAGCAGACAGGAAGCAGGCAGCACAGCTGAGGCCCCCCCAGCCCCACAGGAGCTGCTGGGGCAGCCCACGCAGGCGTCGGGGCAGAGCTCTCCCGGGCTGCCTGCTCAGGCCAGCCTGTGCTCCCTGGCAGGGGATGGAGCAAGGAGCTGGAGCTGATTCACAGCCTGCTCTTGCTCTCCCTCCATGGGCTGAAGGGGGGTGGCTGCTCCACTGTTCATCTCCATGGGCTGCAGAGGGTCAGCTTGCTGTCTCACCATGGGCTGCAGGAGGATCTCTGCTCCAAGGAGCCTCCTCCCCTCCTGCACTGACTTCAGTGGCCACACAGCTCTCCATCCAGCAGCCCACTGCAGGGCTTCCAGCAGATATTTGTTGTCTCTTTCACCCCCTTCCCTCTTCTCAAGTTGTGCTAGGGCAGGTCTAGGCTGGATGTTAGGAGGAAGCTGTTGGCAGAGAGAGTGATTGGCATTGGAATGGGCTGCCCAGGGAGGTGGTGGAGTCACCATCCCTGGAGGTGTTGAAGCCAAGCCTGGCTGGGGCACTTAGTGCCATGGTCTGGTTGCTTGGCCAGTGCTGAGTGCTAGGTTAGACTGAGTGCTAGGTTGGCCTGGATGACCTTGGAGGTCTCTTCCCATCCGGTTGATTCTATGATTCTTAAATAGTTACCCACCATGGTTGAGTAGCTTTGCCTTAGCCAGCATCAAGGCCAACCTGGAGCCAAGGAAACTTCTAGCAGCTTCTCAAAGGAGCCATCCCTCTACCACCTCCCCTGCTACCAAACCCCTGCCACACAAACTCAACACAGCTGCAAGTGCTTGAAGAACAAGGTGGATGTGGCCCTTGAGGCTGTGGTCTGGTGATGAAGGTTGGACTGGCTGACCCCAGTGGTCCTTTCCAGCCACAGTGATTAGAGGTTGTACTGAGGGATCTGGGTTAGTCAGGGACTTGTCAGTGTGGAACTGATGATTGGACTTGATGAGCTTGAAGGGCTTCCCCACTCTGAGAAGTTCTGTGATTCTGTGAAGGAAATCCCACAGGAGGCCCAAGGCAGCAACACATCTTGGTGGTTATATTGTGTGCCTTAAAAAGAGCAGAGAGAGAGCACAAGGGAGATGTTAGAGGTTCAGCTCACCACTAGGGCTGTGGAAGGGTCTGTCCTGCTCATCCCAAAGAAGACATCCTCTGCCCTCACACATTAAAATCTCATGCCTGGGAAAGCAGCAGCTGCCCCTTCATGCTGGAGAAGGGGAGGCTCACAGAGCTTTATGTTCTCTGAGGACTATGAATAGCCTCAGTGCATTTTCTTCTCCTCCTTTTCAGTCTCCCTGCAAGGCTCCAACCCATCTGGAGCAGGTTTCTGTACCAGGCCATGACTGATCAAGCAGTAGGTGGCCACAGCATGTTGGGACACAGTTGAGTGGCCACAGTGGTGTTGGGTTGAAGGTTGGGCTCGATGCTCTTAGAGGGCTTTTCCAACCACAGCACCTCAGGAGCAATACAATACTGCTCCCCCCAGGAACTTCTACTTCCACCAAACACTTCAGCTCATCACCATGAGTGAGCAGAAAGCAGCAGCTAAGCACAGAGGAGCTCAGCCTAAGTAAGGAGGCTCAGCCAGCACCCGTGAGTGGCACAGCAGTGACCATCAGGCTTCTATCCTATCTAGCTGGGGGGCCACCAGGCCCCCCAGCCTTTAGATCCCCTTCACCAGTCACCAGTGTGCGCCAGGGGCACTCACCTGGGAGGATGAGAGGAGGATCCCTCTGCCCAGTTGGGCAAGCTTGGGGCTGCCTTCCCTGGGGCCGATTATAAAGGAGAGTGGGGAGGGCAAAGTGGTCACACCTGGGGTGGGAGGAGACTCCAACAGGCCCCAGGTGCTGTGAGTTTGGGGGATAAAAGGGAAAAATGGAGCGTGGGCTGGGAAAGAGGAGGTGGTGCTGGGAGGAAGCAGGCAGAGAGGAAAAGGTTGGAGATGAAAAAGGAAGGTGGAAGAAAAGAGACAGAAAGGAAGGAGATGGAAAGAAAAGGAGGAAGATGAGGAGGAAAGAGGAATTGGAGAGGAAAGGAGGGAGATGGGTGGGGGAGCAGCAGGATTAAAGAGAAGAAAAGTGGACTGTGTAAAACAGAAAATAGGTGCTCCTGCTCTGGCAGGGGGTGGGGCTGGGGGGTCATTTGAGGTCACTTCCAGCCCCTATGATTCTGTGTGATTCACATGGAGGCTTGGAAGAACATTTGGTGGTGGAAGGAATCATAAGCCTGCCAGCAAACCAGAGGCCAGAGCAGCTCTGCACCCTTGCTTGCTGGGGTGCATGGAGCAGCAGGCAGGTTCCCTAGGTCTCTTTCAGGTGTGTGCTGCTGTTCGCTATGCTTGGCACTGCCTACAGATCTTTGTATAGTACAGGGACCAGGGTGGGAGCCATGTCTGTGCCCATGGTCCCAACTAAGCCCATAGTGAAGTCCAGTTCCTCCTTTAATGGACCAGGAGTAGCTTGTTCTGGTGGTGCTGAACACAGCTGCATGCAGGAGTTCTGGTCCCTGCTGGACAGCAAAGCTGCAGATAGGCTGGAAAGGGTCCAGAGGAGGGTCCAGGTTGGCAGCCTGGAGAAGGGAAGGCTTAGGGGAGACCTCATCACCATGGACAGGACATCAAGGGAGGCTACCAAGAGGGTGGAGACTCCCTTTTTACAAGGAGTTCCATGGAGAAGATGAGAGGTGATGGGGACAGGTTACTGCTGGGGAGGGTCTCACTGGATTCCAGAAGACTCTTCCCCATGAAACCAGTCAGACACTGGAGTCACCTCCCAAGGGCAGTGGTGGATTCCCCTGCACTGGGCAGCTTGAAGGCTCAGCTCAGCGAGGTGCTGGGGCAGCTCATTTCAGCTGCACCATCAGCTAGAAAGGTTGGAGCAGGTGGTCCTTGGGGGTCCCTTCCAACCTGGCTTATTGTATGTCAGTGTTCACATAACACATCTGCATGAGGCACTTAGT
The DNA here is from genome assembly GCF_015220805.1 of Pogoniulus pusillus. Classification (NCBI taxonomy): domain Eukaryota; kingdom Metazoa; phylum Chordata; class Aves; order Piciformes; family Lybiidae; genus Pogoniulus; species Pogoniulus pusillus. Next base: position 2,763,838 of record NC_087278.1, read on the forward strand.
GCCATGGTCTGGTTGGCTGGATAGGGCTGGGGGATAGGTGGGACTGGACGAACTTGGAGCTCTCTGCCAACCTGCTTGATTCTGTGATCTGTCATCACCCTGAGCAAGTGAACACTACAGAGCAATCTTTGCCAGCCATTCTGCTTCCCAAAAACAGTCATGAAACTCCTGGCTCCTCATCTGCCCTTCATGACAGCCAAGCAGGGGAGGAGGAGATGCAGGCTGAGTGCACTCCCAGCGCCCTGCAGCAGCCTGGCTGGGAGCTGCCTGCACTGACATGCACTGACTCGTCCTTAACAGCTGAGCTAAGAAGCAGCCAGGCAAGTGGGAGGAATGAACTTGCTGCAGCATGAGGTGGGAATTATCCCAGTGGGAGATAGGGACCTGGCCTGCAGGCCTGGCTCCCTGAGCCACGCTGGGTTTCTGCTGGCTTGAGAGAGACAGAGCTGAGGCACAGAGCTCCTGGCTCCATGTCCCTCTGCTCAGGGCTCTCTCCAGCCACTCACTGCCCAGCCTGGAGTTGTGCTTGAGATTAGAATCATAGAACCAACCAGGTTGGAAGAGAGCTCCAAGCTCATCCAGTCCAACCCAGCACCCAGCCCTGGCCAGTCAAGCAGAGCATGCCCCAGCCCAGCTGCAGGACTGACTCTCAGCCCCACCTGGGGTGGGTTGCCAGTGCTGAATGCTTCTCTGCCGAATGCTTCGAGATAAAAAAAAAGAGTAATTTTTTTTTTTCCCCCCTTTTGACCTCTTCCAGTTCCCAACTCTGCTAAATGGCCACATCCCAGTACCACTCCCCAGTCTGGATAGAGCTTCTTCTCCAGTCCTGCTTTCTCCCAACGCTCAGAAATCCTGATGGTGCCTCCTCCTCCTCCTCCTCACGCCAAGGACTTACTGGTGGATGTAACACTTCATTCCTTTGTGGGTTTTTATCCCTCTCCCCCTTTCCTGTGTCACGAGAAGGACATTGTGAAAGCCTCTTCTTACATTTTTGGTTTGCACTTTTTCATGACCTGGAGAAACCTGTTTTTTTTGTTTTTTTTTTTGTACTTTTAATTACATTAACCTCTTATTATTATTTTTGCAGCAGTGTTTATATATATCTCTCTCCCCCTAAAAATATATATAAAAGCTGTTTTGCGTTCAGTGAATCCTTTTTTGTTGTTGTTTAATGCCTTAGCTCTCAAGTGTTGAACACTTCTCTTCGTCCACGAAGTACTTAATGGATCGCAGCGATGTATCTAATGAGGATGTGAAGCTTCCTTTTGTTCCTTTGGTTGGGGTTTAATCTCTCTCTCTCTTTTTTGTTCGGGTTTGTTGTTTCCTCTGCCCTCTTCTCTCCCCTCCCTGCCTATTATGCGTTGTGCTTGTGGAAACTGTAACCGGCTGTGCCTTCTTCTGCATAATGCCATGTAAAATGAGTTATGTATTTTCTAGTGTTAAAAGGAGTTGAAAGGACAAAAGGACTGACCAGCCCTAGGGTAGTAGTTCAGTATTTCCTCCAGGGGTAAGCCCTTTGAAGCAGCATATTCATGTAACTCTGTATTAAGTGCTTCCCAGCTGTGTCAAATGAGCCTTCTGATGCTTCGTTTTTCCCCCCCCCTCTTTGCTGAAAGTGAAGTGCAGGAGATGCAGGGAGGAGTAGCAAAGCCGCCTCGGGTTCCTCTCTTTGGGTTGCAACAGGGAGGAACTTGGGCTGTGTATATGCATGAAGCCTTCCCAGCGTTTGAGGATGCTTCTGTTAGGGAAGGAGATGTTGCTCAGGATGTCTTTGGCCTTTGTTTCTCATGACCTGGGAAAAAAACCCAACCAACCAAACCTGCAGGTAACCTCTGCCCTCCCGGGGAATGAGGAGCACTCCTGAGTGGGAATTTCCAGGTGCTTTGTTCAGTCCTGCCAAGTGCCTTCTACTGTTTCCCTGGGAAGATTTTTCCTAGCTCCTAAAGTGTGACTTTAAGCTCATAGAATCAGTCAGGGTTGGAAGGGACCACAAGGAGCAGCCAGTTCCAACCCCCCTGCCATGCCCAGGGACACCCTACCCTAGAGCAGGCTGCACACAGCCTCATCCACCTGAAACACCTCCAGCCATGGGGCCTCAACCACCTCCCTGGGCAACCCATTCCAGCCTCTCACCACTGATGGGAAGAACAGCCTCCCCACCTCCAGCCTCACCCTCCCCACCTCCAGCTTTGCTCCATTTCCCCCACTCCTGCCACTTCCTCACAGCCTCAAAAGTCCCTCCCCAGCTTTTCTGTAGCCCCCTTCAGATGCTGGAAGGCCACAAGAAGGTCACCTGGGAGCCTCCTCTGCTCCAGCCTGCACAGCCCCAACTCTTTCAGTCTGTGCTCACAGCAGAGCTGCTGCAGCCTCTGAGCATCCTCCTGGCCCTAACCCTGACCCAAGGTGGGGAAGTTGGAGGGCTGTGCCTGGAGGCCCCAGGCAGAGGCAGGCTGCACATGTGCAGTGCCTGCCTAGAAAGACCTGGATCCTGGCTTAAAAGCCAGCACTGTGTTACCAGATGCTTGCAACCCGAGCTCTCTGGGCATGTCCTCTACCGTGAGGTGATGTCTTAGTCACCTAAACGTCAGGTTAGGCTTAGGCTAGACTCCCTGGCACCACAGAGCCTCGTCTTGGCAGGGCCCATGCCAAGGGGCAGCCTTCTGAGGTGGCCGAATGGGTTGAGTGCAGCTTTTACTGTGTAGGTTTTTCAGGTGAGGCCTTCAAGAAAAAAACAACAACAACCAGAAAACCAAAAAAAAAGAAACCAACCAAACCAAAATGAGAATCCTCTCTGCTCACAGGTCACGTTAAAGCTTCTCCTTTGCTTCCTGGCCAGGCAGCTGGGCCAGAAGTCTGTTCTCTTTGCCATGGACGCAGCGAGGGGTCTGCTGCTTGTCCGCCTGGCTGCGTGTGTGTGGTGCATTGTAAAGTGCTCTTGGGTCCTTCACCCTGAAAGGTGCTAAATAAACATTTTATCAATGAGCTTCTGCTGTTGAAAAGCCATTTTTGGGGGGCTGCAGGGGCAGAGGGAGGCTGACAGAAGACAGCAGGGGCCTTTTTCCCGGGGTTGCACTGCTGCACTGGCAGCAGTGGCTGAGCTGAACGCCTGCTCCGTAGCTCTGTGAAGTGCTGACACTCAGCAACCAGATGCAAGGCAGAAGGAATGGAACATGTGGGAAGTCAGTTGCTTGATTCAGCCTTTGGAAGAGCTCCAGGTACCAGCCCATGGAGTCAAAAGCAGAAGAACCTGTGCAAAAGTGATGCGTGAAGGGAGGATTTTATGGGATGTAAAATCAGGACAGGTTGGAAGGCAGCCTGTAATGGATGGGATTGACTAGACCAGTGCAGATACATCACAGAACCATGGAGCCTGGGGATGAGACCTTAGAGCAGCCCTTCAGCAGCTGAAGGGGGCTTCAAGAAAGCTGGAGAGGACTTTTTTACAAGGGCTTGTAGTGACAGGCTGAGGGGGAATGGATTGAAGCTTGAGGAGGGGAAATTTAGACTGGAGATCAGAAAGAAATCCTACACCTACCCCCCCTCAGCTTCAAACCACTTCACCTTGTCCTGTCTCTAGACACCCTCATGAAAACTCCTTCTCCAGCCTTCCTATGGGATCCCTTCAGGTACTAGAAGGCAGCCCTAAGAGTCTCCAGGCTGAACAGCCCCAAGTTCCTTCAGCCTGTGCTGAAAGCAGAGGTGCTGCAGCTCTTGGGCCACCCTTGTTGCCCCTCCAGCACTACCCAGCAGGTTTTCAATGCTCTACAGGCTGAGTGCACAAGTTTTGGCTTACCTTTATAGTGTATGCTCAGAAAAGCCTGGAATGCCCCAGCAGAGCCACAGGGTTGCTTTGGCAAGTGAACTGCACCCATCTTCTGCCCTGGCACAGGTAAGTGGCTTCAGATCTAAAGAAAACTTGCAAGGTGTGGAGGAAAAAACCCTGTGATGGGTGATAACAAACTGGAGCAGAAAGGAGGTTTGACACACATCCATTACATCAACACAGAACAATTTGTTTTTGTCTGAGCAAAACTTGTCTCATCAGACAGGCACTTGCCCAGCTGGAAATACCTACCCAAGCCATGAACTGCCAACAGGATGACTGTTTGGAGGGGAGATGGACCTTTAAACCAGGCTGCAGCAGCTCATGGTAAGCCTCTAGATGAAGCAGCTGAGTGCTCTTGTGCCTGCAGGAAGCATCTTCAGAAGCTATCATGACCAGCACAGGAATGGAGGAAAGGCACAGTGAGAGCACTGCTGCTCCCTTCTGATCCTGAGCCTGGCTCTGTGTGGATAAACAAACAGCAGCCGCTGGGATCTGACCAGACCTCCGTGAAGTTGTCAAACAACAACTCTGCAAATCCCTCTTAGCCTCCACTCGTCAGGAGGTGGGTGCCCTGCCTGCACAGATGGAGCAATGACCCCACGGCTCCAGGGCAAAGAGGCTGACTCTGTTAGCGAGGAGGAGGAGGGGAGGTTATGGCAGCTGAGAACAGGAGACCGAACCTCGGGCAGACCTCTGGAACCAGGAGCATGTTTGGCCTGCCTTGGCTAGGGGTGTTCATAGATCATAGCTATTGATAGATACAGGTATTGAAGCAGCCTAGAAGAGGAGAGGGTTTAGGAGGTGCTGAGTTGCTTCCTTGGCAGGTCCCCATCAGTCTGTGTTCACTCTGCAAGAACTGCAACTGGATAAACCCAACCTTAATCACAGAATAGTTTGGACTGGGAAAGACCTCCAAGATCAGAGTGCCAAGCACCAACCCAACACCAGCGTGGCACATCCCAAAGTGCCATGTAAAGGCATCTAAACACCTGCAGGGATGGGGCCTCGACCACCTCCCTGGGTGGCTCCAGGCCAGCTGCCTCCTCCTGCAAGTCAAGGAGAAGGGCAAAAAAGGTCTTTGAAAGAAGCAAGCTCAGGGGTGAGGCCTGAGCTAGGGTAGGGTGCCCCTGCCCACGGCAGGGGGTTGGAACTAGATGATCCTTGTGGCCCCTTCCAAGCCTGACTGATTGTGTGACTCTATGATTCTACGGTGTGAGAGGGGAGAGGAGGAGCAGGCAGCACTGACACCACTGTGCAGGGCTGGAGGAAGGTGCTCAACAGGAGCAAGCTGGAGAGGTGGTAGAGAAGAGCACTGTGCCCCAGCTGCAATCCACAGCAACGGCAATTCCATCACTCAAGAAGATCTCGCTGGCAAGAAAGGAGGGAACTTCACAGCTGTCTGGGCAAAAGGTGTTCCAAGGTGTGGCAGCTGAGCTGAAGGAGGCTTGCATTTCATTAGCAGGATCATCAAAGCAATCTGCCCAGGCAGGCCTGCTCCTGAAAGGGCTTCTGGAGAAGGCAGCCAGGGCAATACAGGGAGCAGTTCTTGACAGCTCTAAGTGGCAGCATGTGTCACAGTCAGTGCTGGCTCCAACATCACCGAGCTCACAGGAGTGAAGGGACTGGAGAGGGAAATAATGGACCGTTCTAACGAGCATCATGTCCCACTGCCACCCCATCCTTTCAGCCAGCAGCAGAGGCACAGCACAGCTCACTGAAAGATCCCATACAGAAGATGAAAAGCATCTAGAATGGCTAAAGCCTGATCCCAGCTCTGACACCAAGAATCCCCACGGGGCCTAGAACAAGAGTGTGATCTCTGTGCAGCTAAACTGCCCAGATGAAAAGGCTGCAGCCTGGGGTGAATGACACAGCTCCTCTGTCTGCCTGAATCATGGCATCCTGCTGGTGGGAGAAGACCTCCCAGATTATCAAGACCAACCATTCTCTAACTGTGTCAAGTCTGGGGCTAAGTGGTGTCCCTCAGCACCACAGCAATGTGGCTTTGGAACACCTTCAGGTGGGGACTCAAGCACCTCCCTGGACAGTCTCTTCCAGTCTTTGAGGGGCCTTTCAGTGAAGCTTCTTCTGATGTCCAACCTAAACCTCCCCTGGAACAACTCAAGGCTATTTCCTCTTGTCCTATCACTCGCTCTTTGGGAGAAGAGACCAACCCCCACCTGGCTCCAACCTCCTTTCAGCAACCTCCTTTCCTGAGGTGCTGGAAGGTATTCAGAGAAGGGCAGCAAGGTTGGGGAGGGGCCTGGAGCACAGCCCTGTGAGGAGAGGTTGAAGGAGCTGGGGGTGTGCAGCCTGCAGCAGAGGAGGCTCAGGGGTACCCCCAGAACCATGTACCAGTACCATCATCTCTAAGGTCCCTTCCAACCCAAACTATTTTTCATGGTTCCAGTTCCCATTTGGATTCAGTGTCACTGCCTGCAGCTGTGCCTTTGGATACCCCCATTTGTTTGAATTCAAGGCTGACCTCAATCCCAGGTTATTTCCTGGGTTGACAATACTAAGCTGGGGGATATTTACAGCATTACCTTTCCTACATTTTGCCCTCAATAAGTGAATGTACTCTTAACCTCAATTCCACCTTAGCACTGCAAAGCAGGCAGGAGGTACCTTTATTGCACAACCACCAAGCAAAGCAGCCCGAGGGATGCTGCCCTGCAGCGTTTCAAATGATTTGCAAATACAAAGAGTGGTGATTCTTTAATCATTGTTTATTTTAACCTTTATTGCCCAACTCAAGGATACACTCTGGCTACTTAATGCTGTGGGAGAGCAGCACAAAAAGAACACAGCTGTGTTGAGATGCACGTTCCACTGGAGCATTGCTGAGCTTGCCCCTTCGCCCTCCCACTCTCTCCTGTCCTGGAAACCCCTCTGCCCTCCACCTGCTCACTCTCTCCTTCCCCTTCAACCTTCACCTCCATGTGCTTGCAACCTCATCACCACCTGCCCCTTTCCTGTCTCTAAGCTCACCTTACTCCTGCACAAAGCCCTTGGCATTCCCACCTGGGGGCAGATGGGATGCCCTGGGTGTCTTCTACTAACACTGGCTGAAGGCCAACTCGCAGGCCAGTTCTCACTAACTGATCACTCCAAGCAAAGGCTGTCATGCCAACTAGTGGAAGTCATCCCCTTTCAGCTTGGCTTTTGTCATGGTTGAAGACTTCTGCCAATAAAGGCTGACACTCCCTGCAGCCCTTGGGGATACTGAAACCAAGCCTGATGCTGCCCGAGGGGAGGCAGAAGAGTGAACTGCACAAGAAGGATGCCAGAGAAATGCGCAGCGACCTCAGACTCGCTGCCTGCTGCTCCAAACAGGCAGCTGCCACAGAACTCTCTCTGCTGATGCAGGAATTTCAACTGCAGACAACTAGAACACAAGACAAGAAAACAAACCAACCCTGGCTTGACCTCATCTGCCAAGTTCCTCAAGAAGTACATTCTCTAAAGCCACCTCCTCACGAAGCAAACTGATTTGCTTGCAGGTTCTTAACCCTTCCACACCCCCCCCCCAAAAAAAAATCTCTTTAGAAACAGAGTGCTTAAATTCTGTGGAAGTTCTGAACTCCTACTCAAGGCTGAACTCCTACTCAAAATGGAAACCTCCTTTTGTTAGCTGCAGCCAATCCCTTTCTAAATGCACTTCATTTGACTGCTTAAACCTCTGAGTCTTTTACTCTTTAGCTTCTCATCACTACTTGTTCTTTTATGGCCTATCAAATATGACTGTTCCAGAAATGCTAACCCCTCACTTTGCTCCACAGTGAACATTTACTCTCCAGCTTCACTACTCTTGTAAAAAAACCCAAAAGGAGATGCTTTGCTGAGACTTCTCTCTCTGCCACCATCACATCTACACCATCATTTCCTACAAAGTTAATCAGTATAAAATCTAGAGCAGATCCAGAGCAACTATAAAAAAATATAGAACAGCTATTTCAGGACAAAGGGGTTGGGGTTCTTTTGTGTTCCATCAGTGCCTCAGTGTCTGCCTCTGACAGACACACACAGCGGTAATGCTCCTGCTGGTCTCAGTGGGACACCCATGCATGTACCTGAGAGACGTCTCAGGCTCCTAGACCTAGGTCCATGCATGTATCTGAGAGACGTCTCAGGCTCCTAGACCTAGGTCCATGCATGTATCTGAGAGACGTCTCAGGCTCCTAGACCTAGGTCCATGCATGTATCTGAGAGACGTCTCAGGCTCCTAGACCTAGGTCCATGCATGTATCTGAGAGACATCTCAGGCTCCTAGACCTAGGTCCATGCATGTATCTTAGAGACATCTCAGGCTCCTAGACCTAGGTCCATGCATGTACCTGAGAGACATCTCAGGCTCCTAGACCTAGGTCCATGCATGTATCTGAGACGTCTCAGGCTCCTAGACCTAGGTCCATGCATGTATCTGAGAGACATCTCAGGCTCCTAGACCTAGGTCCATGCATGTATCTTAGAGACATCTCAGGCTCCTAGACCTAGGTCCATGCATGTATCTGAGACACATCTCAGGCTCCTAGACCTAGGTCCATGCATGTATCTTAGAGACATCTCAGGCTCCTAGACCTAGGTCCATGCATGTATCTGAGACACATCTCAGGCTCCTAGACCTAGGTCCATGCATGTATCTTAGAGACATCTCAGGCTCCTAGACCTAGGTCCATGCATGTATCTTAGAGACATCTCAGGCTCCTAGACCTAGGTCCATGCATGTATCTGAGAGACATCTCAGGCTCCTAGACCTAGGTCCATGCATGTACCTGAGAGACGTCTCAGGCTCCTAGACCTAGGTCCATGCATGTATCTGAGAGACGTCTCAGGCTCCTAGACCTAGGTCCATGCATGTATCTGAGAGACGTCTCAGGCTCCTAGACCTAGGTCCATGCATGTATCTGAGAGACATCTCAGGCTCCTAGACCTAGGTCCATGCATGTATCTTAGAGACATCTCAGGCTCCTAGACCTAGGTCCATGCATGTACCTGAGAGACATCTCAGGCTCCTAGACCTAGGTCCATGCATGTATCTGAGACGTCTCAGGCTCCTAGACCTAGGTCCATGCATGTATCTGAGAGACATCTCAGGCTCCTAGACCTAGGTCCATGCATGTATCTTAGAGACATCTCAGGCTCCTAGACCTAGGTCCATGCATGTATCTGAGACACATCTCAGGCTCCTAGACCTAGGTCCATGCATGTATCTTAGAGACATCTCAGGCTCCTAGACCTAGGTCCATGCATGTATCTGAGACACATCTCAGGCTCCTAGACCTAGGTCCATGCATGTATCTTAGAGACATCTCAGGCTCCTAGACCTAGGTCCATGCATGTATCTTAGAGACATCTCAGGCTCCTAGACCTAGGTCCATGCATGTATCTGAGAGACATCTCAGGCTCCTAGACCTAGGTCCATGCATGTATCTGAGACACATCTCAGGCTCCTAGACCTAGGTCCATGCATGTATCTGAGACACATCTCAGGCTCCTAGACCTAGGTCCATGCATGTATCTGAGAGACATCTCAGGCTCCTAGACCTAGGTCTATGCATGTATCTGAGAGACGTCTCAGGCTCCTAGACCTAGGTCTATGCATGTATCTGAGACACATCTCAGGCTCCTAGACCTAGGTCCATGCATGTATCTGAGACACATCTCAGGCTCCTAGACCTAGGTCTAGGCATGTATCTGAGACATCTCAGGCTCCTAGACCTAGGTCTATGCATGTATCTTAGAGACATCCCAGGCTCCTAGACCTAGGTCTATGCATGTATCTTAAAGACATCTCAGGCTCCTAGACCTAGGTCTAGGCATGTATCTTAGAGACATCTCAGGCTCCTAGACCTAGGTCCATGCATGTATCTGAGAGACATCTCAGGCTCCTAGACCTAGGTCTATGCATGTATCTTAGAGACATCTCAGGCTCCTAGACCTAGGTCCATGCATGTATCTGAGACACATCTCAGGCTCCTAGACCTAGGTCCACGCATGTATCTGAGATGTCTCAGGCTCCTAGACCTAGGTCTAGGCATGTATCTGAGACACATCTCAGGCTCCTAGACCTAGGTCTATGCATGTACTTGAGAGACATCTCAGGCTCCTAGACCTAGGTAAGGTTTCTGATCCTGTGTGACGTGCAGGGCTTGCTTGCTACCACTTAGACTATGGACCATGTTTCTGGTGTGATCCTGACCAGCCTCAGTCACAGCTGAGTCCCATCACTTTATCACTGCCACTACTCCCAGCAACCAAAGCTAAACCTGATGCCTCCTCACTACAGGTAGCTTAGTTTCCAACAACACCCCAAGCAACCGCAAAGCTCGCTTCCAAGTCTGTTGTTTTTAACAAGTCAGGGCCTTTGTGATTAGAAATTTCCAAACAAATCCTTCCCCCCCGCAAAAAAAAGGAATTCCACATATTATTTATACTTCCAAAAGTACAATATTCATACAGGTCAGTCAGTTAGAAAGGACAGCAGGTTGTTAGGGTCTACAAGGTTGAACATAAAACCAGTTTACAAACGCTGAAGAGCAGTAGTGGTCCAAGAGTCACCATTTTACACATTGAGTTTTTTTCTCTCTCTCTCTCTCTTTTCCAGAAAATAATAATAATAATAACAATAATAATAATAATAATAATTAATTAAAAAAAGATGATATCCCAATTCAAATTTACCAATATCAATGAAATATTAATAAAACACCCCCAAACATGCCACGATCACTATTCACAAATAAAGTTAAAATGAAATATACAAAAAGTTCTCTTCTGCTGGGTTTGGGTTTTTTTTTGTTGTTGTTTTGTTTCTTTTTTTCACTTAATACTGTTAAATAACAATAAAAACTACAAGATTTCCTGAACAGAAATGGTAGGACCCCCCCCCCCCCCTCCTTAAATCTTTTACAGTGATGTCAGGACCCACCCCCCCCCCCCCCAAAAATAAAACAACCAAAAGCAAAATTAAGTTACCTATGACTATTTTCATGAGATATCAGCCAAAGATTTACATGACCATTTCAAAATATACCAATAAAGATTTACAGCCTCTTTTAAGATGCACTAAACAAATAGGTTCATAAAGGTGAACACAAATACTGTAACCATCACCAAGGGTGTACTCATGATACTCACTGAGATGCATAAGCGTAGTAGTAACATCTTTACTATCTCTGGTAAACAGGTAACATCTAAGGTCTGCAAGGCTCTCTAAGTTCCCATTGTAAAAGCTCTGGAGAACAGTGAGTTCTTCTCAAGGACAAACTTGCATCTTTCCAGTTGATTTCAAGTGGATGAGGTAGGAATGGGAAAGCAACAAAGTGGGAAAAGTGGGACACCGTTCCCGGGTTCTTGGCGTTATCTGTCCCATTCCTCTGTATCATAGAATCATAGCATCAAGCAGGTTGGAAGAGACCTCCAACCTCATCCAGGCCAACCTAGCACCCAGCCCTAGCCAATCAACCAGACCCTGGCACTAAGTGCCTCAGCCAGGCTTTTCTTGAACCCCTCCAGGGACAGTGACTCCGCCAGCTCCCTGGGCAGCCCATTCCAATGGCTCTGTAATGGAACTGTAAATGCCCAGAGGAAGTGAGGCTCCAACGTGCTGTGATCATCTCTATACTCCTTTGTATCTCTCCCAAGTCAAAACCAAGGTACACAAAGCCACTGCTCCTGCAGGCCCCACATGCACGACAACGTGCAACATACCTTCAGCCTGACCAAATCCATCCCCGGGCCTCCACGCTCTAACTTCTCACTAACCAACCTTGGGGCTGAGAGCCAGCGAAGAGTCTCCTGTTCACTTGTGTGAATCAACTGCCACGCCCTGTGCTTTTCAAGAACATAACAGGCATTGTCACTGTTTTGTTCCTCAGCCACTTCAGCACATCCCTCCCACCTTAAACAAGGACCTAAGTGCCGTGAACTTAGAGCATTAAAAGATGGTTCACCTAATGCCAAGCAAAGCTATGCTTACATTCCAGGAAAACACTGCAGTTTAAGAAATACAAAATAACCCTGCAGCAGTAGAACGTTTTATGAAGAGAAACAGATGCATTTCACACATCATAAAGCCATTGCAACTTCTTCAGGCATGGAACTGTTGTGTTAACTATACAGACAGTAGTTATTTAGCAGCAATGATTCCGCAATAAATAATGCACTGTGTTTCTCAGTCCTGCACAAAAATTGCAGCTACAGTTACATCAACAGCTGTAACCTACTGGCTCTAGTGGCAGAGGAGATCTTAAAACCAACTGTACAAAAAATTGTCACACTGTGACAACAAATATAAAAACATAATCTGCAGGTTGGAAATAAAAAGACTCCACTGTGAAGAGGACAGTGTAGACAAACTGCGATTCCAAGTCCACCAACAGAGCACTGCCTTCAGGTCCAGCTCCTTGATCATAGGCTTGGGCTTGACTCTGCACTGCCCACTTCAGAAAAGCATGCTCTGCCTTCTGTTCTTCCCATGTCCTACAACAGAACATGGACCGTGGTAAGAAAGCAGACACAGGATTCAGTCATCATCTACCTCTTCTGGCTTGCGCTTTCGAGAGATGATCTTTTGTGCTTGAGTCATTGCAGCACCCTTCCTCTCTGCTTAAATCACTGCAGCACCCTGCCTCTGTGCTTGAGTCACTGCAGCACCCTGCCTCTGTGCTTGAGTCACTGCAGCACCCTTCCTCTCTGCTTAAATCACTGCAGCACCCTGCCTCTGTGCTTGAATCACTGCAGCACCCTGCCTCTGTGCTTAAATCACTGCAGCACCTTTCCTCTGTGCTTGATCACTGCAGCACCCTTTCTCTGTGCTTGAATCACTGCAGCACCTTTCCTCTGTGCTTAAATCACTGCAGCACCCTGCCTCTGTGCTTGAGTCACTGCAGCACCCTTCCTCTGTGCTTGAATCACTGCAGCACCTTTCCTCTGTGCTTAAATCACTGCAGCACCTTTCCTCTGTGCTTAAATCACTGCAGCACCCTTCCTCTGTGCTTAAATCACTGCAGCACCCTTCCTCTGTGCTTGAATCACTGCAGCACCTTTCCTCTGTGCTTAAATCACTGCAGCACCCTTCCTCTGTGCTTAAATCACTGCAGCACCTTTCCTCTGTGCTTGAATCACTGCAGCACCCTTCCTGTGCTTGAATCACTGCAGCATGTTTCCTTCAACTGCACTTACTGCTTCTACTCTGCTCTGCCACCATTCAACACCCACACAGCAACGATTACCAGTCCCTCTGCAGATGCCTAGTAGAGCTCACCTCCGTGCATTTCAGCTAATGCCTCTTACACAGACCTTTGCTCTCTGAGCCAACCACTCTTGCTATTTGTTTGAGTATATTCACAGAGACCAAGTAAACTGGTTTTCAGTTCCAAGTGTCTCTGGCACAGCATTCTGTCTGCAGCTAGGAGAAAACACTAAGCTTTGCATACCTGTCTCTGGGTAAGTGGAATTTCGAAAGCCAGGGTCTTTTTGCAACTGAATCTCTTTTAGACTGAATATTGAAACACCTGGAATGGAACAAAGAGAGCAATTTACATTCAAACATCACTGTATTTTATGGAACAAAGTTCTGCTCTTAATTACACAGTTCAAAAAACCCCACTTCAGCTATTCCCAAACATTGCAGTTAATATCTTTAGTAGCCTGAAGATTTAATAGCTGCAGCTTGAGAAGGGAAGATTTAAACTGGAGATTAAGAAGAAAGATGCTGGCACAGGTTGCCCAGGGAGGTTGTGGCTGCCCCTTCCCTAGATGTGTTCAAGGCCAGATTGGATGAGGCACTGAGCAACCTGTTCTAGTGGGAAGTGTCCCTGCCCATGTCAGGGGGTTGGAACTACATCATCTTCAAGGTCTCTTCCAACCCAAACATTCTCTGAGCAGATTAATATATCAACCTTTAGTAGATTTATTCCTTAAGCAATATGCACAGCTTTAATGTACTATATAAATACATATACATGGGGGTTGGACTCGATGATCTCCTTGGGTCCCTTCCAACCCCTAACACCCTGTGAGCCTTTCAGCAATATTCTACTCCTCTTACTTTCAGGCAAAGTATGTATTCTTGTTCCAAGACTTCTGAAGTATGCATGTTTCATGGCCTCTTCTGCTGAAATCCTCTTCTTGGACTCATACTATGAACAGGAGAGGATACAAGAGTGTTGGTTTGCATTAAAACCCCCCTTTGTGTCAAATGATTTCATCTAAAGGAGGGAAACAAGAGGTCTCTTTTTGCAGTATTTCCCACCAAGCCTACTAGGACAAATTTGTTTTCACTATTTTTGTATCACAGATGAAAATCTAAACAGAGGTTATTTAAAGCAGGGGTCTCAACCTATAATGAGATTGCTATAAACCAGCCAAAATATAGCTGCTGGTAAATGGATGCAAGGCAAAAATAGCTTTAAACTTTATTTATAGATGAAACAATGATGAGATGACAGACTGCTGCCTACATGTTCTGCTAATACTGAAGTGCCATGAAATGCCATCAGATGAGCTTGCAGCCTGTTCTAATGCCATGGGCTCTGCTGCAGTGTTCTGCATAACCTGGGACTTTACACAAGACTGTCTTCAGTCTGGGCTCAAACAGTTCCTACTGGGAATATGTGTCCAGAGCAGGGCCAGGGGGATGTTCAGAGGGCTGCAGCAGCTCTGCTGTGAGCACAGACTGAAAGAGTTGGGGCTGTGCAGGCTGCAGAAGAGGAGGCTCCCAGGGGACCTTCTTGTGGCCTTAAAGGGGGCCTACAAAAAAGCTGGGGAGGGATTTTTTAGGCTCTCAGGGAGTGACAGGAGTGGGGGGAATGGAGCAAAGCTGGAGGTGGGGAGAGTGAGGCTGGAGGTGAGGAGGAAGGTGTTGAGCCTGAGAGTGGTGAGAGGCTGGGATGGGTTGCCCAGGGAGGTGGTTGAGGCCCCATGGCTGGAGGTGTTTGAGGCCAGGCTGGCTGAGGCTGTGTGCAGCCTGCTCTAGGGTAGGGTGTCCCTGGGCATGGCAGGGGGCTTGGAACTGGCTGCTCCTTGTGGTCCCTTCCAACCCTGCCTGATTCTATGTGCACCTTTGGGCTAAGATGCAGACATTTCAAATGATCAGAAGATGATCAGAGGGCTGGAGAGCCTACCCCTATGGGCACAGACTGAGAGATTTGGGGCTGTGAGCCTAGAGAAGGCTCTGAGGAGAACTTAGAGCAGGGAGGGATTTTTTGCAAGGGCTTGTAGTGATAGGATGAGGGGAAATGGATTGAAGCTGAAAGAGGGGAGATGTAGACTAGAGATCAGAAAGAAACTCTTTCCAGTGAGGTTGGGGAGACACTGGCACAGGTTGCCCAGGGAGGTCATGGATGCTCTCTCCCTGAAGGTGTTCCAAGGCCAAGGTTTGACGATGTCTTGAGCAACCTGTCCGGTGGGAGGTGTCCCTGCCCACGGCAAGGGGGTTGGAACTGGGTGACCTTTAAGGTCCCTTCCAACCCAAACCATTCTGTGAATCTATGAAACCCCTTCTGGCAAAACCAAGGTAACAGAAGTTAAACACTGGGGTTTAAGTTCTTGCAGCACAAAGGCTTCCCAAAACTGTCATTCTCCCCAGCTCTGTCACCCACTACAGACTCAACTGCACGTTCCACTTGGAGACAGAGCTGACAGGCAACACAGCTTCTAATACATCCTCTAAACAGTCTACTAGGATTCTGAACTTGAATAAAGTAAATCACAAAACACATCTTACCTGAAGGAACTTTGCTATCAGTTCAATCCCTTCCATGTCTAGCCTGAAAAATAAGGAACAGAGCAAATCACAGTCATTAAACTCTATTTAGAAAAGCAAAGCTGCAGAAGAACTGAGTTTGTTAAATGGTATCACACCTAAACTAATCGTGGAAACAAACTTCTCTGCATGTTACTGTGTGTATCAGACAGAGACCAATATCTCAGAAAAAGACTACTTGGAAAACACTGGAAAGAGACAAATCCTGAGCCCTGGGCTGTGATTGTATTCTGGGGTTGCATCGAAAGAAGCGTGACCAGCAGGATGAAGGAGGTGATTCTCCCCCTCTATTCTGCTCTTGTGAGACCCCACCTGTGTCCAGTTCTGCTGCTCCCAGCAAAAGAGGGACATGGAGATGTTGGAGTGGGTCCAGAGGAGGTCACAAAGATGACCACTGCTATGGGGACAGGCTGGGAGAGTTGGGGCTGTTCAGTCTGGAGAAGAGAAGGTTCTGGGGAGACCTTCTGACTGCATTTCCATATCTGAAGGGAACCTACAGGAAGACTGTGGAGCAATAGGAGGGGCAATGGTTTGAAACTGGAGCAGGACAGATTTATTTTGGACATAAGGAGGAAGTTCTTTACAATGAGAGTGGTAAAATACTGGAACAGGTTGCCCAGGGATGTGGTTGAGGCTGCATGACTGGAGACAATCAAGATCAAACTTGATGTAGCCCTGGGGAGCCCAATCCAATTGGAAGTGTCCTCGCTGACTGCAGGGGAGTTGGACAAGATGACCTTAGAGGGTTCCCAATCTGTGACCAGCACAACTGGATGTGTAGTTTTCCAGAATTCAGCAGCAGCTTGCACTTGGACACAGATTCAGGTTCACAGACAGGCAAAGCCACAAAGATGCATCCTCTCTATTAATAAATCACTAAGTACCTCGGGGCATGGTTGATGAGGGGTTGTGGTTTATACTTGGGAAAGTTGTAGTTTCTAAATTCATCACTGGAAGAAATGCCTGGCCACGTTTCTTGACATGGAGTTCCTGCATTGAAAAACAAAAAGACAACAAAATCAGCTTGCAAAACACATAAAGAAATGACTTGAAAGTCCAAAAAGAATCTAATCCTGTCATTTAAACAGGGAAGGAAGGCCAAAAATGAATCAGCCAGTGAATCCATGCTGCACAGAAGTCAGCTGTGCACTCAGCTCAATCATTTTTCATCACCTTAATTAACAGTGCAACATACACAAGAATTGGTTAGAGTTAAAGATGTGGGGAAAAGCATTCAGGAGAATAAGTAGGTTGCATAAACATCGCTACTGGAAGTGTCCAGTTACCCAGAAGCCTGAAAATTAAGTGCAGTTCATCTTCAACAGTTGAACCAGGGAAAAGAGGTCTTCCTGATGCCATTTCAAAAAATATGCATCCAACACCCCTGTATAAAAACAGAGAGAAAGAGAGGTCAGAAAGGCTCCAACAAAGTAAACTTTCAGCCCTCACTTCTGTCATTTCTCTCCAATTAAAACAAATTATTAAATTAGCTGTCAGCCACACCTGGCTTTAAAATGCTGTTCTGAAAGAAAGGTAGCAGCAAAAGAAGTGCCAGAGGCTAAACAAAACCTGCCACAGCTCTTTTGTATCCTCTTCCTTTGGCTGTCACCTTTAGCAGCTGTAGGAGACTTCATAGTAAAATATGTTCTCATGCCATTAGGAGAATGTTTGTTTGTTCTCTCTAACACTGTGAGAGCCTAATGCCTGCTTACCTTAAAAAAGCAACCTCTTTATTAGAATCATAGAACAGAACCATAGAATCAGTCAGGGTTGGAAGGGAGCACAAGGAGCAGCCAGTTCCAGCCCCCTGCCATGCCCAGGGACACCCTACCCTAGAGCAGGCTGCACACAGCCTCAGCCAGCCTGGCCTCAAACACCTCCAGCCATGGGGCCTCAACCACCTCCCTGGGCAACCCATTCCAGCCTCTCACCACTCTCCTGCTCAACAACTTCCTCCTCACCTCCAGCCTCACTCTCCCCACCTCCACCTTTGCTCCATTCCCCCCACTCCTGCCACTCCCTGAGAGCTTGAAAAGTCCCTCCCCAGCTTTTTTGTAGGCCCCCTTCAGATCCTGGAAGGCCACAAGAAGGTCCCCTGGGAGCCTCCTCTGCTCCAGCCTGCACAGCCCCAACTCTTTCAGTCTGTGCTGCAGCCTCTGAGCATCCTCCTGGCCCTGCTCTGGACATGCTCCAGCATCTCCACATCCCTCTCACAGGAGAGGTGCAGCAGTGCTCTGAGCATCCTCATGGCCCATACATATTGTTGCATTGTCAGAGAGAAATAACAACATCTTCCCTGCCTGCCAACCCTTTCTCTACAAATCTCACTTGTAGCCTTCAAAACCTCCAGGGGTATTTGAATGCTGCTGTACAACAATCAAACCCTCAAAGGGTATTTGAATGCTGCTGCAGAATAATCAAGGGCTGCCAAGTTTTTCAGCTTGACTGAAGACAAAAATGAAGACAAAGCCATACAAACCACATGTCAATTTGAGTTGAATACTCTGAAGAGCCCAGGAGAACATCAGGTGGTCTGTACCATAACGTGACAACTTCATTGGAGTATGTCTTTGTAGGAACAGACTTTGCTCTAGCCAAGCCTTGAGGAAAAAGAGAAAGAGTCAATGTGCAGGTTGCTGCAAGTGTTTCTTTGCATGCCACTGGCAAAGCACCTTTTAAGAGCTGAATCAACCTCATTACACTTGTCATGTATCTTCCCTTAATGGTCACAAAAAGAAGCCCCAATAAATTCACTTCCAGCACTTGTGATTTGCCTCTCAATATTTAACAGCCAACTCAGGAGCTGCATTTTTAAGCACAGAAGACAGATAAAGAGATCAAAACTGGGGACTAATCCCATAAATTGCACCAACCCAGCAAAGCAAGCACTGACACCTTCCCCCTGTGAAAAGCTTTCCTCATCATCTCCATTTGAGAACTGCATTACAAAGGGCAGAAATCAACAGAGAATGAAACGGTGGCAACAGACCAAATCAGTGTTGGATTAATAGGAGGTTGCCATCCTGCTGTAGTATCTTCCATAAAATTCAGGTCTCTCATGCTAGATACAAACTTCTGAGCCACTTTCATACACATACATGGGGAAAAAAGAGTGGTAGCACAACTTTCAAAGGATCTTCATGACACAGAAGATAGCAGGAAACTGTGAATGCTTCCCTCTGCTAGCAATCCCATAGGAAGCTGGTGTATCAGTGACCAAGGTAATGCAACTAGGACCTGGGCAAATAGGACCTGTTATGGTTATTCTGCTTTGGGCTGACTGTGGATTGTTAAGAAAAGCAACTTCACAGAAGTCACAGACCCACACAGGTTGGCAAATGCCCTCAGGATCACCAAGCCCAACCTAGAACCCTACTCTGCAAGATTCACCTTAAACCATAGCCCTAAGCACCACATCCAGAGGACCCTTAAACACATCCAGGCTGGGTGACTCCACCACCTCATTCCAGTCCCTGAGCTCTCTCTCTGTGAAAAACTTCTTTCTAATGGCCAAACTTGAGCTTCACTCTGAGGATCTGAGGAACTGTCAGTTTCAGAGGAAGCTGTAAGACCACTCTCAAGCCACAAGTCAAGCAACCAATTTACCCACACACATATATTACTTTAATTACTAACATCCTGTAAGAGGCTGACTTTCATTTTCCACCTGAGAATGCACACATTCACTGCAGATCAACTTTCCTTTCTAAGGAGAGATCATAGAATCAACCAGGTTGGAATAGACCTCCAAGATCATCCAGTCCAACCTAGCACCCAGCCCTAGACAATTAACCAGACCATGGCACTAAGTGCCTTGTCCATGCTTCTCTTGAACACCTCCAGGGCTGGCGACTCCACCACCTCCCTGGGCAGCCCATTCCAATGCCAATCACTCTCTCTGACAACAACTTCCTCCTAACATCCAGCCTAGACCTTCCCAGCACAACTTGAGGCTGTGTCCCCTTGTTCTACTGCTGGGTGCCTGGCAGCAGAGCCCAACTCCACCTGGCTACAGCCTCCCTGCAGGTAGTTGTAGACAGCAATGAGCTCTGCCCTGAGCCTCCTCTGCTGCAGGCTGCACACCCCCAGCTCCCTCAGCCTCTCCTCACAGGGCTCTGCTCCAGGCCCCTCCCCAGCCTTGCTGCCCTTCTCCAAACACCTTCCAGCACCTCAACATCTCTCTTGAATTCAGGAGCCCAGAACTGGACACAGTACTCAAGGTGTGGCCTGAGCAGTGCTGAGCACAGAGGCAGAAGAACCTCCCTTGTCCTGCTGCCCACACTGCTCCTGAGCCAGCCCAGGATGCCATTGGCTCTGCTGCCCACCTGGGCACACTGCTGCCTCAGCTTCACCCTACTATCTATCAGTACCCCCAGGTCCCTTTCCTCCTGGCTGCTCTCAGCCACTCTGGCCCCAGCCTGTAGTGCTGCTTGGGGTCGTTGTGGCCAAAGTGCAGAATCCTGCACTTGGCCTTGTTCAGTCTCATCCCATTGGCCTCTGCCCACCCATGCAGCCTGGCCAGGTCCCTCTGCAGGGCTCTGCTACCTTCCAACAGCTCCACACCAGCTCCTAGCTTGGTGCCATCTGCAAACTTACTGCTGCTGGACTCAATCCCCTCATCCAGATCATAATAAAGATGCTTCTCCCTCTTCTGCTGAGTGGAGAAAACACCTGATACAAAATACATTCAGGCCATACCAAAATCTGCAAGCTTCAGTTCTCCTTTCTCATTGATGAGTAGATTTTGAGGCTTCAGATCTCGATGTAGTACTTTCCTCCTGTGACAGTATGCCAAACCACGGAGAATCTGGTACAAAAACAGCTACAAAAGAGAGCATAGATATAAATTAAGACTCAAAATGTAATCTTCCAGGTTACAGGACTAAAGCAGGGTGCTGGAGAGTGAAGTGTTGTAAGCAAAGCACTTCTCCAGAAGGATGTTTTTCTTTTGCCTATGAACACATCCTGAATTTCCTCATCGCTGTTTACAGACTGACAGTCCCTGCATGCTAATGCACTGCTTTCATAGCATCATAGAATCAACCAGGTTGGGAGAGATCTCCAAGCTCATCCAGTCCAACCTAGCACCCAGCTCTATCCAATCAACCAGACCATGGCACTAAGTGCCTCATCCAGGCTTTGACAGCTTTAACAGCATCCTTTACAACAGAGATTTTCAGAGCAATTTGTTCTGCTTAACTGAAGAGAACCAAACAGCTGTTTATTATCAAGTGAGCATTTACCAAGTGCTCTTTCCCACCCTGATGTCTTTAAAGGAATGATCCCTGACTATGCTCACGTTTCCTTCTGCCACAGAATTCCTTCTGAAAACTCAGCTCAGCATCTTTTCTCTCCAACTGTGCTAAACTATGTCAGGAACGTTTTGGCAGGCCACTGGAAAATTACACTTGGATTCACAGGCTCCTCAATCACGCAGAAATGGGGAAATGAGGATTACCAGAACAGCCCAACTGCCTCTGGCATCTATATTCATCCTCTCACCTTGACACACACAGGTTTATTTTGGGCCTTTGGAACAAGCAAGCCAAGCAAGAGGCTTCGGTCATGCATATTAATACTGCACACAGAGAGCCAGGGGAGGCAGCCAAACAGGTTTACTGCTATCACTGCATTAGGAAACACAACTTTGGAGTTTCTCTGTGTATAAAGGGTTTGATTTTAAACATGGGACTTCTGGCATGCAGCAGAGACACTGCTCAGCCAGTACAGATGGTCAAAGGTCCACTGAGGAAGGTGTTACAGACAGCAGTGTTCACCTAGGTGAGAAATGCAGTAGGGAGCAGGAGTGCTGAGGAGAAGCACTACAACAAAATGGTTTTGTGTCACCATTTTCAAACAGGCTGGTTTTGTACCAGGTGACACCACCACATTCTTTCTTCCTGAACTGGACAAGTACACAGCAGGTGTAGCTGACATCCATCTGTTCTCACCCTCCTTACATAGGAACTGTCTGCTCTAGGGAGGAAAACACAAGAACTGGGATCAGTGTATTTTTCCCTTCTCCTCTCCTCTTTTCTCTCCCTTTTCTCCTTTCTTTTCAATTCCTTTCCTTTTTCCTTTCCTCCTTTTCTTTTCCCTTTTTCTTTTCCTCTTCTCTGCTCTCTCCCTCTTCTCCTTTCCTTCTTTTATTTTCCTTTTCCTCTTTTCCTTTTTCTTTCCTCTTTTCCTTTTTCTCTTTTCTTTTCTTTTCTTTTCTTTTCTTTTCTTTTCTTTTCTTTTCTTTTCTTTTCTTTTCTTTTCTTTTCTTTTCTTTTCTTTTCTTTTCTTTTCTTTTCTTTTCTTTTCCTCTTCTATTTTTTCTCTTCTCTCCCTGTTCTCATTTCCTTTTTCTTTTCCCTTTTCATCTTTTAATTTTTCTTTTTTCTCTTTTCCTTTTCTCTTTTTCTCCTTTCTCTTTTCTTTTCCTCGTCTCTTTTTTCTCTTCTCTCCCTTTTCTCCTTTCCTTTTCTCCTTTTCCTTTTTTTTTCTCTTTTCCTCTTTTCTCTCTTCTCTTCTCTTCTCTTCTCTTCTCTTCTCTTCTCTTCTCTTCTCTTCTCTTCTCTTCTCTTCTCTTCTCTTCTCTTCTCTTCTCTTCTCTTCTCTTCTCTTCTCTTCTCTTCTCTTCTCTTCTCTTCTCTTCTCTTCTCTTCTCTTCTCTTCTCTTCTCTTCCCTTCCCTTCCCTTCCCTTCCCTTCCCTTCCCTTCCCTTCCCTTCCCTTCCCTTCCCTTCCCTTCCCTTCCCTTCCCTTCCCTCTCTCTTTTCTCCTTTCCTTTCCTTCTTTACCTTTTCCTCTTTTCCTTTTTCCTTTCTTTTCTTTTCTTTTCCTCTTATCTTTTTCTTTCCTCTTTTACTCTTTTCCTTTCCTCTTTTCTCATTTCTTTTTCTCCTCTCCTCTCCTCTCCTCTCCCCTCCCCTCCCCTCCCCTCCCCTCCCCTCCCCTCCCCTCCCCTCCCCTCCCCTCCCCTCCCCTCCCCTCCCCTCCCCTCCCCTCCCCTCCCCTCCCCTCCCCTCCCCTCCCCTCCCCTCTCCTCTCCTCTCCTCTCCTCTCCTCTCCTCTCCTCTCCTCTCCTCTCCTCTCCTCTCCTCTCCTCTCCTCTCCTCTCCTCTCCTCTCCTCTCCTCTCCTCTCCTCTCCTCTCCTCTCCTCTCCTCTCCTCTCCTCTCCTCTCCTCTCCTCTCCTCTCCTCTCCCCTCTTCTCTGTTTTCTTTTCTCTTTTCTTGTCTTTTTTTTTTCTCTTTTCCAAAGAGCAGAATGAGAAGGAACAAGTTTTGTTCCATCTGCTCCTGTCTCTGCTGGTGCAGGGGTAGTCAGTCCCAAGCAGTATCAGCAGTGCTGCTGTGGGGATGGCAATCTGCCTCTTGCGTGCACTGACTGAAAGGATTAGGCGAGAAGGCAAAGCAGATTATTCCACAGAATCTGTGGATCTTCACCACAGCTGGCAGAGATCCTCTTGGAAATGCACAGGATGACATGTGTCAGATCAAGATTTGGGTTGAAGCCTGAACAGATCATAGATGTCTTTATAGCATTCACTTTGTTAAAACTCAAACACCCCTAAAATTAGCTGAGGAATGCAAGGGGAATGATGACAGGGAAGTGCCTCAAATGGTAATAATGACCAAGCCCCCCCAGTTATGTAAGGCAAGCAGCTACAGCTACCACAGCCAGGCAGCTGTTCTGCTTCCCCAGTGCCAAAGGTACTGACCATATAAATCTGCTCTTTGGGCACAGCTTAAACCAGAGGCAAAGAAGGGAAAACATTTTCTCTGCTTAGCTGGGATTACCACGAGCAGATTCTGCTTGTTCTCTATCTGCACTTATAACAGGAGTCAGCTTCTCACTTCCAGCCTTTCTTTATTATTAATTTCTTTTTATGCTTAAAGCACTACTTATTAACTTGCAGTTAATTAAAAACACAAGCATAATTATGTTTCTTGTTGTGTCTCTGAAGTAGGGATGAATTAAAGTGTTTCCCCTTGCAGGCTCTCAAAGGAAGCAACACTTAGCTACAGGGCAGATGTCTTTCCCTAGGAAAGCTCACCAAACACTAATCAGGATCTAGACTGAATCTCCCACCCCTACATTTCAGGTAAGAAGAGATTTCTCAGCTAAGCCAAGCCCAAGGATGCCAACCCTGTTGGAATGCTCCCAAACCTCACCATTTCACAGGGGTTAGTACATTGTGTTGACAGCCACATTTCTGCCATGTGCTAGTGGACAAGAATAAAAGGAATCCTTCTACCATGGTTTTGTTCTTTGGGCTCACAGCTTGAAGTTAATCTTTTAAGAGAGGTATGAAAGTTTCTCAAGCACATCTAGCATCAAGAGCCCTTACATGAGGAGGAGGAGGTTTTGCAGGTGCACACACAGCAGCAGCTGGGGGTTGGACACGATGATCTCCTTGGGTCCCTTCCAACCCTTAACATCCTGTGATCCTGTGAACTCAGCAGGGTGACACTGGTAACCTTAACCTAGCCTCCCTGGATACCTGCACTCATTTCAAGGCAGTGTTGTCCTTTGTTTGGTGTCTTATTTACAAAGCCTCAAGGAGTAAAGAGTACAAAGAGTGATTCCCATTTTTAAAGAGTATAAAGAGCAATTCCCATTTTCCAAATCAAATCCTCTTTGTTACAAGACAGAAACTGAGTTACTTCACATCTGGCCTCAGCCACTGTTAAAAGGAACAGGCAATTAAACCTTAATAAACCAATTTCCATGTCATTACTAATGGGAAGATGAACATCACTCACTCTTAAGTAGTTTTAATGCCTTACCTGTGTGGTAGGCAGCAACATCCAAACCCACATTAATGTCTGAGGCTACATTTGCCTCAGTGTGCATTTACAATCTTTACTTGAGCATATACAAATAATGGAAGGACAGGAAGAGGTCAAGAGAATTAGGAATGTATTATTTTTTAGGGTCTTTTAAATTGTAAATCTCCAAGTTCAAAGAAAAGGAAAATATATAAAGTTATATGAAGGTTTTGGTGCTTCAGACACTTAAGGCCATCAAAACAAATAAAGAGAGAGTCCAGCTAGTGTCAAATAGCTCAGCCAAGCCCAAAGAATCATAGAATAGAATAGAATCATAGAACAGAAACATCCAGGCTGGAAGAGATCATAGAAAAAAAATCAGAATCAGGCAGGTTGGAAGAGAGCTCCAAGCTCATCCAGGCCAACCTAGCACCCAGCCCTGGCCAAGCAACCAGACCATGGCACTAAGTGCCCCAGCCAGGCTTGGCTTCAACACCTCCAGCCATGGCCACTCCACCACCTCCCTGGGCAGCCCATTCCAGTGCCAACCACTCTGCCAACAACTTCCTCCTAACATCCAGCCTAGATCTGCCCTGGCACAGCTTCAGCCTGGGTCCCCTTCTTCTGGTGCTGGGTGCCTGGCAGCAGAGCCCAACCCCACCTGGCTACAGCCTCCCTGCAGGCAGCTGCAGACAGCAATGAGCTCTGCCCTGAGCCTCCTCTGCTGCAGGCTGCACACCCCCAGCTCCCTCAGCCTCTCCTCACAGGGCTGTGCTCCAGGCCCCTCCCCAGCCTTGCTGCCCTTCTCCAAACACCTTCCAGCACCTCAACATCTCTCTGCAATGGAGGAGCCCAGAACTGGACACAGCACTGCAGGAGTGGCCTGAGCAGTGCTGAGCACAGGGGCACAAGAACCTCCCTTGTCCTGCTGCCCACACTGCTCCTGAGCCAGCCCAGGATGCCATTGGCTCTGCTGCCCACCTGGGCACTGCTGCCTCCTCTGCAGCTCCTCTCTGCCAGCACCCCCAGCTCCCTGTCTGCCTGGCTGCTCTCAGCCACTCTGGCCCCAGCCTGCAGTGCTGCTTGGGGTTGTTGTGGCCGAAGTGTAGAACCCTGCCCTTGGCCTTGTTCAATCTCATCCCATTGGCCTCTGCCCACCCATGCAGCCTGTCCAGGTCCCTCTGCAGGTTTCTCCTTTGTTTCTTAAGCCCTGAACCATGTAGCTCCTGATTACCAGAACAGAGAAACTTGGAAAAGAGAAAGCTAGAAGGTGGCCACTGTCACTAAAACCACTCACCTTCACATTGTGCATACTCATGATGTTCCCACAGTCATCCATGTACTGCTTCAGATCTTTGTCCTGTCAAAACATCACCAACACTGCTCAGTAAAAACAAGGACAGGAGATCAGATGAATATTAACTCTTTTCAGAACCAAAAGAGTTCTTGATAAACAAAAGAGTATCCTGATGAACAAGGAGTTGTCTGCAAAAGGTGCTCAGTGACAGACAACCTGAAAGCCTGAGGATGTAGAAAACTCTGCCTTTCCAGAGGACCAAATTCCCATTTTGCAGCAAACTGCATCATCTCAGACATGATTTGCTGCTCTCTTCTCCTCCATCTTGTGTCTGTCACTGCATTTTATGAGATTGCTACAGACTTCACTTACACTGGGAGTGGAGTCTTTCTTCACCTCTTATGATGCTTACTATATTCCAGCATATAAAGTGAGTTCACAATCCTAGAACTGTTTTCATAGAATCATAGAATCAAGCAGGTTGGAAGAGACCTCCAAGCTCATCCAGTCCAACCTAGCTCCCAACTCTGTCCAATCAACCAGACCATGGCACTAAGTGCCTCATCCAAGCTTTGTTTTGAAAGACCTCTAACATCAAGTCCAAACACTGACCTGGACCTCTAAGATCAAGTCTAAACACTGACCTGGACCTCTAAGATCAAGTCCAAACACTGACCTGAACCTCTAAGATCAAGCCCAAACACTGACCTAACATCACTGTGGCCACTAAACCACATGGTGAGAGATGCAACTCTGCACAGTTCAATCACAGAATCAACCAGGCTGGAAGAGACCTCCAAGCTCATCCAGTCCAACCTATCAGGTGCTGCCCAGGGAGGTGGTGGAGTTATCAACTCTGTGTGTGTTTAAAGGTCATTTGGCTGTGTTGCTTGGGGGGATCATAGAATGACAGAATCAAGCAGGTTGGAAGAGACCTCCAAGATCATCCAGTCCAACCTAGCACCCAGCCCTATCCAGTCAAACAGACCATGGCACTAAGTGCCTCATCCTCTCTTCTTGAATGCCTCCAGGGACAGAGACTCCACCACCTCCCTGGGCAGCCCATTGCAATGCTAATCACTCTCTCTGGCAACAACCTCCTCCTAACATTCAGCCTAGACCTCCCATGGCACAACTTGAGAAGAGGGAGGGGGAAAAAGAGACTCTCTTGCTTGAAGAGGTTGCTACAAAACAATGGGATGTGCTGTCTGCTTTGAAGTATTCTTTTGTCCTTAGCTAACCTGCCAGAGTTGCATCATAAAAAGCATCCCCAAGATACTTTTATCATCACAAGATCTTTTGTTCATCAACACACAAAGTATGCACCATAAAAAGCTGCATCAGGAAAGCATCATTTGAGTAACAAATGAATCATAGAATCATAGAATCAACCAGGTTGGAAGAGACCTCCAACCTCATCCAGGCCAACCTATCCCCCAGCCCTAGCCAGTCAACCAGACCATGGCACTAAGTGCCTCATCCAGGCTTTTCTTGAACACTTCCAGGGATGGTGACTCCACCACCTCCCTGGGCAGCCCATTCCAATGGGAAATCATAATGGTGCCATTGTGCTTTTTTACAGTTCACCAGTTTGGTCCAAGTTGACAGTTGGCTCAGGAAGGTCACCACTGACTGCTCTCACTGAAACCACCAGGACAGCATTTGCTAACTTACAGCAATTTAAGAGCCAAACACAAATTTCTCACTTTCAGCAGAGTTAATTCCAGATGCAGGAGAAAACTGTAACAGTCCCAGGACTTTTTTCTTCCTTCTCCTAGGTTTGTTTTCCTTAGAAACAATCAATGGAATGTGAAGCTCACCACTTTTTCCAAGCCCTTACCAGGTATTCAAAGACGAGAGTCAGAGACTTGTCTGTGTGCACAATGTCATGTAAGGTGACAATATTGGCATGCTTCAGGTCTTTTAATAATGACACTGCAAAAGAGAGTGGCAAGCAGAAGATGAATGTAAAAGACAGGAGTGGTAACTGCATTTCTACCAAGTTCACACATAATAGCTTTGGATTTTTCCAATTCAAAAGCTGTTTTAAAGAACTTAATGCAGATGAAGTTAGTAAGAAAGGTCTTTAATCAACAGACCAAACAGATATTTGAGTAACAAACTCAGTATTTCCTCAGCTATGCACTTCAGGCAGAAGGATTCATTTGTTAAGATGTATTCTGAATCACAGAATGCACTGGGTTGGAAGGGAAACTCAGAGGTCACCTTGTCCAACCCCCCTGCTGCAGTGAGCAGGGGAACCTCCAGCTAGATCAGACTGCTCAGGATCCCATCGAGTTTGACCTTGAATGTCTCCACGCATGGGGCCTTAAACACATCTCTGAGCAACCTGAGTGCTTCACCACTCTCACTGTAAAGAGCTTCTTCCTAAGGTCCAATCTAAATCTGCTCTGCTCCAGTTTTAAACCATTGCACTTCATCCTATCACTCCAAGCCCTTCCAAACAGGCCCTCCCCAGCCTTCCTGTAGGTCCCCTTCAAATGCTGAAATTTAGCTCTAAGCTCTCCCTGGAGCCTTCTCTTCTCCAGGCTGAACAGCCCCAACTCTCCCAGCCTGTCCTTATAAGAGAGGTGTTCCTGCTCCCCTGATGATTTTTGTGGCCCTGAAAGCTACTCACTGATCATCAACCATTCACACTACTGCACTTGAGAACACATAAGTTGATATTCACATGTAGTAAATACATTTGGAACATTAACTCTCAATACACCTAAAGTCACATTAAAACCAATTGCAACTTCATTGATCTCCCACCTGGCCTGTGTATTCCCAAGTACCAACAGTATCTTGGTGAGAAAGAAAACCTGAAGTTCTAAGGAGTGAAGAAAACCCAGAAGCCAGTGATCACCTTCTCTTATGGCTGTGCATGGTGCTCCCTCTTCATGTTCCAGGCGGATTTCTTTCAGAGCCACCAGGTTCTCTGTCAATTTACTTCTCCCCTTATAAACTGTTGCATAAGTACCCTAGAGAATGGGAAAAGAAGCAAACTTTGGCAAGCTGTTCCTTCAGTGAAAGGTTAAGTTAGAAAAAGGAAAATACAAACTTCTGTCCAATGGGTCTCAGGCAGAGTTTCTAAGTTGTCTTCTTCTGATGTATGTTAAACCACAAATGAGTTTTGTAAGCGTAGTGTTGAAGACACAGAAGTCACAAGGGATGCACACTGAATCATAGAATCAACCAGGTTGGAAGAGACCTCTAAGATCATCCAGTCCAACCTAGCATCCAGCCCTATCCAAGCTAGACCACCATAGAATCAACCAGGTTGGAAGAGACCTCTAAGATCATCCAGTCCAACCTAGCACCCAGCCCTAGCCAAACTAGACCAGCATAGAATCAACCAGGTTGGAAGAGACCTCCAAGCTCATCCAGTCCAACCTAGCACCCAGCCCTATCCAATCAACTAGACCATGGCACTAAGTGCCTCATCCAGTCTTCTCCTGAACACCTCCAGAGATGGAGACTCCGCCACCTCCCTGGGCAGCCCATTCCAATGGCATTGCAGCTGGGATATTTTGGTGAGAAGAATCAGACTAAAGGATGTGAAGAGGAAACAGTGGTGATGTCTACTGTACTCCTAGGCTTGCTGAGATGGATAAAAACAAGAACATAAACATAGATAAGAGAGTTTGCTCTCTGGCTTTTGGGCTGCACTTCTCTCTCTAACCTACCTTGCTGTCTGACTAATCCTTCTGCTTCCTAACCCCCCTGACTGACCCTCCAAACTCACCTTGAACATAAGGCAAAGTCTGGGGAAAGGTAGAGGGGTGGGAAGAAGGTGGAAAGGTGGTTAGGACCCCCTCCTGGGGACTCTGGTTTCTGGGAGGGCTGTTGTGTTTCTGTATTGCTTTTTAACTTGTCTATAGCTGTCTATAGATTGTAAATGCCTGCTTGTATCTTGTGCTAAGCTGTAAATACAAAGCTTCATCCAATTTCCAGAGTGGCTGAGTCTAGTCTGGGTGATTTTCTTAAGTGTGTGTGGGGGGGGGCAGGTAACACCCAAACCATCACACTCATGAACTCTACCTGGAAAACTACACACCACACAGCTACCAAAGTAGTCAGATCAGGTAGCATTAGGGTCACTGAGTTCACTGCTGGGATCATTTACCCTGCTGAAAGTCTCTGTTTGATTAAAACTAGCTCAGATTTCCCTGCAGTGATGTTTCTGGGGGCTGCAAAGCCCAGGGAGGGGCAGTCCTCAAGGTTTCGTTTTGGTTGAGGTAATGAACAGTAAATATTAGGAAGCCTTCTCAATTTTATTTCACTTCTTCTCCTTAGAGAGCAAGAGATTGAAAACTCTCAAGGCATCTTGCATAAGGACAAGAAAATCTGACAAACCAGCAAGCAGGTCCATCTAACCCCAGCAACTGCAAAGAGAAAGCACCAAAGTCACAGGAATTGCCCCAGGCTACAGCCCACACTTGCTCTTGTCCATTGCAGTTTGTAAGCCAGTGAGATAAGCTAAACCTGCAGCTCTGACTTGCTAGCTCCCAGATTAACATCCTTCCAAAGACACACAAGGTCGTGCCAGGGCCAGTGATCCATCTTAGGCTTGAGGTGAGGAGAAAGTTCTTCACTGAGAGAGTCATTGGGCACTGGAATGGGCTGCCCGGGGAGGTGGTGGAGTCACCGTCCCTGGAGCTGTTCAAGGCAGGACTGGACGTGGCACTTGGTGCCATGGTCTGGCCTTGAGCTCTGTGGTAAAGGGTTGGACTTGATGATCTGTGAGGTCTCTTCCAACCCTGATGATGATACTGTGTGTGATCTAACAAGTACTGCAGGCAAAGCAGAGGATAAATGTGCTTGGAAACAGAAATGCTGCAAACTGAGGACTAGCTGCAGTACTCACAGCAGAGACAATGACCAGTCCTGCTGCCCTCTGCAGTCACAGAATGGCAGGGGCTGGAAGGGACCTCTGGAGTCCTAACTCCCTGCCAGAGCAGCACCAGCTATGGCAGATCACACAGGAAACGTCTCCAGACTGGTCTTGAAAGCCTCCAGAGAAGGAGACTCCACAACCACCCTGGGCAGCCTGTTCCAGTGCTCCAGCACACCCTAACAGCAAAGATGTTTCTCCTCAAGTTGTGGTGGAACCTCCTGGGTTCCAGTTTGTGTCCACTGCCCCTCATCCTATCACAGCACACGAGGGAAAAGAGCCTGGCCCCTTCTTCTTTACACCCACCCTTAAGGTATGTGCAAACATTGATCACAGTAGCACAGTATCACAGTATCATCAAGGTTGGAAGAGACCTCATAGATCATCAAGTCCAACCCTTTACCA
Organism: Pogoniulus pusillus; assembly: GCF_015220805.1. Lineage (NCBI taxonomy): Eukaryota > Metazoa > Chordata > Aves > Piciformes > Lybiidae > Pogoniulus > Pogoniulus pusillus. Next base: position 2,794,790 of record NC_087278.1, read on the forward strand.
CGGAGCTCAAGGCCAGACCATGGCACCAAGTGCCATGTCCAATCCTGCCTTGAACAGCCATAGACCTTAAGCCTGGAATATAAACAACATTTTTAATAATTAAAATAGGGACATGTAAAGAGAAAGTTCCTTTGTGGAGTTCTGAGAATTTATATCCAGATCTTGCCTATCCTAAAGTTTTACTTTGTGACAGTGGATGGCTCTCAGCCACTCTGTCCCCAGCCTGGAGTGCTGCTTGGGGTTGCTGTGACCAAAGTGCAGAACCCTGCACTCATCCTTGTTAAATCTCATCCCATTGGCCTCTGCTCACCCATGCAGCCTGGCCAGGTCCCTCTGCAGGGCTCTCCTACTCTCCAACAGATCAACACCTGCTCCTAGATTGCTGTCATCTGCAAACTTACTGATGCTGGACACAATCCCCTGCTCCAGATCATCAATAAAGACATTGAACAGGACTATGACCAGCACTGATCCCTGGGGCACACCACTAGTGCCAGCTGCCAACTGGATGTGGCCCCATTCACCACCACTCTCTGGGCTCTGCCATCCAGCCAGTTCTTGACCCAGCACAGAGTGAATCTGTCCAAGCCATGAGCTGCCAGCTTGGCTAGGAGCTTCTTGTGGCAGACAGTGTCAAAGGCTTTGCTGCAGTCCAGGTAGACTCCATCCATAGCCTGCCCCACATTCACCAGGCAGGAACCTGATCATAAAAGGAGATCAGGTTGGTGAGGCAGGACCTGCCCTTCCTAAGGCCATGCTGGCTGGGCCTGATCCCTTGGCCATGCTGTAGGTGCTCTGTGATGGCACTCAAGATGACCTGTTCCATGACCTTGCCTGGCACTGAGGTCAGGCTGACAGCTCTGTAGTTTTCTGGCTCCTCCTTTTGACCTTCTTGTGGATGGGAATCACATTGGTCAGCTTCCAGTCACAGAGCACTGGCTAAGAAGCCTTGCTCTTCTCCTGCTCAGTGATGGTGCTCCTACTTACTCTGTGTGCACAGAACATCAGTGACCTTGTCACAACATGATGAAGACATTAGGTTTACTGAGAAGATGAAATGAGTGGGGATGGTGAGAGCTCTGGAGACGTTCAGCTAACACTTGTGTGAAGTTTCCCATGAGACACTGTCACAGTATCACAGTATCACAGTATCACCAAGGTTGGAAGAGACCTCACAGATCATCAAGTCCAACCCTTTACCACAGTGCCCAAGGCTAGACCATGGCACCAAGTGCCACATCCAACCTTGCCTTGAACTGCCCCAGGGACGACGACTCCAAGGCAGTAACCATTTCAAAGGGAAGCCATACATACCTCTCCAAGCTTTTCTAACTTGATATAGGTTTCCATCTTTCCAAATCCAATTTCTGACTGCAATGAAAAGAAATGGAAAATCAATCACTGAAACTCATCATTTCATTTAGACATCATTTAACCAGCAAGATAAACTCTGATTCAGAAAAATACCTGACAGGACCTGACCAAAGACTGCAGGATTCTGATGCTTTAAAAGCAAAGGCATAAATCTTCCCAGCATCCAAGCCTAATGCTCAGCCTCTTAGCCTTAGATCAAAACTTCACTTCTGAACCCTCTTACTGTGGTCTTCTCCACTCTTTTGATCTGATTGCTCCTGATATTATAGCTTAAAAGCACAGAAGTAATCTCTTAGTACAGCCTTATGATGCTGCCTCTTTCAAAACAATTTACCTGCTATGTTCAAGATCTCAGCTCCAGCTTTCCTCTCCCATCCTGAACTTGTGATGCTTTTCAGTCTGAAACCCTGCCAGTGAAATACCCCCACACCATTTTTCCACAGGCTTCAGCTTTGTCTCCACAATTTGTGTTTCATGACTCATAACATCAAATCTTTGTATGTTTTACTTGGATCTATTCACCTTCTCTTCTTTGTCACCAGCTTAGCTCTGCAGTGCAAACCAGGAGGCCCTGTCCACCTATAGAACATTGCTCTCTGAAGACTGTAAGGTCATTGCTCTTTTCCTGTTCAGATCCACTAGGAGTAATACTTACCTCTTACAACTATTTTCATCTAAGACCACTGTCAATCACACCAAAGCTTTGTGTGTAAAGTAGATATGTAAAACCTGGACCCTGACAAAGCCCCAAATCCACAGGCTTCATGGGGGTTTGCTTTACACTAAGACAAAAAAATACAGGTTTTCTCCCTAGCATCATCTCCTCCCTCCAACACCTCAGAGATTTGACTTCAGAGTAGCTGCTTGCACCTGTGTCCACAGAGAATCAGGCAGGGTTGGAAGGGAGCACAAGGAGCAGCCAGTTCCAACCCCCCTGCCATGCCCAGGGACACCCTACCCTAGAGCAGGCTGCACACAGCCTCAGCCAGCCTGGCCTCAAACACCTCCAGCCATGGGGCCTCAACCACCTCCCTGGGCAACCCATTCCAGCCTCTCACCACTCTCCTGCTCAACAACTTCCTCCTCATCTCCACTGTGAATCTCCCCTCCTCCAGCTTTGCTCCATTATCCCCAGTCCTGTCACTCCCTGAGGGCCTCAAAAGTCCCTCCCCAGCTTTTTTTTGTAGGCCCCTATCAGATCCTGGAAGGCCACAAGAAGGTCCCCTGGGAGCCTCCTCTGCTCCAGCCTGCACAGCCCCAACTCTTTCAGGCTGTGCTCACAGCAGAGCTGCTGCAGCCTCTGAGCATCCTCCTGGCCCTGCTCTGGACACTCTCCAGCATCTCCACATCCCTCTTGTCCCAGGGGCTCCAGAGCTGGATGCAGGACTCCAGGTGGGGTCTCAGCAGAGCAGAGCACAGCAGAGGGGGAGAATCCCCTCCCTGGCCCTGCTGGCCACACTTCTGCTGCTGCAGCCCAGGCTCTGCTTGGCTTTCTGGGCTGCAAGTGCACACTGCTGGCTCCTGCTGAGCTTCTCCTACAGCAGCACCCCAAAGTCCCTCTCCTCAGGGCTGCTCTCCAGCCACTCACTGCCCAGCCTGGATTTGTGCTTGGCTTTCCTCCAACCCAGCTGCAGACCTTGTACATACATCAGAATATGTTGACTGGTTCCTAAAAGTCTGATGGGTATTAAGGTTGTCTATTATTTCATGGGAGCAGCACCATGTGAATACTGCTAACTGTATTAAGATTTGACATCAACACAGTCTGAAGGCATAAGAAAGCTGCATGGATAAAAAAGTGGCATTAACACTCAGTTTTCAGAACAAATGCATGAAAATACATCTGAAGTAAGTGTAAGATTTTGTCTGCAAAGGTCTTTGCCATAGCTAAGAGAAAAAAAGGGGGCACACAGTTACACTGTCAAGTATTAAAAGTAATTCTGCCCTATTAAATGTGTTAGAATTGCAGTATGTAAAAGGAGACTTCACCATCAAGCACGTCCAGGAGCTTGTTCAAGCCAAGCAGTTTACCTCAGCATGCCAGCAGGGCTGGCATTTGACAACCCTTGTGAGATTTTAAGCATACCACTGCTGCAGGTACAATGTCAGTAAAGTGCATTTTGACCTACTTAACCATGTCTTCAAGTGACTATTAGATGGTATCAGAATTATAAAGATAGGCTGCTTACTACCCAGGAGAAACTGAAGGAGAACTCCTAACTACTGACCTTGGTACTGCCAGGCAGTCTGGAACCCTGACTTCTGAGAAACCTGAACCTTGTTCATCAAGATTAAGAGACTTAGCATCACCTTTAGCCAGTAAAATCACACAGCATGGCCTACATACAGAGGAGAGATATTCACAGAATCATGAATCAAGCAGGCTGGAAGAGAGATCCAAGCTCAGCCAGTCCAACCTAGCACCCAGCCCTGCCCAACCAACCAGACCATAGCACTAAGTGCCCCAGCCAGGATTGGATTCAACACCTCCAGCCATGGGCACTCCACCACCTCCCTGGGCAGCCCATTCCAATGCCAATCACTCTCTCTGGCAGGAACTTCCTAACAACATCCAGCCTAGACCTGCCCTGGCACAACTTGAGACTGTGTCCCCTTCTTCTGTTGCTGCTTGCCTGGCAGCAGAGCCCAACCCCACCTGGCTACAGCCTCCATTCAGGTAGTTGCAGACAGCAATGAGCTCTGCCCTGAGCCTCCTCTGCTGCAGGCTGCACACCCCCAGCTCCCTCAGCCTCTCCTCACAGGGCTGTGCTCCAGGCCCCTCCCCAGCCTTGCTGCCCTTCTCCAAACACCTTCCAGCACCTCAACATCTCTCTGCAATTCAAGAGCCCAGAACTGGACACAGCACTGCAGGGGTGGCCTGAGCAGTGCTGAGCACAGGGGCACAAGAACCTCCCTTGTGCTGCTGCCCACACTGCTCCTGAGCCAGCCCAGGATGCCATTGGCTCTGCTGCCCACCTGGGCACACTGCTGCCTCCTCTGCAGCTCCTCTCTGCCAGCACCCCCAGCTCCCTCTCTGCCTGGCTGCTCTCAGCCACTCTGGCCCCAGCCTGTAGTGCTGCTTGGGGTTGTTGTGGGCAAAATGCAGAACTCTGCACTTGGCCTTGTCCAGTCTCATCCCAACCAAAGAACCCAAAAATCCACCCTAATCACAGAATCTTCAACAGCTGCCTTTCAATAGGGTTAATTTTAATCATACTGTGCCTGCCTATCAAGCACAAGAACAAAAGCCATTTTTATACTCCTCAGCCTTTTCCTTCAGAACCATTTCTGAACCACTCAGGGGTTGGTTTTGGGTGAAATACATTATCTGTCTAGTTTGATTTACACAGACACACTGAGGCACTCTATTTTTGGTCTCTTACCTCTAATGGCAAGAGTTACACCTATGGCACTTGCATGCAGTACATGTAGACACAAAACACAATTACTCTCCTTGCTTTGCAGAGCAAAGCACCAGAACTGAAGCAGAACAGGTCCTCACTTGATACTTTTTATAGGCTTCTTTTCTACTTTGATTCTTAACTGAGCCTTGGAAAGAGACTTGCCTTTGAAGCAGAGCACAACAGCCATCTACTGTAATTAACAGACTGCAACAAAGGCAATCTCAGAATATTAAGCCCTTGAACTGTCTTTTTGTTTCTCAAAGCTTAGTTTGAAATCATGGAATGCCAAGGCAGTAAATGCGTGCCTGCATACCACAGCACTGCTGGTAGGTTTCCTTTGGCATTGTTAAGCCCTGCAAGCTGATTCCATGCACAGCTCATATTCATTAGAGGGCACTCTTATTCTGCCTGTCTCCTCTAGAGAGAAAGCCAACTGCTCTCAGGGCTCAGCTTTAAAGGGGCAAGGGCATTTAGAAAGCCTAGAGATAACAGGGTAGCATCCTCCCCAGCCTTCAAACAAAGAATCACAGAGTCACAGAATCAGGCAGGGTGGAAGGGACCACAAGGATCTAGTTCCAACCCCTCTGCCATGCCCAGGGACACCCTTCCCTAGAGCAGGCTGCACACAGCCTCAGCCAGCCTGGCCTGAAACACCTCCAGCCATGGGGCCTCAACCACCTCCCTGGGCAACCCATTCCAGCCTCTGACCACTCTGATGCTGAAGAATTTCCTCCTCACATCCAGGCTGAATCTGCCCAGGATTACACTGAGAAAGTTCTACAGAACAGGTACTTCACTGGTGTCTGAGCAGAGAATCACAGAATGGCTTAGGCTGGAAGGGACCTCAGAGGTCACCTATCTGCTCCAACCCTCCCCATGCCATCCATGGGCAGGGATGCCTCTCAACTAGACTCAGCTGCTAAAGGCCTCATCCAGCCTGGCCTTGAACACCTCCAGGGAGGAGGCATCCACAACCCTCCCTAGGCAATCTATGCCAGAGTCTAAATAGAATACCAGAATCATAGAATCGACCAGGTTGGAAGAGAGCTCCAAGATCATCCAGGCCAACCTAGCACCCAGCCCTAGACAATCAACCAGACCATGGCACTAAATGCCTCATCCAGGTTTTGCTTCAGCACCTCCAGAGATGGTGACTCCACCACCTCCCTGGGCAGCCCATTCCAATGCCAATCACTCTCTCTGCCAACAACTTCCTCCTCACATCCAGCCTAGACCTCCCCTGGCACAGCTTGAGACTGTGTCCTCTTCTTCTGGTGCTGGTTGCCTGGCAGCAGAGCCCAACCCCACCTGGCTACAGCCTCCCTGCAGGCAGCTGCAGGCAGCAATAAGCTCCGCCCTGAGCCTCCTCTGCTGCAGGCTGCACACCCCCAGCTCCCTCAGCCTCTCCTCACAGGGCTCTGCTCCAGGCCCCTCCCCAGCCTTGCTGCCCTTCTCCAAACACCTTCCAGCACCTCAACATCTCCCTGCAATGGAGGAGCCCAGAACTGGACACAGCACTGCAGGGGTGGCCTGAGCAGTGCTGAGCACAGGGGCACATAACCTCCCTTGTGCTGCTGCCCACACTGCTCCTGAGCCAGCCCAGGATGCCACTGGCTCTGCTGCCCACCTGGGCACTGCTGCCTCAGCTTCAGCCTACAAAATATTATGCTGCATTATGACCTTCCTACTTTATCACCAGAGCTTTGGCCTTGACCTAAGACTATGTGTGGCCTATATGCTCAGAGAGATCATCCCTGCTCCAAAAAGGCAAAGGATTTAAGTCTGTTCTTTTGGAATCCTTTTAGCCATCCATCTCAATGGGTGAGAAAGGCCTGTGCTGAGAAATGACAGGGCCAGGTCTGCAGCAGGAAAATTGAAGAAAGACTGAAATTCCTCAGTGCATGCTGCTGAGTGCCCACTGAAGCTCAGGACATTAGCACATCAATGGGGTGCTTTAGCAGGTCAGATGTGTTGCACTCACCAGTGATGCTCTCCTAGAACGCCGACTCATGGGCTGGTCAAAGGGGGGGCTGTTGATCTGCAGCTTTTCCAGGTAGCCATCAGGTATCCTGATGTCAGCAGGCAGGGACAAACGCTTGTTCAAATCCTGCAGCAAAGGATGTTAAAAGGAGAAGAGTCAAGCAGAGTTCAGGGCTTCCTGAAACATCCTAACACCTGTAGCCTTGCTGGCTCCAGCTTGAGGAGTGGAGATTTAGGCTGGAGGTTAGAAATTCTTTGCAGTGAGGGTGGTGAGGCACAGGTTGCCCAGGGAGGTTGTGGATGCTCACTCCCTGGAGGTGTTCAAGGTCAGCTTGGAGACGGCCTTGAGCAACCTGGACTGGTGGAAGGTGTTCTTGCCCACAGCAGGGAGGCTGCAACTGGATGATCTTTAAGGTCCCCTCTGACCCAAACCATTCTATGAATCTGTGAACTACCACAGAGCTGAAAGGGCAACACAGCCAGAGTCACAAAAATGGGAAGTGATTTCCAAAGCAGCAGGAGCTGTTCCTTGGTTACAGGAGTTCATCCAGGTCAATCACACTGTGCTGGTTTGCTCCATCTTCCCCCCTTTGGAAATCACCCAGACTAGACTCAGCCAGCTCTGGAAATGTGAATGAAGCTTTTACATTTGCAGCTTAGCACAATATACAAGCAGATAGTTACAGTATAGACAGTTATACACAGGAATATACAAGGCAAAAGGCAATACAGAAACACAACAGCCCTCCCACAAACCTGAGTCCCCAGGAGGGGCTCTCAACTGCCCTTCCACCTTCCCCCACCCCTCTCTACCTTACCCCAGACATTGCCTTGTGCCCAAGAAAGATTGGAGGGTCAGCCAGGGGGGTTAGGAAGCAGGTGGATTAATCAGAGAGACAGCAGGCTAGGTTAGAGAAATGCAGCCCACAGCCCAGACAGAGAGCATCTCCCTTATCTATGTTTGGATTCTTGTTCTTATACATCTCAGCAAGCCTAGGAGTGCAGTAGACATCACCACTGTTTCTCTTTTCACAGCCTGTCATCTGGTTCTTCTCAGCAAAACATTCTAGCTAGCTTCAAACCAGCACACACAGAGTCAGGAGCAAACTCAACAGTCTGCCCTGAACTCAGGCTAGCTCTGCAACCACCACAGTTTTCACACTTCCTTCCAACAAAGGAGGGCAACTCCACAGGTCTGCTGGTGGACCTCAGATTTCATCACCAAATCACAGAAACATCCAGGTTGGAAAAGCCTCTCAGGATCACCAAGTCCAACCTAGAACCTTACTCTACAAGATACACCTTAAACCATCTCCCTAAGCACCACATCCAAACCACCCTGAAACACAGCCAGGCTGGGGGACTCCACCACCTCCCTGGGCAGCTCATTCCAGTCCCTGACCACCCTGTGAAAAACTTCTTCCTAATGTCCAGTCTAAACCTCCCCAGCCTCAGCTTGAGGCCATTCCCTCCTTGTTCTGTCTCCAGTTAGCTGTCAGCAGAGCCCAGCAGCAGCCTCTCCACAATGTCCCTTCAGGTAGCTGCAGACAGCAATGAGGTCTGCCCTCAGCCTCCTCTGTTTCACACTACCCATCCCCAGCTCCTTCAGTTGCTCCTCATAAGATTTATCCTCTAAGCCCTCCCCCAGCTCTGTTGCCCTCCTCTGGACCTGCTCCAGCACCTCCACATCTCTCTCGTATTGCAGTGCCCCAAACTGAACACAGCACTCAAGCTGTGGCCTCACTAAAGCCAAGTACAAGGAGACAATCAATACTGACCTAAGGGCTGTAAGCTCTTCCTGATGTTCCCCTATTCTGTCTTACCTACCACACCTCCAGCTCTGCGTTCTGGGCATCCCAAGTTAACCTCAAGGCTGGCAGCTAGATTGGGTTCCCCTCAGGCCTTGCCATGTGTTTCTACTTGTGTCTTTGCAGCAGCAGCTTTGAACTATTTCAGCATGCTAAATCATCAAGAAACTATCTCAGGCGAAGTGCACAGCTTCCTGCCAGCTTTGTGCTCCAAACAGGTTCAGTGTAAGGTCAGACAAGCTCACAGCCTGAACAGAGGGCAAGAGAGGCAGCAGAGCAAGCCTGGGAAGTCAGCAGCTAAATTGGCTTAGTCTGCTAAAGAACTGGATCATCAGATTTTTCAGGACCTGAGGTCTTGGTTGGACAGCTTGCTAAGCTTTCAGTGGTGAGAATGTGTTTGGATCTTGGACATGCATAATCTGTGCACATGTCTGGAGCAGCACCAGAGCAAACCAAACCCCATCAGCTAAAAACACGTTAAAAAAGCCAACAGAATTTGGCTATGAGCTGAGTTTCAGGTAGGACTGAAGTCCTTATATAGGCAGCCCAGATAACTGATCTACATATGGCCACTGGCTATGGGGGGTTGGAGAGATGCCAGCAGAGCTTTAACTTCTGGCAGCTGACCCTCCTGTTTTCCTTTCACTTCTCACACCTCCTCGGCTGCAGAGCACAGAACTCTGTCAGCCTGCTGCCTAACTGGAAAAATCAGTGCCTGCCTTTCTGACTTTGCACAGAACTCTGAGACTGCCTCTGAACAAAAGGAAGGCTGCTCAGATGACGACAGCTTTGGCTAACAGTTTGAAGTTCAATTACAAGAAAACAAAAGGATGCCTCTGTTCTGGCAGCTTCCAATTTCTGGCCTAATTTTCAGCTTGGGTGTTTCACATTTTTTTTTCCCCCCAAACTGGTAATTTTCTAACTGGCTGAGTGGAGGAATGAGCTAACTATAATGGGAGCTAGCAGTAAGCATGATCTGACTGTGGTGCACTGATGGCCAAGTCGAGACTTCTTGTTCAAAACCACATGTTAAAACCATTACCTAACACTCAAGCCTTTTAAGACACAAATATTTGTAAGATTACATAGAGTCACATACACCAAACCTTCTTCTTGTTATCATCATCCCTAAAAATAGGCAATAGATTGCAAATCCAAATACCTGAAAGACAGAAATGACTCTGTTTTGTTTGCCTGTACCACCTTAATTCCCCCTTGGTTTTGCAGTAATTGAAGCAGTCACCTCCGGGGGAAAAGAAAGGAATCCTAATTAACTGCTATACAGCAACATGAAAGGGGACTCTCTGGATGTGCATGAGAGAAATAAACACATTTCCTAGTGGCTAAAGAGAAAAAATGGATGCTAAAATTACATGAATTTGACACAGTTGAAAAGCCCAGTTAATTTAAGTGAGATTAAGTTAAAAAGCAAGAACCTTGCTAGAGAATCACAGTGTCAGGGCTTGGAAGAGACATAAAAACCTCACAGAATCAAGCAGGTTGGAAGAGACCTCCAAGATCATCCAGGCCAACCTAGCACCCAGCCCTGGCCAGTCAACTACAATCATAGAATCATAGAATCAAGCAGGTTGGAAGAGACCTCCAAGATCATCCAACCCAACCTAGCACCCAGCCCTAGCCAGTCAACCAGACCATGGCACTAAGTGCCTCAGTCAGGCTTTGCTTCAACACCTCCAGGGATGGCAACTCCAGCACCTCCCTGGGCAGCCCATTCCAATGCCAATCACTCTCTCTGACAACAACTTCCTCCTCACATCCAGCCTATACTTCCCCTGGCACAACTTGAGACTGTGTCCCCTTGTTCTGTTGCTGGCTGCCTGCTCATCCAGAGCAGCAGCCCTGCTAGAGCAGGACCACACCAACCAACTCTGAGTGTTCAAGGCTGGGCAATCTGTTGATGCTTAGGTAACTTGCTCAGCTGATGCCAGTACACTTACTCATAGATGCAGAGACTGGTTTGGGATGGAAAAGACCTTGAAGATCATCTAGTTCCAACTCTCCTAGCATTGACAGGGACACCTTCCACTAGATCAGAATGCTCAAGGCCTCATGCTGCCAGACCTTGAACACCTCCAGGGAGAGAGCATCTGTGACCTCCTTGGGCAACTTGTTCCAGTGCCTCATCACTTTCACTGGAAAGACTTTCCTCTGTGGGCTATCAGCCAAGCCTGCACCTGGCTGAGCAGTCACTCCCTGCTCCGTGGGATGCAGATAAGATGGGAGGATAGTGAGGAGACTTGTGGGAGGAGGTAATGACAGCATAATAGAGAAAGTGAAAGCTCTGTGCCCAAATAGAGTGGAAAAGGGAACTCATTAGAATCACAGAATCAACCAGGTTGGAAGAGAGCATAGAAAAAATCATAGAATCAAGCAGGTTGGAAGAGACCTCCAAGATCATCCAGGCCAACCTAGCACCCAGCCCTGCCCAATCAACCAGACCATGGCACTAAGTGCCTCATCCAGGCTTTGCTTCAACACCTCCAGGGACAGTGACTCCACCACCTCTCTGGGCAGCCCATTCCAATGCCAATCACTCTCTCTGACTTCCTCCTGACATCCAGCCTAGACCTCCCCTGGCACAGCTTGAGACTGTGTCCCCTTGTTCTGTTGCTGCTTGCCTGGCAGAAGAGCCCAACCCCACCTGGCTGCAGCCTCCCTTCGGGCAGTTGTACACAGCAATGAGCTCTGCCCTGAGCCTCCTCTTCTCCAAGCTCATCCAGTCCAACCTATCACCCAGCCCTATCCAATTCACTAGGCCATGGCACTAAGTGCCTCATCCAGTCTTCTCTTGAACACTCTGATTAACTGGCAGGTAGGCACTCAGCTGCTCACTGGAAAGATGGACCTCAGTGTGCCCAGCAGTGGCTTGGGAGGCACAAGTCAAATGCCACAGCCACAAATGTCTCCTTCTCCTGCCCCTCAGCTTCAATTACTGAGCACCATGTCAGACAGTCCAGAACAGCAGTTCAAAGTGGCTGTCAAGCCTAGGGGGAAGCCTTTATGGAGTGACTGCTGTTAACCACCCCAGGCTTTGTACACTGCATCTCTGCTCCCTCACACAGCTGTGGCCATCTCCAAGTCATCTTATCATAGAACCACAAAATGGTTTGGGTTGGAAAGAGACCTTAAAGACAATCTAGTTTCAATCCTCCTGCCACAGGCAGGGACACCTTTCACTTGACTAGGTTGCTCAAAGCCTCATCCAACCTGGCTCTGAACACCTCCAGGGAGAAGGCAACCACAGCCTTGCTGGGCAATTTGTTCCAGTGTCTCACCACCCTCACTGGCAAGAATCTCTTCATGGCAACCTTGCTGCAGCAGCAGCAGCAGCAAACCCACTCTTCTGCACCCCATGGCTTACTGCTGCTTTGGCAGGATGCCTGCCTGGAGAGTTAAGCACCAGCAGGAAACTGCCTTTTTTTTTTGTTAAAGCATTTCTAATTCTCTTAAGTCTCTGTGGAATTCTGTGCAACAATGGCAAAAGACACTTGCTGGACAGAGGACTTTGTCCTATCCATCCCAAGGACCAGCTGAATCTGATGCTGCTGTCAGAAAAATCACCAAAAAGGGAAATCAAAGCAAACCCACCTTAAATCAAGGCAAATGACTAAACCCAAGAAAGCTTTTGTAATGGTAATTATTAGCAGGCTGGCACAAGGGCCTGTCTGAAGAAGCAATAAAGAAGTGAATGGCAGGCCTGATAATTTCCCCTATGCTCTTCAGTTCATGATATTGAAGATTTGAAGCCTGTCAGCACTACAGGGTTAAATGTCCATTTTGAACACCAATGGAGTTGGCATTCCTGGATGAACCTCCTAAGGTTTTGATTATTTAAAGGCAAGTCAGAGTAACTGATAGCAAATTATCTGGCAAATCAGAGCAACTCTCTCTGTTATATTCCTTATATTTTTTTAACCAGAACAAGTGGACCATAAACTATGCAGAGGGAATCTGGGTGCATTCCTTGGGGATTCTTAACAACCAAGGGGTTACTGGAATGCCAAACCTTAGCTTTCAGGGCACAAAGTACTTCAGGCAGAACAGGAATCTTACAAAATTAAAATGCTGATATTTTCTTCTGTGTCACTTAAGAGTTATTTTTCTGGTGGCCTGAATATATGAAAAAGCTTTTGTCAATTCATAACATTTTCTACTTATCTGGTTGTGGTTATCTTAGAATCAGAAACATAGAATAAGCCAGGCTGGAAGAGACCTCCAAGATTATCCAGGCCAACCCAGCACCCAGCCCTGGCCAATCAACCAGCCCGTGGCACTAAGTGCCTCATCCAGGCTTGGCTTCAACACCTCCCTGGGCAGCCCATTCCAATGCCAATCACTCTCTCTGACAACAACTTCCTCCTAACATCCAGCCTAGACCTCCCCTGGCACAACTTGAGACTGTGTCCCCTTCTTCTGTTGCTGCTTGCCTGGTAGCAGAGCCCAACCCCACCTGGCTACAGCCTCCATTCAGGTAGTTGCAGACAGCAATGAGCTCTGCCCTGAGCCTCCTCTGCTGCAGGCTGCACACCCCCAGCTCCCTCAGCCTCTCCTCACAGGGCTGTGCTCCAGGCCCCTCCCCAGCCTTGATGCCCTTCTCCAAACACCTTCCAGCACCTCAACAGCTCTCTGCAATGGAGGAGCCCAGAACTGGACACAGCACTGCAGGGGTGGCCTGAGCAGTGCTGAGCACAGGGGCACAAGAACCTCCCTTGTCCTGCTGCCCACACTGCTCCTGAGCCAGCCCAGGATATCACTGGCTCTGTCTTTAAAACACCTCCAGAGATGGGGATTCAACTACCTTCCTGGGGAGCCTGTTCCAGTGGCTGAGAACCCTTCCAGGGAAGAGGTTCCTCCTTTGGAGCCTTTCTTTTGTCTGCCTAGCAGCCAACCATATTGCTGTAACTTGATGTGGATGCTCTGCCAACCATCAACTACTTACACCTGGCTATGAGAAACAGAGGCAGGTATTTCAGCCTACATTTTGCAGGACCTCTGAGTTCATAGATTCATAGAACAGCTTGAGTTGGAAGCATTTAGTTGCAACCCTCCTGGCACTTGACCAGGTTGCTTGAGGCCTCCTTGTGTACCTTAACTGTTTTTTTTTGCTAAGACACTTCAGTAAAGTGAAATAAAGATGATTCAAACTCAGGAGATAGAACATTTGAACTCCACATGTTACAACTGCCCTGAAAAGCAGCAATCTGAAACACTCCTGCTTTCCAGTCTGCCTTCTCCCCACAACAAACACTAATCTTTTTCACCAAACAGAAGAGCAAGAACCAAAAATTCAAAATACAAAAAGAAAACTGCCTCAAGGAAGGATTTTTTTGAGGTCTTCCTGAGTCCAATTCTCACCACACTACAAAGCAGAAAAACTGAGACCACTTTCCTTTTTGTCCTTTAAGGAAGGTGCCAATTTGCAGACTGTTGCCTTCTCCCTGCAGCAGCAACAATAAGTCTTCTGCAAATCTATTGGGCAACAAATGTTATTGATCTTTCAACTGCTAGGCTGTTCCAGGCTGCTACTGCACTGACAATTGCAGCAAGAGAAGAAAGATTTGGGCTACTGCCAGCAAAGCAGTAGGAGGGAAGAAAAAGGGCAATCTTGTAGTACCAAATGACTTGTTACAAACACTGCAAGGAAAAACCACAGCAGCATCCTCCTCAGTGCACTGTTTCTTGACTGTTTCATTTAGCTAATCTCCTAATGGGTTATTTCACTATCTGTAGCCAGAGGTTCCCACAGCCTTTAGGAGAATGGGCTCTAAGCAGTGATGTGGTGCAAGAAAATCAACTGGCCAAACCCAAGATTAATTATGTCCCCTTCCTGGAGGTGTTCAAGGCCAGGTTAGATGAGGCTTGAGCAACCTGGGCTAGTGGAAGCTGTCCCTGCCCATGGCCCAGTGCTGTTCAACATCTTTATTAATGACCTGGATGAGGGGATTGAGTCCAGCATCACTAAGTTTGCAGATGACACCAAGCTAGGAGCAGCTGTGGAGCTGTTGGAGGATAGGAGAGCCCTGCAGAGGGACCTGGCCAGGCTGCATGGGTGGGCAGGGGCCAATGGGATGAGACTGAAGAAGGCCAAGTGCAGGGTTCTACACTTTGGCCACAACAACCCCAAGCAGCACTGCAGGCTGGGGCCAGAGTGGCTGAGAGCAGCCAGGCAGAGAGGGAGCTGGGGGTGCTGGCAGAGAGGAGCTGCAGAGGAGGCAGCAGTGTGCCCAGGTGGGCAGCAGAGCCAATGGCATCCTGGGCTGGCTCAGGAGCAGTGTGGGCAGCAGCACAAGGGAGGCTCTTGTGCCCCTGTGCTCAGCACTGCTCAGGCCACCCCTGCAGTGCTGTGTCCAGTTCTGGGCTCCTCCATTGCAGAGAGCTGTTGAGGTGCTGGAAGGTGTTTGGAGAAGGGCAGCAAGACTGGGGAGGGGCCTGGAGCACAGCCCTGTGAGGAGAGGCTGAGGGAGCTGGGGGTGTGCAGCCTGCAGCAGAGGAGGCTCAGGGCAGAGCTCATTGCTGTCTAAAACTACCTGAAGGGAGGCTGTAGCCAGGTGGGGTTGGGCTCTTCTGCCAGGCAAGCAGCAACAGAACAAGGGGACACAGTCTCAAGTTGTGGCAGGGCAGGTCTAGGCTGGATGTTAGGAGGAAGTTGTTGGCAGAGAGAGTGATTGGCATTGGAATGGGCTGCCCAGGGAGGTGGTGGAGTGCCCATGGCTGGAGGTGTTGAAGCCAAGCCTGGCTGGGGCACTTAGTGCCATGGTCTGTTTGACTGGGCAGGGCTGGGTACTAGGTTGGCCTGGATGATCTTGGAGGTCTCTTCCAACCTGGTTGATACTATGCTCCTATGACAATAATGGCAGGGGGGTTGGAACTGGATGATCTTTAAGGTCCCTTCCTCCATTCTGTGATTCTTGAAGTTCTGCCAGTGCAGGTCTTTAAGATTCCTCCCAAACCACTTTATGAATCTGCTGATGCAAGCTGAAGAGGGAAGATGGCTCTGTCAGAAGCAGGTACTCAGTACATGACACAAACTGCACTGTCAAGCTGCATGCATTATCCATCAGTCCCTACTGCTTTGGTTCTTCTGTTTATTGATGTCTCAGCTCCAGATCAACCATTATTTAAGGTCTGTACTCATTATATGGCCTCAGACAATAACTTCTGCACCTCTCCCTGAAATTTCAGCTTCTCTTGTAAGAGTTAAAAGTTATTATTTAGAGGTAAAGTTTCTATTAGATCAGATTTAGTTTGGAAGTCTGCATTAAATCAACACAATTTTGTTCTGTGACACTGAATTGTTATTCCAAGTCTACAGACAGTCTGACAGCCCAAACAATTCACTGCAGAGCAAACAAAATCTCTTTGCTCTTAGCCTTCTTACCAGTTTCAGCCAGCACCAGTGAGACGTGTCAGCTGCAACCACAAGCTGTTCACTATCAAGTCACAGTGCTTTTGTTCACTGGGGAATGCTGAATGTGACCTCAAATCTGTATCACACAACCCTCTGTGCAACACAGCTCAACTGCATGTTAGGCTCATTAAAGAAGAGTCAAAACACCCTTTAAATCCACTTTTTACACCTTCCTTGTGTGTTTTAAAGGTGTGGATTATGTGCACAAGCCACATTAGTTGGAAAAAGGTCTGCTTATGCCAATCATAGAATCATAGAATCAACCAGGTTGGAAGAGACCTCCAAGATCATCCAGTCCAACCTATCCCCCAGCCCTATCCAGTCAACTAGACCATGGCACTAAGTGCCTCATCCAGTCTTGAACACCCCCAGGGACGGTGCCTCCACCACCTCCCTGGGCAGCCCATTCCAATGGGAAATCACTCTCTCTGTGAAGAACTTCCTAACATCCAGCCTATACCTACCCTGGCACAACTTGAGACTGTGTCCCCTTGTTCTATTGCTGGTTGCCTGGGAGAAGAGGCCAACCCCCACCTGGCTACAATGAGACTCCAAACACTCTAATAAAAAACTTCATGTCTGTGTGCTCAGTGCTCTATTTCAGTATCAAACAGCACCTGAAGGTTTTGCCTTATCAAATTTCAGTCATTTTTGTCAAATGCCAGCACTCCTGAAGCCAACTGGAGCCCCTACCTAATGATGCCACAGAACAAGGCTGCTAGAGGCAAAAGCAAATACAAACCAACAACAACCACCAAGCTTCAAATCAGAGAATGTATTTAGAGAGAATTTTGTTGTTTGGTTAAAGCCCTGTAGACTTCTGAGGTCTTAAAGCCAAACAGCAGCATGCAGAGTCATCCAAAGGAGCCTACAGCATCCTTGCAGAATGCTATTTTAAAGCCTCTAGAAATAAGCCTCAATTACTGGAACCAAAAAGACTTTGAACAGCTGGGCTGAGCTACCTGCACCAGTTTTCCTTGTGATAAACTCATCAGCATTCCCCCATTCAACTAATCTCTCTGGGATTAAACAAAGTGCACCTTCTGCCATTGCACAACTCTTCTGGTAGCTGAGCATATGCTTAAGACTGACAGAAGAATCTTTGTCTCTTCTTGCTTTTCCTCCTCTTCTGTTTCTTCTTCTTCTACATCTTCAGTAGCATCAGACTGATGGTGGCTGTTGTGGTAGCTGGCACTGTCCTCTTTGGCTTGGGGAGGCCATGGTGGGCACGGGTGGTCCTGGGGAAAGGATGGTGGATGTGGGGACAGGGTATGAAGGACATAGAGGAAAAAGGGGGATGAAGCAGAAGGCAACAGCGCACAGGGCTGTGCTTAGAAGGGTGAGAGAGCGGGTCAGGTCTTGGAAGAGGCTGCCCAGGGAGGTGGTGGAGTCACCATCCCTGAGGTGCCTGAGAAGAGACTATCAGAGGAAAAGCTATGATCCATTTTCAGCAGGTGCAGAGGAGGAAATAAGACAAAACCCAGTAAACAAGGCAGTAAGAGTTCTGCAGCTGCCAAGCCAAGCGCAGAAGGAAGAACCTTTGCACCGTGTGTTGATGCTTGCCTGGGCATCCAAGGAAGCCACTTGAGTGGCAAGAGTTGGCCTCTTGAGTGGAAGGAGTTGTAGAGCTGAGTGCTCAGGCTTCCTTTGATAGAGTGCTTCCTGCCTCCAAACCTTAGAGGAGAAAATACTGTACTGGTCACAGCCTGGGCCAGCAGTGCCATGCACTCTGCTGCTCAAGAGCGTGAGCAACAGAACGGAGCCAAGAGTGCTGTACTTGCACATGTGAATGGGGATCTACCAACCACATTCTCAGCTGAAGCCTACACAGAGAAAAATCTTTGCACTCCATCAGCTGAAACATCAATTTTGTGGAGCTTTCTCTCAAGAAGGCAGATCAACAGCAGATCAAGTAGCTAGGGCTGTGCCCAGACTCTCAAACCAGTCACATCCCTGGCAAGAGTGCAGCTCCCTAACTCCTTGTTTCTCATCTGCTCTTTCCTTTGGAAGGTGACCAGCACGACACACAAATGACTACAGGACAACTTCATGGCTTTTGTATTTCTCTCTGTTCAGCTAAAAGCAGTAAGCCTGCAGCTCATGCTCCCAGGGGAAGATGATACCCTGTGGCAGTGTGGTAGGAGCAGCTTGATCTGGAACAGGCTCCTATCGCTAATGTGACAGTCAGATGGATAAGAACTGTTTCTCAGGATAAAATAGCTGGGAAACAGGCTGGTGAACAGTGGGTTATGGCCCTCTGCCAGTTCACATGTGAAGATAGCTTCCAGACCTTGGACTTCTGGGAAAGGGAAACAGATGTTTCAATTTGCACAGGCTGTATCTCCCTATTTTTTATCCACCAGAGTTCTTAATGAAGCATTCATTATCTGGTGCACGGCACAGGGCCCCCAGTGAACACTCAGGGCTTGAAACATGAATTTATATTAATGCATTACTGCCCATGCCTTCTTCTCCAGCAAATCAAAGTCAAAATGCTTTAAGCTGCAACCCCATGATTTGTAGAAGTGTTTCTCATTACATGATTAAAGCACTACACTTAAAATGCAGGCACGCAGGTATTTATTTTTAAGCTCTGTTGCATCTGGTGCTTGGAAAAAAAAAAAGAGAGGTTAAAAATGACTCCATGCATCTGTTTTGATAAACAGTCTGACTGATTTACCAAGCAATCATTAATATTAGCATGAGATTAGCAGGCATTTTAATTAAAACCTAAGAGCTGGCTGAAGGCAGATTCCTCACACAATAGATGCTCGCACCTACTGTCGGCGCGGCTCCTGAACGAAGGGAGGGGAGGAAGGAGGAGGAATTGCAGGGCAGGAATTGCCTCCCATGCTGGTCTAAATTTTATGTCACTCCTGGGGATGACAGATTGAAAGCTGCTGTCTCTGTGGCTGCCGGTGTGGATGGAAAATGTTCACCCCAGCAGATCTGTCATGGCAGAGCAGGATCCCTTCTCGTCGCAGCATCACTGCTTGCTATCCAAACCACTTCAAATTCAGGTTACACTGTAGGATGGTGATTTGCTATGTAAATCAGGTCAGCTTAAGGCTGGAAATGGCAGATTTTTATTGCTGGGGAGATTCTGCTACAAACAAGACATTTTGTAGTCACATCTCCGTTGTCTGTTTTGCATTTCTCTACCTTCCCAGATAGAGGAAGACAAAGAAATCCCCATAGGGATCTCTATCTGTTTTCCCTATCTCTATCCTCTCTTATGAGCACAGACTGAAAGAGTTGGGGCTGTGCAGGCTGGAGCAGAGGAGGCTCCCGGGGGACCTTCTTGTGGCCTGCCAGGACCTGAAGTGGGGATTTTTGAGGTTGTCAGGGAGTGACAGGAGTGGGGGGAATGGAGCACAGCTGGAGATGGAGAGAGTGAGGCTGGAGGTGAGGAAGTTGTTGAGCAGGAGAGTGGTGAGAGGCTGGAATGGGCTGCCCAGTGAGGTGGTTGAGGCCCCATGGCTGGAGGTGTTTGAGGCCAGGCTGGCTGAGGCTGTGTGCAGCCTGCTCTAGGGTAGGGTGTCCCTGGGCATGGCAGGGGGGTTGGAACTGGCTGCTCCTTGTGCTCCCTTCCAACCCTGCCTGATTCTATGATTCTATCCTTTCCCTACAGGAAACTTGTAGAAAGGTAAGCTTTCTTTCCCCCAAAAACCTTTCACATACTCTGGACCAAAGAACCTGTCTGGTCTCCCACAACAATTTCATTTGTAGCCTTGAATTATTTAATGATTACAGAGAAATCACTGTGGAGAGTGGTACAGCAGCAACATCAGCCAACTCTCAGCACTCATGGATGCACCTCATCACAGCCCATTTTTGGGTGTTCTAGTTGCCCAAATAGTCTCTGATCCAGTCCTCACAGACCAAGGGAGAGCCTTTGATTCTCCAAACTGTCTCTCCTGATCTAGGGTAAGGTGTCCCAGCCCATGGCAGGGGGGTTGGAACGAGATGATCCTTGTGGTCCCTTCCAACCCTCACTGATTCTGTGAAGTTGTTTACAATGAGAGTGGTAAAATACTGGAATGGGTTGCCTGGGAATGTGGTTCAGGCTCTATCCCTGGAGACATTCAGGAACAGACTGGATGTGGCCCTAGGCAGCCTGATGTACTTGGAGGTGTCCCTGCTGACTGCAGAGGGGTTGGACAGGATGACCTTTGAGGGTCTCTTGCAACTCAATGCAATTTACTGCAGTGGGGAGGGGCACTAAGAATCAAAATGTGGATTTGCACATACAAAATCCTTCAGGAATATTAATATTCAGTACTGGAAATTAGCACTTTGATTACAGTTTTCAGCAAGCATTAAAAAAAAGTGGGCTGCTAATGCTGAGAATTTCAGAGGGAGTCCAAGCTGAGCATGAAAATGTTGGGTCTGCACACAAAATGCTTACAAGTAAAGGCTGTTTCAAGGTTTCAGCTTTACCTTCAAAACAAATCAGATCTTCTGTCAACTCAGCAGAGAGAAATAAAGGTATACAGCCAAGAAAGTATGCACAAGAGTATTTCAAATACCATACATGCTGGCCAAACAAAAGGGGACAGTCAGTGTGACAGGCACATTCATCTTAATGACAAATACTGCTCTATTGGATGTATCCAGCTCTATTTAATCACATTCTGCAATGATTTCAGGTGTGACTAATGACTCCAGCAGACTACAGCACAAACATCTCTCCCTCACACACACACACTCTAATTTACTCTGACCTGTATGTACAGTACACAGTTATAACTCATCCTAAATGACTACAAAGGGAATAGAGCTCCAGGCTACCCAATGTGTGCTACCCAGCAGTGTACCCAGGTGGCCAGGAGAGTCAATGGCATCCTGACCTTGGACACCTCCAGGATCATCAAGTCCAACCTAGCACCCAGCCCTATCCAGTCAACCAGACCATGGCACTAAGTGCCTCATCCAGGCTTGGATTCAACACCTCCAGGGACAGCGACTCCACCACCTCCCTGGGCAGCCCATTCCAATGCCAATCACTCTCTCTGACAACAACTTCCTCCTAACATCCAGCCTACACCTCCCCCAGACAACGTGAGGCTGTGTCCCCTTGTTCTGGTGCTGGTTGCCTGGGAGAAGAGACCAACACCACCTGGCTACAGCCTCCCTTCAGGGAGCTGCAGACAGCAATGAGCTCTGCCCTGTGCCTCCTCTGCTGCAGGCTGCACACCCCCAGCTCCTTCAGCCTCTCCTCACAGGCTGTGCTCCAGGCCCCTCCCCAGCTTCATCACCTTAGATCAAATCTGAGATTAACACACAAACTTAGGATCTTGAAGACAAAATCCCCCAGGTGCAAGAAACTACATAAAGAATGGATCCAGCTAATTCCCAAGTTCTTGGAATGCTACCAGCACTGCACGCTCAGAGTCTTGACATTCCAAGCATAACAGAATGCCTCTCAAATAAAAAGACTCTGGCAATGCACACTCTACTGTAACTGATCCAGATCTCTGCCCCCAGTCCTCTATTTGATAGCAGGCTTTGAAGGAAGATTTAAACTCTGACAAACTCTGCACCTTGGTATGCATGCTAGAAAGCAGCAGCTACAATAGCCTGTAAGAAAGGCATCATTAGGACTGTAACTTTCAGAGACTCAAGAACCAGGGAAGTGCTCTGTTTTCCTTCACCAAGGGAAACGCCAACAAAGCAAGCAGAAGGGTGGCCAGTGTTCAGAAAGAGCCTCATAAATAAAGGAAATTATGTGCACAGTTATTCAGAAGGTACTTTTCCTCCTTTTGTTTATCATCCTGTAAAGTTCCGTTCATTAGAAAACAGGAAGAGAGGGAAAGGTTGAAGCAGTCAGGACCTTTGCTGCTGCACCATTAGTCTTACAAAGATTAGAACAGAGTCTGAAGTGAAAAGTGTCCACACAGCCTGTATTTTTGACCACAGTGAACTGCACACAATGTGACAGAAGATATCTGTATGTTGGGGCTGCTCAGTCTGAGGAGGACAAGACTCTGGGCAGACCTCACGGTGGTCTTTCAGTACTTGAAGGGAGCCGTAAAGAAAGCTGTGGGGGTGACTTTTTACAAGGGCTTGTAGGGGTAGGGCAAGAGGGAATGGGTTGAAACTGGAAAAGAGGAGATTTAGACTGGAGATTATAGTGAGGGTGGTGAGACACTGGAATAAGTTGCCCATGGAGGCTGTGGATATCCCCACCCTGGAAGTGTTCACGGTCAGGTTGGGTGAGGGCTATGTTTAGTGCAAGGTGTCCCTGCTCGTGGCATGTGCTGGGGGGCACAGCTGGAAAGCAGCTTGGTAGAGAAGGATCTGAGGGTCCTCAGGAGTAGTAAGCTGAATGTGAGCTAGCAATGAGCCCTTGCAGGAAAAAAAGAGACCAAAAAAAAAAGGTATTTTTACCTGTATTATGCGAGTAGATTGAGGGAGTTGATCCCCACTTCTGCACAGTATTGGTCAGGCCACACTTGGAGTACCCATTCTAGTGCTGAGCTCCCCAGCACAAGACAGACATGAACATGCTGGAGAAAGCCCAGTGAAGGTCTCCTAAGATGATTAAAGGACTGGAGGACCTCACATGTGAAATAAAAAAAGGCTGAGAGAGCTGGCAGTGTTTATCCTGGAGAAGAGAAGGCTTTGGAAGATCTCACTGATGAAGGGGGGTTGGAACTAGATGAACTTTAAGGTCCCTTGCAACTCAAACCATTCTATGAACACAGTACACTTAAATGCCTCCAACTCAAACCATTCTATGAACACAGTACACTTAAATGCCTCCTAAACCCCTGAGTCACAAAACACATTTAGATTGTTTTAAGCTAACAGCTCCTAAACAATACAAGCATCTGCTTGCTGGGTGACAAATGGAGACAGAAATGTGAACAACATTCAAACAGCACTCTCTACATCAAACATGTCAGCTAGTTGAGAAGACAGCCAGTTATAACAAACAATTAAAGCAAGTCTTGTCCATTTAAATGATCCCTGTATGAAAAGTAAGTTACCTCCATTGAGATTCGTCTGTGTATCCTGTTTCTGAGACAAACACCTGTGGGAGACTGAACTTCATCAGATGAGGTTCCAGAAGCTTGGTCACTTTCACCATCTGACCCCATTTTCAGATTTTCATGGACAATATCTTAAAAGAATTGAGAACAGTTAGTCAGTGTGCCAATAAACATCTCTCCAGCAGTGACAAACAAGGCTCCCCTTAGTGTGCGCTGGGCTACACGGCAGAGCCCAAGACCCACCACATTCATGGCAGCCTTCACACCTTTTTTATCATAGAATCAACTGGGTTGGAAGAGACCTCCAAGATCACCCAGCCCAACCTAGCACCCTGGACAGTCAACCAGACCATGGCACTAAGTGCCCCAGCCAGGCTTGGCTTCAACACCTCCAGCCATGGGCACTCCACCACCTCCCTGGGCAGCCCATTCCAATGCCAATCACTTTCTCTGACAACAACTTCCTCCTAACATCCAGTCTAGACCTGCCCTGGCACAACTTGAGACTCTGTCCCCTTGTTCTGTTGGTGGTTGCCTGGCAGAAGAGCCCAACCCCACCTGGCTACAACTTCCATTCAGGCAGCTCTGCCCTGAGCCTCCTCTGCTGCAGGCTGCACACCCCCAGCTCCCTCAGCCTCTGCTCACAGGGTTTGTGTTCCAGGCCTGTGGCTCAGGATGCACAAAATGACCAGGATTAGTTCACAGAACTTGTACAGAAACTCCTCATTATTTTACATACTGGCTTGCAGTAGAATTCAGTTTCTCCAAACAAAAGATGGAAGCTTCAGCTATAAAAACCATGGGTGTGCATGTGTGCAGGAGGGGATCTATTCTGAACAGCTCAACAGGGGCCTGCAATGGACAAGTGGATTCACAGAATCACCATGCTTAGAAAGGATCTCCAAGTTCAAGTCCAACCACTATCTAACTCTACCAGGGCCACTACTACACCATATCTTTGCACCATGTTTAGACAGGTTTGAAACACATCCAGGGATGAGGACTCAACCATTTCCCTGGGCAGCCTGTTGCAGTCTTTTGAGAATCCTTTTGGTGTAGAAGCTTTTTCTAATGTCTAATCTAAACCTCCCCTGGCCTAACCTGATGCCATTTCCTCTTATCCTATCAGTTATGACCAATACCCATCTCACTACAGCCTCCCTTCAGGTAGATGTAGAGAGTGAGCTCTCCCCTCAGCCCCCCTTTTCTTCAGACTAAGTAACTCCAACTGCTCTTCATAAGACTTATTGTCAAGATCCTTTACCAGCTTCATTGCTTCACTCAACAGCAAAGGAGTCACCATCCCTGGAGGTGTTCAAGAAAAGTCTGGATGAGGCACTTAGTGCCATGGTCTAGTTGATTGGATAGAGCTGGGTGCTAGGTTGGCCTGGATGATCTTGGAGGTCTCTTCCAACCTGGTTCATTCTATGATTCTACAATTAAGTGAAATATGTGATCTTAGAGAGGCATTTAGGCAAGTGATTGCCTGAATAATATGGAATCACTGAACTGTTTTGGTTAGAAAAGACCTCTAAGATCATTGAGTCCAACTGTTGGTCTTAGTCATTAAATCATGTCCACATTTCTTGAACATCTCCAGGGATGGGGACTCCACCACCTCCCTGGGCAGCCTGTTCCAATGCTTGACCACTCTTGTGCAAAGAAGTTTCTCCTAACATGAAGCTGGTACTTTCACCACAGCCCTGTAGTTCAGGCAGAGAAAGGAGTCCATGTCTATTATAGATACATGGATACACTTAGTGATGACTTTAAAGCATCTTCCAAAACCTGGGAAGAGAAATACCATAACAAATGAAGAGAAGTTCAAGGAGGTGTCATTAACAGTATTAATGCCTTAATTGAGAGTCAAATGACTTGCAAAAGGGCAGGCAATAGGATATTGCTCATACAAACAACTCACTATGAGCAATGCTCCACCATCTCCTCTGAATACTTAACAAATTACTGGAGATTAAATATTTATAGATATAAAGGAGGTGATTCAAAAGACACCAATTTCCCTGTCCTCTCCTGATCCTTGGCATTAAGCATTCTCTTGTCCAAGGTAAAAGAGAACCTGAGGAAGAATGACACATCTCAGAAGTCTACACCTAAAAAATGTTAGCAGTAGCAAAACCCACTGAGCTGAATTCAGCCTTACCACCAACACAGCTGAACATGTTTAATGGTTTGCAATTAAAAACATAAAACCAATTAATAAAGAGAAGGAAACACAACTTTTATCACTACCAACAAGCAGGAAAGTATTATTTTCTTGGGGGAAAAAAAAGAAGCCTCTGAGCCAATGTTTGGTTATCAGCACATCTTCTAAAACATTTGTCTAGTTTGGCTCCCATCACATCATGCAGACTTCAAAGGAGCAAATTCTTCCTCAGTACAAAGAATTTCCTTTTGGAGAAAGCAGAATGGATATAAAAAGATTAACTCCTAAGGTATTTGTACCATGAGAATCAAAGAATCAAAGAATCAACCAGGTTGGAAGGGACCTCCAAGATCATCCAGTCCAACCTGAAATCAAAGTTTTACCTCATAGACACAAAAAGAAGGAAAAAAAACCCATCAAGTGTATAGAATCATAGAATCAACCAGGTTGGAAGAGACCTCCAAGCTCATCCAGGCCAACCTAGCACCCAGCCCTATCCAGTCAACCAGACCATGGCACTAAGTGCCACATCCAGGCTTTTCCTGAACACCTCCAGGGATGGTGACTCCACCACCTCCCTGGGCAGCACATTCCAATGCCAATCACTCTCTCTGGGAAGAACTTCCTCCTAACATCCAGGTCTTTGTGAATTCAGGCATTGATAGCTGTGGCTCTGTGCATAATAAAACCTGCTTTCTTCTGGGGTAGTGACAGCTGCTGACGTCCAGTCAAGAGGCCAGAGTTCTTTGTTCAGTTTCACATGGTTTCACCAAGGGCAAGTCATGTTTAACCAACCTGACAGCCTTTTATGAGGACATAGGCAGGTAGGGGTAAGAGACCTGGGGGTGCTGGTGAACAGAGGCATAATCCTGTTCCAGCAATGTGCCCTTGTGGCCAAGAAAGCCAATAGCATGCTGGGGTGTATTAGAACGGCTACGGTTAGCAGGGTGAGAGAGGCTCTCCTGCCCCTCTGCTCTGCCCTGGTGAGGTCACATTTGGAATACTGAGTCCAGCTCTGGGCCCCTCAGTTCAAGAAGGACTGCTTGAAAGAGTCCTGCTCAGAGCCACAAAGATGTTAAAGCAGTGGAACATCTCCCTTGTGAGGAAAAGCTGAGGGAGCTGGGGCTCAGGGCAGAGCTCATTGCTGTCTACAACTACCTGAAAGGAGGCTGTAGTCAGGTGGGGTTGGGCTCTTCTGCCAGGCAAGCAGCAACAGAAAAAGGGGACACAGTCTCAACTTGTGGCAGGGCAGGTCTAGGCTGGATGTTAGGAGGAAGTTGTTGTCAGAGAGAGTGATTGGCATTGGAATGGGCTGCCCAGGGAGGTGGTGGAGTCACCATCCCTGGAGGTGTTGAAGCCAAGCCTGGCTGGGGCACTTAGTGCCATGGTCTGGTTGACTGGATAGGGCTGGGTGCTAGGTTGGGCTGGCTGAGCTTGGAGGTCTCTTCCAACCTGCTTGGTTCTAGGATTCCATGACTACTATCTTGAAGACTCAGCTTCAACTTGAAGGTGATCAGTTTATCACAGACTTCTAAAGGAGGGCAAAAGACTGAAAAAACCATAAAATCCTAATTAATCTGTGGCTTGCTCTCATTTTCTAGTATCAATTAATTAAGCATAATTTAACCTAAAAGCAGAGTAAAACTTTAATGGTGACCGCAGGCATCATCATGACAAATAACTTGGAAGAAGAAGGAAGAAAACCAAAAAAATCATAACTTATTTGCCTCACAGAACCACAAACACAGCTCAGGATCAAAAGTCTTTTTAAAAGGTAATTAGAGTGGAGTGACCTTAATTTACCACTGAAAAAAAGCAGTTTTTTTTTTCCTTAGAGTAATGAAGTCTAAGTGATACACCAGTTCATTTTAAATTCCATATGCAGCATTGCTCAGCCTCTGTGTCTATCATAGACAATTTATTGCTGTCCTCACTAACATTTAATTGAGATGAACATTCAAGTTCTCTTGCAAAGTATTAATTAAGAAGATTTTGTAAGCTTTGTAACTTGTAAAGAATTCATAGAGCAGAATGTTAGGGGTTGGAAGAGAGATCTACAGATCATTCAGTCCAAACCTCCTTTGGTTTCCATTGGAATGGGCTGCCCAGGGAGGTGATGGAGTTGCTGTCCCTGGAGGTGTTGAAGCCAAGCCTGGCTGGGGCACTTAGTGCCATGCTCTGGTTGATAGGCCAGGGCTGTGTGCTAGGTTGGACTGTCTGAGCTTGGAGCTCTCTTCCAACCTGGTTGATTCTATGATTCCTGCCAAAGCAGGATCACCCAGGGCAGGCCACACAGGAACATACCCCTGCTGGTTTTCACAGTTTGCCGAGAAGGAGACTCCACAACCTCTCTGGGCAGCCTGCTCCAGTGTTTAAGCACCCTCACAGCAAGAAGTTTCTCCTAGTGTTGAGGTGGAACCTTCTGTGTTCCATCTTGTACCTGTTGTTCCTTGTCCCATCACTGGGCAGCCCCACAAAAAGCCTGACACCTTCATGCTGACAAACACCCCTCAGATATTTAGACATTTATACACTCCCATCTCAGCCTTCTCAAGACTAAGCAGCCCCAGGTCTCTCAGTCTTTCTTCACAGGAGAGATGTTAAATCCCTTCATCATCCTTTCTTGTACCTGTTGTTCATTGTTCCATCACTGGGCAGCCCCACAAAAAGCCTTCATGCTGACACCCACCCCTCAGGTATTTCCAGACATTTATACACTCCCATCTCAGCCCTCTCAAGACTAAGCAGCCCCAGGTCTCTCAGTTTTTCTTCACAGGAGAGATGTTAAGTCCCTTCATTATCCTTGTAGCTCTCTGTTGGACTCTTTCCAATAGAATTTGGGAGCCCAAAACAGGATAGAGTATTCCAGGTGTGGTTTCAACAGGGCAGAGCAGAGGGAGAAGAGATCTTCCCTAGACCTGCTGGACTTCAGTGTGTTCTTGTAATTGTTTTCTTCCTGAAAGACATCCAGAACCTTACACCTAAATTTCTCTACCAACTTCAGGACAAGATCACTGCATTCCCAGAAGTTCTTAAAGCACTGCTGTTAAGTGTTAACTAACAATCAATACAGAAATCATCAGGAATGAACTTAAAGAACAAAACAATTACCTAATCTGCTCCCATTTCTGGGCATGGCCATGAAGGAGCCGAGGCTGCCCCCTATGACGCTGTGTGGTCTCCTCAAAGGGGGCTTCTTGAACGATCCTGTGTATTGGTGGAGGAATGAGTGCATGCTGTGAGACGTTGGAGGCCTGCCATTCTTCACAATAGGCTCTACCAGTCACAAGGAGCAAAACATTCATTCCCACAAGCAAGTAGGAGTGTCAGGAACATGCCAGAAGGGAAGGGGAGAAAAAGAGAACAGAACAAAAACAACAGTTACTAGACTGGAAAGCATCACTCTGCTAAGATTCATACTAAGAGCAGACCATCACCCTCCTGCCATCCCTCTAAGTCACAAATCAATATAGAACACAGCATCAAGCATTACTCAAATTTCACTTTATTAAATTCTACCCCTCAGAAAATGACACAAATACACCATTAAAAAAAAAAGGCAGAATGTAGCTTTTAATATCTAATTAATTTTAGGGCTGAATGAATGGTTTGCCTTATTGCTTAATGTTTCATCTTGACTACAGTTTAAGCAGGGCAGTTGTCAGATCAACTCACAAGATGAACAAATTCAACCAAAAGCCTTTAGAAATATTTTGCTTCTCAATATTCTTGAGGAATTCCTTACATGGGAAAACAAACCTGTCTTGAGCTAGGGTAGGGTATCCCTGCCCATGGCAGAGGGGTTGGAATTAGATGATCCTTGTGGTCTCTTCCAGCCCTGACTGATTCTATGCTTCTATTTTAGCCACTAGAGCTGTCATGCCATAAAATAAGGTTATTATTTTGACATCCTTGAAGTATTCAATGAGTTCATTTGGCATGGTTCAAGCACTTCACTGGACTTTGATTTAAAATCAGGACTGTGAGACGTTTTTTAGTCATCATTATTATTCACAAACACCTGCTAGAAAAGATGAAACACCAGGCACTTTTAGATCTTAGAAATCAACATACAGGGAAACCAAGGGTTTGTGTTCTCTCAGCAACTTGACTCTGCACACATAGACTAGCACTCAAGGACTGCCAGCCTGATCTAGTTGGAGGTGTCACTGCTCACTGCAGGACAAGAGAGCCTATGAGGGTCCTTTCCAACCTGATGCAATCTTTAATTGCCATGGTACTCAAAGCAGTCTTAGACTGCAGGTCACTATTACCCAGCAACTAGTTGCATACAAGCACTGTCCTCATACTAGGAGAAATACCACAAGATACACCCCAGGAACACTTCAGATTCAAGTACTTTCAATTTTCCCTCACTTAATTCTTATCACCATTAAAGGCAGGAGCTGTTTGCTGCTATTTGGAAGACAGAAAAGGCAGCAGCTGTGTAGTGAGTAATGAGTCAGCATCTGCTTAGAGCTAGGCTGGGACAAGGAGCAGCCTGGGATGCTATTTCACCATCCCAACATACATTGTTACATGCAGGGACCCCAAAATCTTGCTTTCTCTTCCAAGATAAGATAAGAAGAATGAGGTGGTTGAGGACCCATTTCTGGAGGTGTCTAAGGCCAGGTTGGATGGGGCTATCTAAACCACTTCAAATTCAGGTTACACTGTAGGATGGTGATTTGCTATGTAAATCAGGTCAACCTAAGGCTGGGAATGGCAGATTTTTATTGCTGGGGAGATTCTGCTACAAACAAGAGTTGGGGCTGTGCAGGCTGGAGAAGAAGAGGCTCCCAGGGCACCTTCTTGTGGCCTTCCAGGATCTGAAGAAGGCTACAAAAAAGCTGGGAGGGACTTTTGAGGCTGTCAGGGAGTGTCAGGAGTGGGGGGAATGGAGCAAAGGTGGAGGTGGGGAGAGTGAGGCTGGAGGTGAGGAGGAAGTTGTTGAGCAGGAGAGTGGTGAGAGGCTGGAGTGGGTTGCCCAGGGAGGTGGTTGAGTCTCCATGGCTGGAGGTGTTTGAGGCCAGGCTGGCTGAGGCTGTGTGCAGCCTGCTCTAGGGTAAGGTGTCCCTGCCCATGGCAGGGGGACTGGAACTGGCTGATCCTTGTGGTCTCTTCCAACCCTGCCTGATTCTATGAACAGAAGACAGAATGTGGCAGGACAAGTCAGCACTGCTAGGAACCTGTCTGGATCTTTTACCTCAGCATCCTTCTTTTTACAAGGGCTTGTAGTGATGGGATGAGACAGGACAGCTTTAAGCTGGAAGAGGAAAGACTTAGACTGGAGATTAGGAAGAAATTCTTTGCAGTGAGGGTGGTGAGACACTGGCACAGGTTGCCCAGGGAGGTGGTGGATGCTCCCTCCCAGGCTGGCTGTGGCCTTGAGTAAGCTGCTCTAGTGGAAGGTGTCCCTGCCCATGGCAGAGGGGTTGGAATTGGCTGACCTTTCAAGGTCCCTTCCAACCCAAACCACACGGGGGTGTGTTCACATGTGGACTACAGCTGCATTCACAGAGCACATCCCTTGTACGTTCTGGCTTTTGTCTCCTGCTAAATCAAATGTGTCACCACCAACTGCATGGCATGTAAAAAAGGCCAGATTTTAGGAGTGCACTGAACAGCTATGAAGAGGATGAGATTTCATGTTTACAATTGACACCAGAGTGTGATGATCAACAGAGATGACTCTTTAAAAACCCTTTCCTCACAGCACTGGTGGATTTACACCCATTTTACAACTTAAAGCCAAATTCCTCAGAGATCACAGAATCATTTCATCTTTACCCTTAGTCACAGGTTGGAATGCAGAGAGGAATAGAAAAGTGTATTTGATTAACAAGTGGCTCAGAGGTTGGTGCCTCCAACAAAACTTCAGATTCTTTGATATTGGGGAACTTTATATTGCCACAGGTCTGCAAGCAACAGATGGGATACAACTGATGCAGAGGGGGAGAAGGACCCTGGCACATGAGCTTGTTGAGAGGGCTATAAACTAGAGTGGAAGGGGGAGGGGGTTAAACGTGGCAGCACTAGAGATAAATCAAAGACTAGAGATAGGGGTAAAAGCAGCAGCCCAGCTGAAGTGCATGTACACTAATGCAAGCAGTATGGGTAACAAACAAGAGGAGCTGGAAGCTTTGGAGCTGGAGGAAAACTATGGTATAATATTGTTGCCATCACTGAAACGTGGTGGGAAGAGTCGCATGATTGGAGTGCTGTCATCAATGGCTGCAGGCTCTTCAGGAGAGACAGGCAAGGGAGAAGAGATGGGGGAGTGGCTCTGTATATTAGGAATGCTCTGGATGTCATGGGGGTAGAAATCAAGGAAATCTTTCAACCTGGTTGCTTCTATGATTCATAGAATCAACCAGGTTGGAAGAGACCTCCAAGATCATTCAGGCCAACCTAGTACCCAGCCCTAGACAATCAACTAGAGCATAGCACTAAGTGCCTCATCCAGGCTTGGATTCAACACCTCCCTGGGCAGCCCATTCCAATGCCAATCACTCTCTCTGTGAAGAACTTCCTCCTAACATCCAGCCTAGACCTACCCTGGCACAGCTTGAGACTGTGTCCTCTTGTTCTGTTGCTGCTTGCCTGGGAGAAGACACCAACCCCACCTGGCTACAGCCTCCCTTCAGGTAGTTGCAGACAGCAATAAGGTCACCCCTGAGCCTCCTCTTCTCCAGGCTGCACACCCCCAGCTCCCTCAGATAAAAAGCTCAGACCAAATATGTAAAGATAAGCACAGAGAAAATTAATAAGCAAAGACAGAGGAGAAATGGTTGATGTAGGCTCCAACGATACAGAACTATCTTTAGCCCTGACCATGCTGCACTGGCAAAAGAATTGTTCTAAGCCATTAGAAAACTTTGCAACAATAATTCAGGTCATGTAGCAGGACAGACTTAGCTAGCAACAGACAATGCAATCAAAAACTCTCAGGTTGCTCCTAAGAGAATTATTAACAGTTCTTGCTTGCAAATGTTTGTTTTTCAAGTCTTAGCACACGTTGATTACAAAAAAGAGAGCTCATTTTATGGGGCTGTAACATATAGATTGATGGTCTGGGAAAGTATTCTTCTCATATACAGTTCAATTGGCACTGTTGTAGGTTATAAACTGTTCCATTGGTATTGTTGTAGGTTAGAAACTGTTCAATTGGCATCGTTGTAGGTTATAAACTGTTCCATTGGTATTGTTGTAGGTTAGAAACTGTTCAATTGGCATCGTTGTAGGTTAGAAACTGTTCCATTGGCATTGTTGTAGGTTAGAAACTGTTCAATTGGCATTGTTGTATGTTAGAAGCTGTTCCATTGGCATCGTTGTAGGTTAGAAACTGTTCAATTGGCATCGTTGTAGGTTAGAAACTGTTCAATTGGCATCGTTGTAGGTTAGAAACTGTTCAATTGGCATCGTTGTAGGTTAGAAACTGTTCAATTGGCATCGTTGTAGGTTAGAAACTGTTCCATTGGCATTGTTGTAGGTTAGAAACTGTTCAATTGGCATTGTTGTATGTTAGAAGCTGTTCAATTGGCATCGTTGTAGGTTAGAAACTGTTCAATTGGCATCGTTGTAGGTTAGAAACTGTTCCATTGGCATCGTTGTAGGTTAGAAACTGTTCAATTGGCATTGTTGTAGGTTAGAAACTGTTCCATTGGCATCGTTGTAGGTTAGAAACTGTTCAATTGGCATTGTTATAGGTTAGAAACTGTTCCATTGGCACTGTTGTATGTTAGAAACTGTTCAATTTGCATTGTTGTATGTTAGAAACTGTTCCATTGGCATTGTTGTAGGTTAGAAACTGTTCAGTTGGCATTGTTATAGGTTAGAAACTTGGAGAGAAACATCCACACCGAATTCTGCACTGAATTCTGCCTCCTCCCTTACAAACATGCTGACAGGCAAGAGCTGGAGTCAGTATTAAATATTATCAAGGAAACTCTTGCTGGAAATGAATTTACACAAGTGAGCACTACTAGTTTTGTGTGTTTCTGAGATACAAGACCTAAATGTGCTAGTTGGAAGCAAGCTAGAATGTTTTGGTGAGAAGAACTAGATTACAGGCTGTGAAAGGAATAACAAAGGTGATGTCTACTTCACTCACAGGCTTGCTGAGATGTATAAAAACAAAAATCCAAGCATAGATAACTCACTTCTGCTGCTGGGGAGTTCTGAGCTGCATCTCTCTAACCTCACCCTCTGTTTTTCTTTCTTAACCCACTTTGCTTCCTAACCCCCTGGATGAACTTCCATTCTTCCTTGGGACTGGGGTTAAGGTTGAGAGAGGCAAGGGGAAAGTGAAGGGGTGGTTGAGAGCCCCTCCTGGGGACTCAGGTTTCTGAGAGGGCTGTTGTGTTTCTGTATTACCTTTTACCTTGTGTATTCCTGGATATAACTGTATATATATCCTAACTATCTGCTTGTATATTGTGCTAGCTGTAAATATAAGCTTCATTCAACTTCCAGAGCCACTGAGTCTAGTCTGGGTGATTTCCAAAGTGTGAGGGGGGCAGGGAACACCCAAACCATCCCACTAAAGAAAGTGCTTTTGCAAAAAAGCATTTAACTTTCTCTGTTTGAAGATCCCTAAGTACCTCTCGGAGGAGAGCAACAAGAGCTGGAGCACCTCTGCTATGAGGAGAGGCTGAGGGAGCTGCAGGTGTTTAGGTTAGAGAAGAGTCCAGGGGGACCTTAGAGCTGCCTTCCAGTGCCCAAAGGGATACCAAAGGAGTGATAGAGAGGGATTTTTCTGTTCTAGCAACAGGGTTAAGGGAATGGTTTTAAGTTGAGGGAGAGCAGGTTAGAATTGGATCTCAGGAAGAAGTTCTTCAGTACCAGGGTAGCGAGGCTCTGGAATAGGCTGCCCAAGGAGGCTGTGGATACCTCCTCTCTGGAGGTGTGTAAGGTCCTGTTGTATGAGGCCTTGGGCAACCAAGTCTAGCTGAGCATCATCCCTGCCCATGGGAGACCCCACAACCTCTCTGGGCAGCCTGTTCCAGTGCTCTGTCACCCTTGCAGGAAAGAAATTTCTCCTCATGTTGAAGTAAAACCTCCTGTGTTCCAGTTTGCACCTGCTGTCCCTTGTCCCATCACTGAGCACTGCAGAAAAGAGTCCAGCATCATCCTCTTGACCTCCACCCTTCAGATATTTATGAACATATAAAAGATCCCACTCAGCCTCCTCTTTTCCAGCCTGAACAGTCCCAGTCTCACCCTCTCCTAGTGAAAGAGACTCTCCGGCTTCCAATCAACCTCATGGCCCACCACTGGATTCTCTTTGGTAGTTCCTGCTCCCTCCTGAACTGGGGAACCCAGAACTGGACACAATACTCCAGGTGTGGCCTTACTACAGCAGAGCAGGGGGAGAGGAGAACCTCCTTCACCTGCTGGCCCTTTCATGGTGCTATTGGTTTAATATTCAGCCACAACTAAAACAAATGACAGAACTTTAGAGGGGAGTGGAAAGCCACCAGGAGTTCTGCCACTAAGAGGATGTTTGCATCTCCTGCATTTTGATTATCAGGCACACTTCTGGGCTTCCTTTCTTCAACAGATGAAAACTGCAGAGGTCTTGGAGGGCTGAAGTGGGCACCTAGGCATCCACCATCTCTGCCAGCACAAAAACAAGGGTCAGTGACAAAGATTGCTGTGGCAGGTCATGTACAGCACAGAGGGAGCAGTTCTTCACACCATGCAGCCTGTGGAAGCCCCTCACCACAGGCTGTGACAAACACCAGCAGCTTCTAAGACCCAAGGGGAGAATGAACACACGATCACAGGATGTTAGGGGTTGGAAAGGACCCAAAGAGATCATCAACTCCAACCCCCCTGCCACAGCAGGACAAAGCTGTCTAACACAGATCACAGAGGAACACATCCAGACAGGCTTGGAAAGGCTCCCAGAGGAGACTCCACAACCTCTCTGGGCAGCCTGTGCCAGTGCTCTGGGACCTTTACAGTCAAGAAGTTGCCCCTTGTGTTGAGCTGGAACCTGCTGTGCTGCAGCTTCCATCCATTGCTGCTTGTCCTATCCCAGGGAGCAGTGAGCAGAGCCTGTCCCCCAGCCCAACCCCTAGGCCTCAGATATTGATAAGCATTGATTCAATCCCCTCTCAGTCATCTCTTCTCCAGACTAAGCAGCCCCAGGTCCCTCAGCCTCTCCTCACCAGGCAGCTCTCCACTCCCCTAATCATCCTCATAGCCCTCTCTTGGATTCTGTCCAGCAGATCTCTGTCCCTCTTCAGCTGGGGAGCCCAAAGCTGAAGGCATTACTGGCCTGCATCAGGAATGGTGTGGTCAGCAGGAGCAGGGAGGTCATTCTGCCCCTGTACTCTGCACTGGTTAGACCACACCTTGAGTGCTGTGTTCAGTTCTGGGCCCCCCAGTTTAGGAGGGACACTGAGATGCTTGAGCATGTCCAGAGAAGGGCGACGAGGCTGGGGAGAGGCCTTGAGCACAGCCCTACGAGGAGAGGCTGAGGGAGCTGGGATTGGTTAGCCTGGAGAAGAGGAGGCTCAGGGGAGACCTTATTGCTGTCTACAACTACCTGAGGGGAGGTTGTGGCCAGGAGGAGGTTGCTCTCTTCTCTCAGGTGGCCAGCACCAGAACAAGAGGACACAGCCTCAGGCTGTGCCAGGGGAGATTTAGGCTGGAGGTGAGGAGAAAGTTCTTCCCTGAGAGAGTCATTGGACACTGGAATGGGCTGCCTGGGGAGGTGGTGGAGTCGCCGTCCCTGGAGCTGTTCAAGGCAGGACTGGACGTGGCACTTGGTGCCATGGTCTGGCCTTGAGCTCTGTGGTAAAGGGTTGGACTTGATGATCTGTGAGGTCTCTTCCAACCTTGGTGATACTGTGATACTGTGAAGATGAGGTCCCACCAGGGCTGAGCAGAGGCAGAGAAATCTTCTCCGGGTTACGAACTGCACAGAGACTTGCCTAGTGCAGAAAGTCTCCAAACTGAAAACTGGCACAGTACTCTGGGGAAACAGTGCCATATTTTGGGCTCTAATCTTAGACTTGCCCTCAGATGTCATCCTGAGAGACTGAAGGACAGACAGGCAGAACTCCAGCCACCCTCCTGCTGCAAGCCCCCGGGCAGCTTGCTGTGCTGGTTCACGCTGGCACCACCATTCCAGCGAGGGTCTTCACTGCTTATCTCTAGGCTCTTTTTCCTCACCCTGCTCTATGACCTGCAATTCCAAACTGCTAAAACTTACCAATGTGGAAGGTCAGCAGGGAGACTCCTCAGTGATTATTTACTAAGGCAGCATGCTAATCTAATCTTGAAATGTGAGATAAAAGCTAACTCCAAGAC
Source organism: Pogoniulus pusillus (assembly GCF_015220805.1). Classification (NCBI taxonomy): domain Eukaryota; kingdom Metazoa; phylum Chordata; class Aves; order Piciformes; family Lybiidae; genus Pogoniulus; species Pogoniulus pusillus. The sequence continues at coordinate 2,831,266 of NC_087278.1, forward strand.
TGTGAATGAGACTACCTGTAAGTATTGTACCAGTGGTTTTCTTTGCAATCCTCCTGAACACTTCTTGGAATACCCCTGCCTGCTTTGTTTTAGCCATACACACACCTTTCTAATGCCACATCTCTGTTCTCTTGCTGAAGTGTGCCTCTTCAGCAAGGTTTACAATTGGGCAATGCATGGTGACTGTGCTCTTCTGTATGACTTGATTTTCTAGTCTGCTGAATGCTGAGCTGCTGCTTTATTTCATTTGGATAGTCTTCCTGTATTTCTCACATCTCATTAATCACAGAATGGCTTAGGTTAGAAGTGACCTTAGAGATCATTTATTCCAAACCCTCCTGCCACAGGCAGGGACACCTCTCAATTAGACTCATCTGCCCTAAGCCTCATTCAACCCGGCCTTGAACACCTCCAGGGAGGAGGCAGCCACAACCTCCTTGAGTAAACTATTCCAGAATCTCATCACATCACTAAATAACCTCTTCCTAAGATCCAGTCTAAAACTATGCTCCCTCAACTTGAAATCATTCCCTCTTTATCCCCCTTATGAAAAGAGCCTCTTTATTTGAGCCTTCCTGTAGGATCCCTTCAGCTATTGGAAGGCAGCTCTAAGGTCCCTCCAGAGTCTTCTCTAGGCTGAACACCCCCAGCTCTCTCAGCCTACCCTCATAGCAGAGGTGCTGTAGTCCATGGATGATCTCTGTGGCCTCCCCTGGACTCATTCCTTCAGCTCTGCATCCTTCTTATGCTGGGGACACCAGAACTGGATAGAGTATTCAAGGTGAGGTCTCACACGAGCAGAGTGAAGGGGCAGAAACCCCTCTCTTGCCCTGCTGCCCACACTCCTCTCAATGCAGTCTAGGATACCCTAAGCCTTCTGGGTGTGCTGCAGCTCATGGGGAGTTTCTCATCAATCAACATCTCCAAGTCTCTTTCTTCAGAGATACTCTCAACCCACTCTGCATCCAGCCTGGATCTGTGTCTGGGACTGGCCCAATCCAGATGCAGGACCCTGCACTTAGACTTGCTGAACCTCATGCAGTTGGCACTGGCCCACTGCTGAAGCCTGTCAAGGTTCACCACTCAAACTGCTGTTCTTACTGGCATAACATAACTAAACCAGCCCCACTCAAAGAGAACACCACTCACATTACAACCAGCATGGCTTGCTGATGTCAGAAGAGCTGCTGACCCTGCGGCTGCTCTGCCTCAGCAGAAGAAAATGCAGCATCCAGTAAGGTACCTCTGCTTTGCTAAGTCTGAACACCGAGAGCAGTGGGCAGGGGAGAGAGCAGCGGGCAGGGGAGAGAGAGCAGCGGGCAGGGGAGAGAGAGCAGCGGGCAGGGGAGAGAGAGCAGCGGGCAGGGGAGAGAGAGCAGCGGGCAGGGGGGAGAGAGCAGCGGGCAGGGGAGAGAGCAGCGGGCAGGGGAGAGAGAGCAGCGGGCAGGGGAGAGAGAGCAGCGGGCAGGGGGGAGAGAGCAGCGGGCAGGGGAGAGAGCAGCGGGCAGGGGAGAGCAGCGGGCAGGGGAGAGAGCAGCGGGCAGGGGGGAGAGCAGCGGGCAGGGGGGAGGACAGCAGGCAAAAGAGAACAACGGGCAGGGGAGAGAGCAGCGGGCAGGGGAGAGAGAGCAGCGGGCAGGGGAGAGAGAGCAGCGGGCAGGGGAGAGAGAGCAGCGGGCAGGGGAGAGAGAGCAGCGGGCAGGGGAGAGCGCAGCGGGCAGGGGAGAGAGCAGCGGGCAGGGGAGAGAGCAGCGGGCAGGGGAGAGAGCAGCGGGCAGGGGAGAGCGCAGCGGGCAGGGGAGAGAGCAGCGGGCAGGGGAGAGAGAGCAGCGGGCAGGGGAGAGAGCAGCGGGCAGGGGAGAGGACAGCAGGCAAAAGAGAACAACGGGCAGGGGAGAAACAACTGGCAGGGGAGAGCAGAGGGCAGGGGAGAGCAGCAAACAACCCCCAGGAGCTGCTGAACTGTGTCAGTTGTGAAGCGTCAGGAATTCACGCCTGTAGGAGGGAGCGATTTCTGATCTGATCGCTCTGAGAAGTGCCAGCAGAACAATAGCGAATACAACCAAGGAGCTTGCCTGAGGAATTAGTTCAAACCATTTTATGGGGGCATAAAGATTTCTCCTCTTTGTTCTCCTAAGTGCAATTTCAATCAGCCACAAACCCTGACCTGAAATCACTCATAAATTGGGCAATCTCTCAACAAAACCTCAACGTTTCTTTTCTCCTTGTCCTTCTATCTTAAAGAGCCACACTACCACTTTCTTTCTCGTGCTGGATTTACTTAACTGGATTTACTTTAATCTGAGCTCCGGAGAGCCTGCAGCCCTGCCTGGCATTTCGATGCAAGGGCTCAGCAACTGCCACACTGTCACATGTCACTCAGCTGCTGGATTGAAGACAGAAAGTGTTGTCATTAGGAATGCAAATGCATTGTAAAAGACATTGTAATGAATATATAATACCACAGCTTCGCTGAGCTCTTGTTTTCTCTCTTTTGATGTCCCAGGGGCATGTGTATTATGTGACAAAAAGATTAAAGCTGGCTTTCAGATTGCACTGCTTTACTAAAGAAGCAAAATTTGGGAGGCTACAATAAAGAATCAAAAATCACTTGGTGATATTTTCCCCTTGAATTGAGCATCTGTGAGAGAGCTAAGCAAGTACTGGACACAGGAATAAATCCATTCTTAGCAATTTCATATAAATAATAAAGAATCAAAATCACTTGGTGATATTTTCCCCTTGAATTGAGCACCTGTGATAGAGCTAAGCAAGTACTGGACACAGGAATAAATCCATTCTTAGCAATTTCATACAAATAAAGCACACAGAGAGATTTTTCTAACTAAACCAACACAGCTGTTGGAGAGGCAGCATCTCTGACCCCTGATTTGGGCACACAGTGGGGACTGAAGCTCCACATTTGAAGAAAAGATGACATTTTCTGCAACAGAAAGCCTGCCACAATGCACTGTTGCTACCAAAAGCTGGCTCAAGGTCCTTCTCCAGCAACAAAAGTAGTGTAATGTTGATTGAGGTTTTTGAACTAGATCATTACAGGGCACAGTAGAGTGCAGATGCTGACGGTAAAACCTCACTCTCCACTTTTAGCTGCAGCTTGACTTTGCACTGGCTCAACTGTAACAATATCTCACTGAACAGCCTGAGAATCAGCTACAGGGTTTTAAGGCCATGAAGATGATCAGAGGGCTGGAGCAGCTCTGCTATGAGGAGAGACTGAGGGAGTTGGGGCTGTGTAGAGAATCATAGAATCAAGCAGGTTGGAGGAGACCTCCAAGATCACCCAGTCCAACCTATCCCCCAGCCCTATCCAGTCATCTAGACCATGGCACTAAGTGCCCCATCCAGTCTTTTCCTGAACACCCCCAGGGAGAGGAGAAGGCTCCCAGGTGACCTTATTGTGGCCTTCCAGGATCTGAAGGGGGCTACAAGAAAGCTGGGGAGGGAGTTTTTATGCTGTTAGGGAGTGACAGGAGCAAAGCAGGAAATGGATGGATTCAGACTGGATGTTAGGAAGTTCTTCTCCATGAGGATGCTGAGAGCCTGGAATGAGTTATGCAGGGAGGTGTTTGAGGCCAGGCTGGCTGAGGCTGTGTGCAGCCTGCTCTAGGGTAGGGTGTCCCTAGGCATGGCAGGGGGCTTGGAACTAGACTAAGACCTGTGGTCCCTTCCAACTCTGACTGATTCTATGATAGGACAGGATTCAACTTATTTCCTTCTTTCCCCACCTTGCCCTCATCCTTGCTCCAGGAAACGTTCAAGATGGATTGTTTGCTTGGGTTGTTTGCTCGGTGTGTTTGTTGGGGTTTTGTTTGGTTTGTTTTGTCTGTTGCCTGTGTTAGAGTTTTTTTGCACTTTTGGTTTCATTTTGGTTTCTCTGTTTGGGCTTTTGTTTTGTTTTGCTCTGGGTTTTTTTTTTCTGCACTTGGCTTTGTTGGGTTTTTTGGTTCATTTGGGTTTCACGGTTGGCTTTGGTTTGGCTTTCCACTTTGCTGTTCTTAATGGGGAAGTGTCTAAACTTTACACATGAACCCAAACCTTCCTTCTCTAAACAGCCTTGTTTCTGTGAAGCTTGCCATGCATCACAATAACCTTTAAAAACCATTTAGATTGACTGTCTGAAATGCTGCTGTTGTGCAGCTTACTCATATATTGGCATCCCCTCCTGCACATTCATTCATGTGAGCCATCTGAATGGATGCTCCGCTAACGATTACTCCACTTCTACATCTCCAGTGGCAATAAAGATTGATCATTCTTTTTTTACTTGCAATACAAAATACTTTTAACAAATTGCTCCCTGAAGCAGCTTTATTTCTTCAGAAACTGTAGAATGCAAGGTGAAATTTTGCTATTTTAAAGCCAGAATGCTGCACTGTTGCCATGGCTTGGATGTTACCTCCCCCCCCCCCCCCTAAGAAAATCACCCAGACTAGACTCAGTCAATCTGCAAATTGGAGAATGAAGCTTTGTATTTACAGCTTAGCACAAGATACAAGCAGGTATTTACCATCTATAGACAGCTACAGACAAGTTAAAAAGCAATACAGAAACACAGCAGCCCTCCCAGAAACCCCCCCAGCTTAGCACAAGATACAAGCAGGTATTTACCATCTATAGACAGAAATAGACAAGTTAAAAAGCAATACAGAAACACAGCAGCCCTCCCAGAAACCCCCCCCAGCTTAGCACAAGATACAAGCAGGTATTTACCATCTATAGACAGAAATAGACAAGTTAAAAAGCAATACAGAAACACAGCAGCCCTCCCAGAAACCAGAGTCCCCAGGAGGGGCTTCCAACAACCCTTCCACCTTCTCCCCACCCCTCTACCTTACCCCAGACTTCACCTTAGGCTCAAGGTAGTTTGGAGGGTCAGCCAGAGGGGTTAGGAAGCAAATGGATTAGTCACACAGACAGCAGGTTAGGTTAGAGAGAGAAGTGCAGCCCAAAAAGCCCAGAGAGCAGCTCTGTGATCTGTATTTATTTGTTCTTACACCCCAGACATTGCCTTGTGCCCAAGGAAGATTGGAGGGTCAGCCAGGGAGGTTAGGAAGCAGGTGGATTAATCAGAGAGACAGCAGGCTAGGTTAGAGAAATGCAGCCCACAGCCCAGACAGAGAGCATCTCCCTTATCTATGTTTGGATTCTTGTTCTTCTGCATCTCAGCAAGCCTAGGAGTGAAGTAGACATCACCACTGTTTCCTGTTCACAGCCTATAATCTAGTTCTTCTCAAAATATCCTGGCTAGCTTCAAACTAGCACAACTGTACAGTATTTAATTACACTGTTGGAAGGCTGTCAGCTGCACTCAATAACAGGAGTTGATTTCAGGTGATGGCTCCCACAGAAGTAACATCTAAATAACCCAAACCAGTTCTATGTTTGCTTTTTCTGTGCTCTCAGCAAGCTGCACAAGGAGCACTGTATAAAATGCTTTATACATTATTTCATGGGGCTGTTCTCTTTTGGACTCTGTTATGTGATACCAAGGAAAACACTAAGTCACTCTAAAAATAGAACAGCCACTCATCAGCACTTCAACCTCTACTTATTCATTAAGGCACAAAATGAAACCTTCAAACTGTTGACTATTACAACCTGAAAAGTTTAGCAGAACCTCAGGGGATCCCTCTCGTTGCTCAGAATTAATCCCCTGAAGCACTGCAGCCACGTCCAGAGCAAACATTCTTCATCTGGAAGGTATGTGGCAGAAAACAGAGGTAGCATGTTTGAAGAAATATGTCAACCTGAAGGAACAGAGTCTTCATGTTTCTCCCAGAAACGAAATACCTCAGTGATTAAAATGCCTCTCTAACGTTCTGCAAACTGCTTTGGTTTTAAAGTTTGGACAAACCCCGACAGAAATATTTCCAGGGAGTCTGTTTACAAACTCCAAACCCAGGAGACAATACACAAGACATAAAAGGAGATCAAAACACCTAAACCCACAATACAGAAAGCCTTTCAAAGGTGATTTCATATGCAGTATGGTTTTGCCTTCAGTCTAGGTACCAAGACAAAGAAGGTCACAAGGAAATGAAATACATTCAAAGCAAAAGAGTGGGCTCTGAGATGTAGGTATTCTATGCACTTTGAAAGATTGTCTTCAAGGTAGTGTTTTGGTCAGCAGAACATAGAATTGTTTTGGTTGGAAGAGACTTCTAAGATCAATGAGTCCAACCATCATGGCCACTAACACCACCATGGTCATTAAGCCAGGTCCAAAAGTTTCTTGAACACCTCCAGGAATGGTGGATCCACCACCTCCTCCTTGGACAGCCTGTTCCAGGCCCTAATCACTCTTGCAGCAAATAAATTTTTCCTTGTATCCAACCTAATCCTCCCCTGGCACAATTTCAGGACATTTCCTTTCATTCCATCACCTGATCCTAGGGAGAAAAGACCAAACCCCACCTCACTACAAACTCTGCTCGGAGCCATAGAGAGCAACGAGGTCTCCTCTCAGCCTCCTTTTCTCCAGGGTAAATGAGACTTGTTCTGAAGAGACTTGTTCTCCAGCCCCTTCACCAACTTTGTTGCCCTTCTCTGCACATGCTCCAGCACCTCAATGTCCTTCCTGAAGTGGGAGGTATAAAAGTGAACCCAATGCTTGAACTGCACCCTCAACAAGTTCTCATTCCAGAGGCATGATCGCTGCCCTATTTCTGCTGGCCACACTATTCCTCATCCAAGCCAGGATGCTGGTAGTCTTCTTGGCCACCAGAGCACACTGCTGGCTCATGTTCAGCCAGCTGAACACCCCCAGGTCCTTTTCCACCAGGCAACTCTCCAGCCTCTCTGCCCCAAACCTGGAGCACTGCTCATGTATCGAAACCTAAACATGGCAGTTCCATACCTCCCATCACACTCACACCCACACACACCTTCAGCTACTCAGCTTCCCTTTAAGAATTGTAACTCCAGAAAGCAGCACACTACACTAAATCCTTTAGAATACTGTTTCAGTTATCATTTACATCAATGCAAATGAGCACCACAACCAAGCAACCCTGGTCCCTTCATCCTTGCAGCCACACACACAACTGCCCTGCAGCTCCCAAGGCAAACATCTGTGAGGCCACACTGCCAAGGAAGCATCTGGCTGCTTTTTCCCCTATTGTCAGTAATAACTGCATTGCCCAGCTGCATGCATATTGCTTATCTATGCCTGCAAGTCCATCTGAATGCCATTTGAGAGCCAATCTCTACATATCCATCAGTGAGCCCACACCAGCAGAACTCATGTGCATTTACAGAAGCTGCTTCTGCAAGCATCACATTCTCCTGCCCAACCTCTGGTTTGCTTCTGAAGGAAAACACTTAGAGGTCTCTGTAGCATGCTTTCAGGCACTGAATTTTTATGCTCACTTCACTTTCTAAGCACTTCCACATAAGCACAGAGCCTCTGTTTTGTGGGAAGCAGCAAATTAAAACAGAAGGGAGGAAAGGACACTATGCTGCGGGGTGTGTGTGGGATGGAGAAACCATACTGAACAGCAGAACAGAAATCTAGGTGTGTCACAGCACAGAGGGTACATACAGACTGAAATGAAAACATCAGCAGCACAGTGTAAGGGACAGTACAAGGTTCACCAGATAGCTGTGACAACTGCCAGTTACTTGCAGTGAGCTGCAGCTCCTAGAATGAGCTCCAGCACCCCTAGGGATTTCTTCTCCCCTTCCACCCCACCTTGATATTTTGATAACGCCACTTTTTCCTCCAGTATCACCAGAGAAAAGTTCTTCATTTCTTATCAGTAAGTATTTCTGTGCTCATATTTTCAATCCAAGAACACAGTCTTGAAAATATGTTGCACTTCCACACTCAAGGAAATCACACAGGGCAGATGGAACGGGAGCTTCTCAGCCGCATGGGAGACAATAGGAAGACATTGGGGATGCTCTGAGACAGGATTTTGCAATGCACATTGGGGGATGCTCTGAGACAGGATTTTGCAGCGTGTCCATTTTTACAAGCATTCACTCCTCTTATCAGAGTCATTAACTGGTTATTAAGGCCTTAAACCTAAAGAACACTTACGCACTTTACTGTAGCTGATCCTCCCATTATTACTCACACCTGTAAAATTACAAACAAATTATGCAAGGGCTTGGAGAGTCTGGATCCTATGATCACATCACTGAGCTAAAACAGACCAAATGGAGAGAAATGTTATTGCAGAAATCAATGGAGCCCTTTCAATCAGAACCTGAGTTGGTTTGGTTTAGTACATATGCAGGTAGCTGTCTAGATACAAAACTAAAAGCTGGCAATGCAAAATGGTTTTCCAAGTTACTTAAAATCTTAATGGGAGAGCTGTGGATGTGTTTTTTTTAAGCAGAGCTTGTAATTACTCTTAAAAGCATGCTTGGAGTTTGTGGTAGTTTGGAATATTAGACAATATGGTCACATTTTCTCTGCCTTCATTAGGGAGCACATTTGTTATGTGTTTAAAGTATCTGCATAAATTTTACAGCTAATTGTGCTTTAAATATGCATGATTGGGATGATACTTCCAGCCAAATTTCATTAGTATGTCATTGGCAAGGAAAAAAATTAATTCAGAAGCAAATTTAGCTGTTGACAAGTTACCATTTAGTATTTTTAAAACATATATTAAGGTAAAACCCCAGAATTAAAGAAGGCAGCACATTGTTAGTGTGCATGAATCAAGACTGAACGAGAAATAAGCAACAAACCCAACTAATTGGTTTTATATGGTGAAACATCAGAGAACCACAAAAAGCTTCTGTGCTTAAGATAAAACAACAGCTCAAAGTATGCTTTGTACAGTCCACAGTTCATAAGGCTTCAGATGTGCATCAGGCATTGCACTGGGCCCTCTATTTTTTATGGTTTATGCATCTGGTTTGGTGCTGCTTCCTCATCCAGAAGCCACTTATGCTGAAGGTAATTTGTAAGGCAGATTTAATCATAGAGAAGTTTCTGGTCACTCAATAATTTCATGGTATTCTGAAAACCCAACCCCAAACCTGCTGGTTACTCTGCATTCAGTGCACTAGCTCTGTGCTACTGCAAACAATGTGGGCTGATCCCTGCTAATCCCATTTTGCTGCTTATGGATAATGAGTGATGCACGCTGAGATTGTACTGCCATCACACGATGGAGGAGGCTGTATATGAAATGAGGATGCATACAAAAGGTTAGCTGATTCAGTGGCATCAATGCACCACAAAGATCAAAAAGTTATCCACCTATTTTTATGTCTGTGAGCTACAAATGGGACAATTTGTTCTGCATTAGGAGTTCTGTTCTTTACATCTTCAAACAACCCACTCAGCGCTGGAGTTAGTGACAAAGTGGGTCTCAGGATTGCAGCAGCAGTTGCTTGGAACTGCAGGCAACTGCTGTAGGAGAGGAAACATTTGGCAGGGGGCTGCATGTGACAAGCTACTGCAAAAAGGTGACCACGAGGAGGAAAGGTGCCTGGTACTGTGTGCATCTGATCTATACCTGGAATTGCAGTGCTGAACAGGAACTTCAGCATCAAGCTCTTACAGGACATGTATGGGAAAATCAGAGATGAGTGTGGATCCAAACAGATTTGGTTATCTATGGACATGGCCCCCACAACTTCTGCAATTCTAGTAACAGCCATTTTGCAGGAAGGCAGAAAAAAGCTAGTGAGTATAAAATTCTACCCCTCAGCAAACAGCAATCAGAAGGGAAAAAACAGGAGGCAAGACGAGGGATTTACTAGCAAGAGAAACGTAAAGCAAAACCAAACTGGGACAACAACAGCAGAAGGCCTTCATGTTCAGGGTCTATCCTTGTCTTCTGCTGTGAGATGAACACTTTCAGAGCCCTTCAACTCTCATTTCTCAAGGAGATGATGTAAAGCAAAGCACATCCAAAGAACCACTGTCTGAGGAGTTTTTGTATATCTGACTTTCTCTGTAGATCAAGAGCCTTTGATTTACAGGACTGGTTTTTTAAAGTCCCTTTAGGAACACATCCAAAGTCTGCAAACTGGGGACACTGTGTTTCTCTGTTCCACAGGGCAAAGGAGCTGTTTATTCTTCTTGAAAGCAAGACTAGGGAGCTGGTTACTCTCCTGCCTTCTGAGGTCAGCATCACCATGTTCAAGATGCACTTTCAAGATTTTAATGCAGCTATCACTTAATAAACAATTCTTCAAGAGAGTAGATCCTCTTTTGTGTCCCAGCTGGACACCTACAGTTAGGATAGTGATTCTCTAAGACATCAAGGCAAACCTTTCTCACTAAAGCACTCCCCTGAGTAGTGGTGTAAAACAATGTCCACTGAAGGACTTTTTTTTTGTCCCAGAGTATGTTCTCTACCAAACTTCTCTTTCACCAAAAGAGAATTTGTTTCTTGTTTGTTCTGCCCAGCAACTGTTGCTCAAATTCTGGTTCTTCTGGTGTGCTCCTCAGAAAATACCTTGACCTGTGGGAAAGTTACAGTCTCCTCTAGAGAAGGACTAGCTGATGTAGCAAGCATTTTCCAACCCTGCTTTTCTTATGAGGTAGGGTTGGAAATGAAAAGAAAACCAAAGGGAAACAAAAGTCCACAAAGTACTATCCTGTTCACCCCTACAGTATCAGAGGTAGGACAGATACTACTATGGGGATCCTACAAGTATCAGAAAAAAGGAAGCAAATGTCATTAGAATTGTTTTAAATGAGGAGTCAAAGATGATGTGTAGCAGAAGTACAGTTTATATGTATGAATTTTCCTCTTGCAAGAGGAACAACAACAACTCAGTGCATCCAAAGATACTTCAAGGCACTGACAGCAGTTGCAAGCATAGTATGCATTGAACCACAACACTGGCACATAAGATTCCTTCTGATCAATGAAACAATGTGGAAAGCAAAACAAAAGGAGCATTAAAAGCTAGAGGATGGATTTGCAATTAGATAGGTTTTCAGTGAATTGTATTTTTATCCATTTCAGTATCTACTGAGAAGTCATGTTTGTCACAGTGACAAGCATGCAGAAGACATCTAAGCATTGCTGCTTGAGATACATCTTGGGTAAGTATCACAAACTGCAAATTGATGCATACATGCTGTGAGCTCACAAATCGTTGTGTCCTCTGTCCCTTGAGCTGGCAGCCAGAACACAATCTAAAATCTTCTTGCTCTTCCTGGAGCCAGTTTTCAACTGAATCAACTCAGCAACCCAATTCACTACATTCAGTGACGTAGGTGAAAATTGTTCATAGACATTTCCCAACGTGAAATTAATATTCTAAGCACTTATTTGCATAATGAAATCGAACTGTCAGAAGTATATACAGGTCTGAACAAAATCTGCATCAGTAACAAAGGGTAACACAAATGAAACCACATGGGAAAACTGCTCAGTGTCTCAGATACCACTGCAAAACCACTACAGTTATGCTGTCAGAATGGATCTGTTGTACCAACACACACAGAATTGTAATAAACATCATTCTCCAAACTACTGGCCATGGCTGACAATGAAGACAGGGTAACAGCAATGAATATACCAAGGGTTAGGGATAAAAATGATGAATTTTAATAGCTTTGGTTTACCAAAGGGAAATTCAGCTTTCAGCAGCTTGATATGCAACAGATCCTGGATGGGTTTTCAAAGTCTGCAAGGTGAATTCCACTGCCCTTCTGCTGAGATGTCCCTGCCCTGCTAGTTTTCAGTGGGGCAATTCTGAATCATTTATTGGTGTGAAATAGTTGGGGAAGAGGAGAAATATCCAGATCACAGAAAATCTTAGATGTCAGGAAAGCAAGAAATAACACTGAGCAGCACAGAAGATGAAATATGATTTGAATGCTGCAACTCAGGAAACAGAACAAAGCATGAAAAGCAAAATCTCTTCCAGTCACTCTTAAAGCAGATTGCATTCCAAAGTGTTATCAATAACGTGGACCTTACAGCAGCTAGCATGTTTATGGGATCAGCCAAAGCCTTGTGTAAGAATACACAGGCAAGTTGGTTATCCTGAATGTTTCTGGTTGCCTTGATATCATTAATGTGGACTTTATAGCAGTCAGCATGTTTATGGGATCAGCCAAAGCCTTGTGTAAGAAAACACAGGCAAGTTGGTTATCTTGAATGTTTCTGGTTGTCTTGATGTCATTAATGTGGACTTTATAGCAGCCAGCACGTTTATGGGATCAGCTAAAGACTTATGTAAGAATACACAGGCAAGTTGGTTATCCTGAACGTTTCTGGTTGTCTTGATGTCATTAATGTGGACTTTATAGCAGCCAGCATGTTTATGGGATCAGCCAAAGCCTTGTGTAAGAATACCCAGGCAAGTTGGTTATCCTGAATGTTTCTGGTTGTCTTGATGTCATTAATGTGGACTTTATAGCAGCCAGCATGTTTATGGGATCAGCCAAAGCCTTGTGTAAGAATACCCAGGCAAGTTGGTTATCCTGAATGTTTCTGGCTGCCTTAAGTGTGAAGAGCTGACAGAACTCTCAGATTAGTGCACTGCATCACCAATGATAAACAGCTTGATTTATAACCCTTAAGCAATCACCACATTACTAGGTAATGATTTAAAACCAAAATCAATGTGAAGCCATATGAAGTTGATGTGAGACCCTCTAAGTTCATACCATATGGGTTTGTTTTCTGAAAGAGCATCTCTGATGCTTGCTGCACACCACAGTGAATTACCAATCTGGCTAACTTTGGAGAAATAGCTACATAACAGCTCAGTATTAAAGCAAACCTGTTCAGACTCTATCAACCTGTTCAGAGGACTAAGTCAGTTCAATGCAAGACAAATTAAGCAAATAAAATTAGTGAGGATGTCCATGCAATTGTGCAAACTGAAATAACCCCCCACAATGGTCACTTGAATAGGGGCAGAAAGTGGAAGGTTTGCTTACCATTATCTTTGCTGCTGTTTTCCTCTATTGTCATTTGCTCTGCCAGCTCAGACAGTGATTCATCAATGGTCTGGCTTCCACGCAGGGTCAAGGAGAGTCTTCTCTTAAACTTCTTCATTCTAGCAATGTTAATTCTGGCTTAAGGAAGCCTGAAAAAAAAATCAGAAAGGAAAAAGTAAGCAAAAAATCAGTTCCTCAGAAAACAGAATTTAATTATTTCGTATTAAAATGCAGAAGGCTTGCAGAAAACTTACTAATATGCAAGATATCCTTAAAAGAATATCCTTAAAGCAAGGTGACTCTACTGGACTGAAGAAGACTGTCAGCAGAGTGAGGTACCTGGACATCATTGCAATGTTCATTTGGTAGAGAAATGAAGACTCCTGACTGGGTTTGGAAAGCAGAACAGCTACAATGATGACTTAATCTTACAATCCAATAATAATACAAACAGTCATCTGAAAACTTCATCTGTGTGTGTCCTGTTGCCTCCTCCACAACCTCCTTCACCCAACCCACTGAGGAAGAGGAGGCTGAAATCTTCCCTCTCTTTTAACCCATTTTTTTGCCCTTTTCACCAAAGGAGGAATGGAACCCCACTGGAAGTCTTAAAACCAAAAGCAATTCTCAAACCTGATCCCACCTAGGACAACAGCCAGGACTTGACAAGAAAGGCTGGAATGGGTATTTCTCTAGCCAGGCAGGAAAAGACTGAACTGGAAGCAAAGGAGGAGGCAATTTCTCCCTGAAAAGTGGTAGGCAAACAAGCAGTAACAACAAAGATCCAGACTGATAACTGTGTTGCCACAAGTCTATGCTGGTCAGTAAACTTTGCAGTGAGCCTTATCTTTGCCCTCACATGACAAGAAGCACAACTCTGTCCTTTTGTTTCTCCCTGTGGATAACTGACTAGAGATCTTATTCCATGTAACTTGTTCATCTGTTCACACTCTCCAAGAATCACTCAGGCAGGGTCAAACACAAGCATAGCTTGAGCTGTTCATGTATTTTTTCCTTACATCAGCCTTTTTGCACTCCAAAATGGATATTCACAGGCACACACTATTTTTTTCCTCCTTTAAACAGAGAAATACAAGAAGCAGAATGGTAAAGAGCTACATTTAATTCAGTGACAGGGCAAGAGGAAAAGGATTGAAGCTTTGAAAGGGTAGGTTTAGAATGAACATTAGGGTCTTAGACCCTATAAATATTAGGCTGAATATTTACAGTAAGGATGGTGAGACACTGGAACTGGTTGCCCAGAGAGATCATGGATGCTCCCTCCCTGGAGATGTTCAAGCCTCATCCAACCTGGTCTAATGGGAGGTGTCCCTGCCCATGGCAGGGTGGCTGAAGCCAGCAAGACAGGAGGTTGTTCTGCCCCTGGACTCAACAGTGGTCAGCCCACACCTTGAGTGCTGTGTCCAGTTCTCTGCTCCTCAATTCAAGAGAAATGTTGAGGTGCTGGAAAGTGTCAAGAGAAGAGCAGCAAGAATGGTGAGGGGCCTGGAGCACAGCCCTGTGAGGAGAGGCTGAGGGAGCTGGGGGTGTGCAGCCTGCAGCAGAGGAGGCTCAGGGCAGAGCTCATTGCTGTCTGCAGCTGCCTGCAGGGAGGCTGTAGCCAGGTGGGGTTGGGCTCTGCTGCCAGGCAGCCAGCAACAGAACAAGGGGACACAGCCTCAAGCTGTGCCAGGGGAGGTCTAGGCTGGATGTTAGGAGGAAGCTCCTGTCAGAGAGAGTGATTGGCATTGGAATGGGCTGCCCAGGGAGGTGGAGTGCCCATCCCTGGAGGCGTTGAAGCCAAGCCTGGCTGGGGCACTTAGTGTCGTGGTCTGGTTGCTTGGCCAGGACTGGGTGCTAGGTTGGGCTGGGTGATCTTGGAGCTCTCTTCCAACCTGCTTGGTTCTATGATTCTCTGATTTCAACCCAAACTATTCTCTGAATACATAAGCAGACACATTACAATTGTAGACTTTACTCTTTGTTTAGATGCTCCATAATAAAAACAAGAACAAATTGGTGGAACAAGCTGAAAGTGGTTGTTGGTGACAGGAGGATGTATACACAGAATAAGCCAGGGCAAATCTGGACTGCACAGGGCAATGCCATAAGAGAGTGAATAAAAGAAGACTGCTGGGATCTGAGACCCCAGATCTGAGCTGAGCAGGACAACCATAGGCAAAGCAGCAGCTGCATCCAAGGGGAAGAAGAGAGATTACAAAACAAGGAAACACCTTAGGAGAACCACAGCAACTATGTGCAGAAATAGTCAGGTATTGGGTACAGATCTGTAGAAAACTGAAACTGCTGGAGACAGAGTTAAAGTGGCAGCTTCCAAACTGCCCTGTGAATGCATTGCTGGATGTGCAATAAAGCCACACCTCAGTGTGAACAATTTTGTTCTCACTCAAAAGCAGGATATTCTTATTGTTAAGGAACTGCACTCAGAGAACGTTCCAAAGGGAACACTTACTTTTCCTGTTCAGGACCTACTTTAAAAGACCTGAATCTGCTTTATTTCTGCATTTGTTTCAGCATTCCCAAAATGATGGCTTCTGTTTCTCTTAAGAAAACTATTTAAAACAAAAACAACTGGAAAGATACTTTTTTTATGTGTGGTTTTATTCAATCCATCTATAGTGCTCTTTGCAACCTCCATCTTCTTATATGCATGATTCTTTATTGATGATCTGGATGAGGGGATTGAGTCCAGCATCAGTAAGTTTGCAGATGACAGCAAGCTAGGAGCAGCCGTGGAGCTGTTGGAGGGTAGGAGAGCCCTGCAGAGGGACCTGGCCAGGCTGCATGGGTGGGCAGAGGCCAATGGGATGAGATTGAACAAGGCCAAGTGCAGGGTTCTAACTTTGGCCACAACAACCCCAAGCAGCACTACAGGCTGGGGCCACAGTGGCTGAGAGCAGCCAAGAAGAAAGGGACCTAGGGGTGCTGGGAGATAGTAGGCTGAAGAGGAGGCAGCAGTGTGCCCAGGTGGCCAAGAGAGCCAATGGCATCCTGGGCTGGCTCAGGAGCAGTGTGGGCAGCAGGACAAGGGAGGTTCTTGTGCCCCTGTGCTCAGCACTGCTCAGGCCACCCCTGCAGTGCTGTGTCCAGTTCTGGGCTCCTCCACTGCAGAGAGATGTTGAGGTGCTGGAAGGTGTTTGGAGAAGGGCAGCAAGGCTGGGGAGGGGCCTGGAGCACAGCCTTGTGAGGAGAGGCTGAGGGAGCTGGGGGTGTGCAGCCTGCAGCAGAGGAGGCTCAGGGCAGAGCTCATTGCTGTCTGCAGCTGCCTGCAGGGAGGTTGTAGCCAGGTGGGGTTGGGCTCTTCTCCCAGGCAAGCGGCAACAGAAGAAGGGGACACAGTCTCAAGTTGTGGCAGGGCAGGTCTAGGCTGGATGTTAGGAGGAAGTTGTTGCCAGAGAGAGTGATTGGCATTGGAATGGGCTGCCCAGAGAGGTGGTGGAGTCACCATCTCTGCAGGTCTTCAAGAGACATGTGGAAGAGGCACTTAGTGCCATGGTCTGGTTGCTTGGCCAGGGCTGGGTGCTAGGCTGGAGTGGATGAGCTTGGAGGTCTCTTCCAACCTGGTTGATTCTAAGACTCCTGATCTTCCCCAAACTGTTACCAGCTCTGAGGAGAGGACACACTTGATCTCTGATCTGTACAAACAGAGCCCATGGCTTTCCAATTCTGGCCTGTGAATTTCTCTGCTCTGATTAAGTTGTACCCAGATGAAGTATTTCAGATGTCACAGCAGAGAGATGCACAGACTTGAATGTAACAAATGGAAGCTCTACTCTCCTGCAGACAGAACGAGGATGAGCAAACTGATATGATACTACCTGATACAAGCCAGAAAAGCTGGCAGAGACACATTTGTTTAGTCCTTACACTGACATGAAGGAAGTGACAATGTATTAAAGGAACTGCTGCTTCTTACAGAGCAGCTCCAACCCACTAGTGCTCAAAAGCCACACAACTGAATCTTTGAACACCATGCTATAGTTCACCTTTTGTCTACCTTTTCCTCTTTTCTCCTTAAAACCTGTAGAGTTTTTTTTAACAGGTGCTGCCATTAGCTCAGGTTGCTTCAACAGCTTTAATCTCCTGCTTAAAAGCCATCACAGTTAACCACAGAAAGCCAGGGGTTGGAAGGGACCTCTGAAGCCAAACCTCCCTGCTGCAAAAAAGGTCACATAGGAACATGTCCAGGTGGGTTTTAAATGTCTCCAGAGATGGAGGCTTCACCATCAGTCTGGGCAGCCTCTTCCAGTGCTTCAACACCTTTAAAGAAGTTCCTCCTCATGTTACATAGAACTTCTTATGTTCAAGTTTGTGCCCATTACCTTTTTTCACTGGGGACCCATGATCATCCTAACACTCACCTGTTAGACATATGTAAGAATTAGTAAGATCCCTCCTCAGCCTCCTCTTCTCCAAGCTGAACAGCCTCAGGTCTCTTATGCTGCCAGCTCATGGTCATCCTATGCCTACCAGGACTCCTGGATCCTTGCCCCCAGAGCTGCTCTCCAGCAGGTCAGCCCTCAGCCTGCACTGATCCATGGGGTTGTTTTTGCTCAGATTCAGGATCTCATCAATGCTTACCACTACTTCAAGGCTGGGTGCCAGGAGGATGGGACCACTCAATGATCTCCAGAAGCCCCTTCCAACCCCTACCTTTCTGTAGTTTGTCAATACACCACTAACTTAGGCTGTATAATTGTAATTTTAAGCAAATACAGCTACAATTTTCAAAGGCAATAATGTTGATTACTTAAATTTAAACCTCTTTATTACAGGAGGGTTTCAGACAGCAAAAGCTCCCTAAGATTTTACTGATTCAAAGCCCTCTGAAGCCAGTGAGAACCTGGCTTTCAACTTCAACAAGCTTCAGCTCAGACTAAGTACTGACTCTTCTGTTTGCAGATGTTATATTGCATTAAGATGCATCTACAGAGAGATTAAGCATCTGAAGATTAATTTTCCACTTAGATACACACTGAAGTTTCCCTTGACAGCTTTTACAAGCTGTTTTACAACATGGTAGGTGCTTTCCAATCATCCAAAGGCAGTTCTTGTTCTGAAAAATTCATTATCTGAAGATGACAGCTAAAGGAGGAGGAAGGAACTAGATGATGCTTGTGGTCCCTTTCAACCCTGACTGAGTCTAAGGGGCAGGAAAAACCCTATTTAACAGCAGCCAGCAAACAACAGCATGGACATGCACAGCCCTTAAGGATGGGTTAGCAAACTCAAGTCACAAGTGCAAGGCATTGAAAACAGCAGCTAACAGTTGAACTCCTGGGATAGAAATGAACCAGGCTGGAAAAGACCATGGCACTAAATGCCTCATCCAGGCTTTTCTTGAACACCTCCAAGGATGGTGATTCCACCACCTCCCTGGGCAGCCCGTTCCAATGCCAATCACTCTCTCTGGCAAGAACTCCCAACACCCAGCCTAAGCAAACACACTTAGAATCATGCAATCCTAGAATAGGTTCAGCTGGAAAATACCTTTAAGATCATCACATCCAACCATTACAAGTACCTCTGAAGATAATCCAGTCCAATCCCCCTGCCAAAGCAGGGTTACCTAGGGCAGGTCACACAGGAATGCATCCAGAAAGGTCTTGAAAGTCTCCAGAGAAGGAGACTTCAGGAACTCTCTGGGCAGCCTGCTCCAGGACTCCAGCAATCTCACAGCAACGAAGTTTCTCCTCAGACTGAGGTGGAGCTTCCTGCATTCAAGGTTGTATCCACTGCCCCTTGTCCCATCACTGAAAAGAGGCTTCTTGACACGTCCTCAGCAATACAGCTGTTAATTATTGCCACAATCCATGGTGTCACTCACTGAACAGATAATAACTGAACCTTCCACTACCGTTTTGATTACACAAGTTACAGGTCAGTTAAATATTTTCCAAGCACATCATAAACTCTGCATCCTTCACTCATTTGGCTTCGTGAATTATTTTAGATGCATCTAATTTAAATGCATCTCTGAAGATGATAATCGAAGCTTGTGTCAGAAAGAGAGGCCTGAAAAGCTGCTTGGAGTGCTGCAAACAGTATTAATTGAAAGCAGCAACAGGAAACACCTGTCAAGGATATTGGCCCTTTAATCTAAAATGAAAAGCAGCTTTCCATAGTGACTCCAACTGTTCCCAATTTACCTGAATTAAGAAAGGGGGGGGGGGGGGAAGAGGTATTGATCACACAATCAGGTAGACTGAGAGCAAACAATTAAATTCATGAGCAATAGATGGATTATAAACCACTTGTAGAATTCAGAACTAGTACAGCACTTCCTTACAGTCACAGTTCTGCTCTACAAGAATGGATGACGAACCCTGCATCTTACTCATTGCATCTGTTCTTTGTCTCAAGTCACATCTGTTCACACCAGTGAACAACAACAAAAAAATCACATTGTGTTTTCCCAGGCTTGGTCTTCAGAACCACTTAAAAGTGATTCTGTTTCGTGCTGCATTACGTCAAGGAACTGAGATTGTATAGATGTAAGTGACATCTGACAAACAAGGCTTTTGTCACTGAGGAAAGAAGAAAGGATTGTGAAGTCAAATCTCACAGCCTACTTTGACCTCCCAGTGAAAAGGGGCAAAAGGATCCTCAGTCTTTTCCTTATGAATAAAACAATATGCAAGAAGGAAAAAGCTGCTGAGGTGAAGCCCCTCTTGCTGTACATACAGAATCACAGCCAAACGCAGTTGCTGACATCTGAAGGTATGAAAGGCAGTCACAAAGGTTAAATTCTTATCTGAGGCTTCTTACACCCCCAAAGTGAGTAAGAGCAACTATATTCAGCTCATGATCTAGATCATCACCTGGAAGAGTCTCTGAGAATAAATACATAGAAATTAGCCTGTCCTCATTTAATGTAGGTTGTGAATATTCTTCTTTATCTTCATCCAAGTTATCTCAAGTTGTGCCAGGGGAGGTCTAGGCTGGATGTTAGAAGGAAGTTGTTGGCAGAGAGAGTGATTGGCATTGGAATGGGCTGCCCAGGGAGGTGGTGGAGTCACTGTGGCAGAGACCTCCAAGATCATCCAGGCCAACCTAGCACCCAGCCCTATCCAGTCAACCAGACCATGGCACTAAGTGCCTCAGCCAGGCTTTTCTTGAACACCTCCAGGGACAACGACTCCACCACCTCCCTGGGCAGCCCATTCCAATGCCAACCACCCTTTCTGTGAAGAACTTCCTCCTAACAAAACACAGCAAAAAGAACCCCAAACAAAAAGGCTTAGAATCAAAAAGAAAGCTGTGCACACAAACCCTGCTGCTCACCAATACTGAGATTACCTTAGTGATACACACAGGGCTGTACGCATCATCACTTCTGGAGAGCATCTTCTGCAGTCTTTAAAGCACTGAGCAGAAAACCTCTCTTAGGCTCAAGACAGTGCTAGTTCTAGGACCAAAAATCATCTGAGCTATTCTGAAAGCCTTAGCATGTCTGTCAGTAAACAGCATGGGCCTTCAAAACCTATGAACTGCTCTGCTGGATAATTTTTCCACTGCAATTCCGGCACTGAATCAAAGAACCTCATACTCAAGGATGTTCTCTTGGTCTCCAGTAGCTCTCACCCCCCCCATTACCTGTCCTGAAAGCATCTTAACTTCCAAGAGCAGAGTTCAACGTGTGCTGCTTCTTGTGTTCACAAAGAAGTGGTATTTATAATCAAGACCTAAGGCAAAGAAGCACTTTCCACTTATCCCCATATTCTTGAATCAAGCACCAAGAGACACAACAAATACACCACAGCAATATAAACCAAAGACACTCCTGATTGGGATAAACAAACATAGTCAAGCTACCTAAACAGGACTTTTAAAGCTTTTGCCCTTTTTCTCTTAAAACAGAAATTAATTACACTGGGAAAGCTGTTGAGGAATCTTTATCGTGGCTTTCCTAGCAACAAACCACCAAGTGAGAGCTAGAAGAGAGTTCATGCCAGGAAATAAAAGGCTTTGCAATTGTTAAAGCTGCAGTCAAAATGAAAGCCATCAGGAAAAATTCATTTTCTACAATTAATTGTTAGCATTCCTGTAAATTTACAGCTCAGGCTTTCTCCTCCAGATTTTGAGGGTTTTGGTTCATTACTTGTTGAACCTCAATACATTATTTGGGAGCACCAAAAACCTGACACGAAGCAATCCAGAAAGAAAGAGGTGAGGGTCATAGAATCAGTCAGGGTTGGAAGGGACCACAAGGAGCAGCCAGTTCCAGTCCCCCTGCCATGCCCAGGGACACTCTACCCTAGAGCAGGCTGCACACAGCCTCAGCCAGCCTGGCCTCAAACACCTCCAGCCATGGGGTCTCAACCACCTCCCTGGGCAACCCATTCCAGCCTCTCACCACTCTCCTGCTCAACAACTTCCTCCTCAACTCCAGCCTGAACCTACCCATCTTCAGCTTGGCTCCACTCTCTCTAGTCCTGTCACTCCCTGATATCCTGAGAAGTCCCTCCCCATCTCATCTTCCTACCTTCAGGTGATAGGGTAAGAGGAAATGGCCTGAAATCCAGGCAAGGGTTAGCTTGGAGAGGAGGGAAAATTCCTTTGCTGCAAGAGTGAATGAGTGAATCATAGAATCAAGCAGGTTGGAAGAGACCTCCAAGATCATCCAGTCCAACCTAGCACCCAGCCCTGGCTAATCAACCAGACTATGGCACTAAGTGCCTCATCCAGGCTTTTCTTGAACACCTATAGATCATCTTCTCCAGTACTGACAACATACATCAATATTTTCACTATGACTCATGGGCCACATATAAGATCTGATGTACTGAAGGCAGTACACTGAGACACAAGACACTACAAAACCAAACAGGATGATAAAGCTGCCTCTTTGGAGATCTCTTTAATGTGCATGCAAGATTTATCACTCTGAGCTGTATTCTGTATTTTTCCAGAGATTTCTGACAAGAATAAGCTTTGGTACAATTACTGTTTCTGAAGTAACAGAGAGAATAGCCTGGATACAACTAAGAGAAGTAACTACTGACAGAAAAAAACCAGCCTAAGCTGTTTCTCAGAGTAGGGCTGAGCATGCCATAGAATCAAGCAGGTTGGAAGAGAGCTCCAAGCTCATCCAGTCCAACCTAGCACCCAGCCCTAGCCAGTCAACCAGAGCATGGCACTAAGCGTCTCATGTGCAGCATCTCTGCTGAGATATTTTAAAGGCAATTCTTTATGTCTCTTAAAATTAATTCTTCAACTCTCTTCTGAGAAAGGACTGAGAAATTTGTGGCTTTTTAGTCTGGAAAAAGAGAAGACTGAGAGGGAATTTTGTCAATGCTGATCAATAATTCGAGGGTGGCTGCCAGGAGGATGGGATCAGGCTTTCTGCAGCGGTACCCAGTGACAGGACAAGGGTTAACAGCCACCAACTCGAACAGAAGGAGAAACTTCTTTAACTGAAGGGTGCTGGAGCACTAGACCAGGCTGCCCAGAGAGGTGGTGGAGTCTCCATACCTGGAGACATTCTAAACCTGTCTGAATGTGTTCCTGTGTGACCTTTAGGTGAGAATGGGATCAGGCTTTTTTGCAGTGGTACCCAGTGACAGGACAAGGGGTAACAGGCACAGACCTGAACAGAAGAAGCTTCTTTAACTGAAGGGAGCACTAGAGCAGGCTGCCCAGAGATGTGGTGGAGTCTCCATCTCTGGAGACATTCTAAACCTGCCTCAATGTGTTCCTGTGTGACCTTTAGGTGAGGATGGGATCAGGCTTTTTTGCAGTGGTACCCAGTGACAGGACAAGGGGTAACAGGCACAGACTTGAACAGAAGGAGAAGCTTCTTTAACTGAAGGGAGCACTAGAGTAGGCTGCCCAGAGATGTGGTGGAGTCTCCATCTCTGGAGACATTCTAAACCTGCCTCAATGTGTTCCTGTGTGACCTTTCAGTGAGGATGGGATCAGGCTTTCTGCAGCGGTACCCAGTGACAGGACAAGGGTTAACAGCCACCAACTTGAACAGAAGGAGAAGGTTCTTTAACTGAAGGGTGCTGGAGCACTAGAGCAGGCTGCCCAGAGAGGTGGTGGAGTCTCCATCTCTGGAGACATTCTAAACCTGCCTCAATGTGTTCCTGTGTGACCTTCAGGAGAACCTGCCTTGGCAGAGGGGTTGGACTCATCTCCAGAGGTCCCTTCCAACACCTACCAGTTTGCTACTCTCTGACAATTCCATTTTTGCAATAAACAGCCTTTGAATTATGGCTCCAAAAGTTGTTTAAATTAATGAACATCTTTTACTAAACTTCTAAATTGCTCTGATTCAGTTAAATTCACAAAGTATTGGTTTTAATTCCCTTCTCCAGTCCTGTAACTGCTACAACTTCAGAGATTCATCAGTAAGACAGAAAAAAACATCTCCAAACAAGAAGTCAATTACAGATTTTTCTGCTGTATTAATTTTTATACAGCAGTCAAGATGTCTCAGCATGGGATCAATTTGTTCTGTTAGAACATTCAGATGAATGCTGCTACATCTGTCTGAGGTGCTCACGCTGCCATTTCATGGTCAGCTGCATATGCACACATGGATCATGTCAGTATCCACTTCCAAGAACACTGAACACCTCAGAAGGACACATTTCCTAATGCAAATTATTCTCCCACTGACAACCTAGAAGACAAAGAAGAGTTTTGACATGTGTTTGCCAAATGGCTTTGCAAATAGTGAGGTTGGCAACAAAAAGGTGGTGGCAATAAGCCCTTCAAGGCAGAGGGAAAGAAAGCATGAGCCTGCTTAAAGCAATTTAGTGTCTCCACTGAAGTACAGCACTGATCACTGGTGCACATCAAAAGCAAGGTGAGACTGTCCTCACTGGGAGCACTGTAATCTAATCGCTGTGTAGCAGTGAAGTAGCCTGAAAACCAGAGTTTTGCCTTAGGCTTATTTGGCCTAGCTAGACAAAAACTGAGACCTGAAATAAATGCAATCTGTGGACAAAAGAGAGGACAACAGCAAATGCTGTTAAGGAAAACATGACCTGAGAAAACAAGAAGAAATGGGTATGAAATGAAGCAAAAGCACTCAGCACAAGTGCCTTCAATCCTCTCAGGATTGAATTGAGAACCACATGCAGATTCTCCTCTTCCAGTCTCTGTATTGCTCCTGCAGCAACACTCCACTTGCAAATCAAAGTCATCCTGCCAAGCCTCACTAGAGGTATTTTTCAGGGTACTTCCAAGGAGCAGCAAGGAAAAACAGGAGGTAAAAAAAAGAGATTCTTCACTTGAACATAAAAAATAAGGCAAGTGCCATGCATCAAGCTGTCACAACTGTCACAGTTGGCTCAAACCCAAGAATCCTAAATGGAGACTGACAAATTTGGAGAGGGAAGATCTTTCTGTATCACTGGATGCTCTTTTCCTTTGCCCATGCAGTTAACTCTTCCCTATGTGTCTGTGACATTCAGTCTCACACATTGCTCTTCCTCCTGACACTGCCCAGGCAAGGGTTCCAATTCTGAAACTAAATTACAGATAGACAATTTGGGTGACACCAGCTATCAGCTGAATGGATTCATATCATGAACTTTTTTGTTGTTGTTACTGTTTGGTTTGGGGGTTTAGTTGCTTGGTTTGGTGTTTTGGTTTGTTTTGGGGTTTTCCAATTATCATTTCAAACACTTGAGACCAACATCCTTTTGGGATATTCTTATCTTGTTATCCTCACAAACTGACCACAGGCTGGGAGATACCTTGCCAAAGAAGAGCTACAGGTTGACACTCTCCTCTTGCCTTTACTTGGTCAGGCATGCATAAACTTGCCCTCTGCACAACGGAGAAGTGCCACTGTTGTTGAGTTGGGTTTGTGTTTTTTAAATGCCTTCCTTCCTCTATTGCAGTCAGCAGCCTCTTAGCTTGGAAATTCCTAAAGATCATCTTTCTCCTTTTTTTCTCTGATGTGCACAAAAGTGATGGAATTTCAACAGCCCTAAGGAAGTACTGCAGATAACACAGTCAGTTCTGCTAATTCTTAACAGTATCCCAACAACTGCACTTTCAACCTCCAGGAATGTATTCTTATTGGACAGGCTCCAAAATAAGATGCAAATGAAGAGCTCAGGACATGAACTGAATTGTGAAAACCTACAAGCAGAGAAAAGAATCCAGCACAGACCTAAAACAAAGTCCTAATATAGTAAAGTGATGAATCAACGCAGAATTGTTTCAGAGATCAAGAGGGATTTGGTTCTTAACTGAGCTGGTTCTATCCTTGGAGCTGGGTTCAAAATGTAGTTATTGACCATGAAGAAAGGAAAAAATATATTGTTATGTGATAGAATCAGAGAAGCAGAGAATCATAGAATCAACCAGGTTGGAAGAGAGCTTCAAGCTCAGACAGGCCCAACCTAGCACCCAGCCCTGCCCAACCAACCAGACCATGGCACTAAGTGCCCCAGCCAGGCTTGGCTTCAACACCTCCAGCCACAGCCACTCCACCACCTCCCTGGGCAGCCCATTCCAATGCCAATCACTCTCTCTGCCAGGAACTTCCTCCTAACATCCAGCCTAGACCTCCCCAGCACAGCTTGAGGCTGGGTCCCCTTCTTCTGTCCCAGGCTGCCTGGCAGCGGAGCCCAACCCCACCTGGCTACAGCCTCCTTTCAGGTAGCTGCAGGCAGCAGTGAGCTCTGCCCTGAGCCTCCTCTGCTGCAGGCTGCACACCCCCAGCTCCCTCAGCCTCTCCTCACAGGGCTGTGCTCCAGGCTCCTCACCAGCGTCGTCACCCTTCTCTGGACACCTTCCAGCACCTCAACATCTCTCTTGAATTGAGGGGCCCAGAACTGGACACAGCACTCAAGCTGTGACCTGAGCAGTGCTGAGTACAGGGGCAGAATAACCTCCCTTGTCCTGCTGCCCACACTGCTCCTGAGCCAGCCCAGGATGCCATTGGCTCTGCTACCCACCTGGGCACACACATTCATTACCTTCATTGCTACAAGTTGTAGAGAGAGAAACTTGATGACAGCAGGAAATGTGGTAGGTAAGCAATGCTTTCTGTCCCACTAAAACTGCAGTAGAGGCTTTAGACAAAAATGATAAACCATGTTCAAGCTGAACAAAGCAAAGGTTGTTTCCAAGAATCAGGACAGAATTTGCTAAATTAAAAGAGTGGTTGCTAAAACAATCCAGTTAAACTTTGGGAGCAGTTAACGAGTACAAACATCTCTGTGTATCCTTACTGAAACCACACAGATAGCAAAATCTCATACAGAAAGCTTTGAAGGTGGCAAGCCATCAAGTACACAAACAAGAACTGCACCACACAATCATAACCTCATTGTAATGATTACTGCTTAACAGCTCAACCTGTACTTTGCTGTACACAATAGAACAGGAAAGGTACTTCAATTGGCTCTTCAGTTCAACTGCATTAAAGCATCTGAGCTACTGAAGAGAATGTTCTATCAACATGCAGTCATGGGGGGGGGGGGGGGAAGCAGCAGCTATCTTCATTGCTAATGTCCCACCAATATTTCACTATCTACTAAAATAGACTTGTGTTAGGGATGTAGATTCCAGATCTTAGTCTGGAATCTACAATGTGAGAAGTTTACTGATTCACAGAGAGCATCAGGTTGGAAGGGACCCTCAAAGGTCATCTTAAGTGAGCAGGGACCCCTCCAACTAGATCAAACTGCCAAGGGTCAAATCAACTCTCATCTTGAACGTCTACAGGCTGGGGCCAGAGTGGCTGGAGAGCAGCCAGGCAGAGAGGGAGCTGGGGGTGCTGGCAGAGAGGAGCTGAAGAGGAGGCATCAGTGTGCCCAGGTGGGCAGCAGAGCCAATGGCATCCTGGGCTGGCTCAGGAGCAGTGTGGGCAGCAGGACAAGGGAGGTTCTTCTGCCCCTGTGCTCAGCACTGCTCAGGCCACCCCTGCAGTGCTGTGTCCAGTTCTGGGCTTCTCCATTGCAGAGAGATGTGGAGGTGCTGGAAGGTGTTTGGAGAAGGGCAGCAAGGCTGGGGAGAGGCCTGGAGCACAGCCCTGTGAGGAGAGGCCGAGGGAGCTGGGGGTGTGCAGCCTGCAGCAGAGGAGGCTCAGGGCAGAGCTCATTGCTACCTGCAACTACCTGCAGGGAGGTTGTAGCCAGGTGGGGTTGGGCTCTGCTGCCAGGCAGCCAGCAACAGAAGAAGGGGACAGAGTGTCGAGTTGTGCCAGGGTATGTCTAGGCTGGATGTCAGGAGGAAGTTCTTCACAGAGAGAGTGATTGGCATTGGAATGGGCTGCCCAGGGAGGTGGTGGAGTTGCCATCCCTGGAGGTGTTGAAGCAAAGCCTGGCTGAGGCACTTAGTGCCATGGTCTAGGTGACTGGCTAGGGCTGGGTGCTAGATTGGACTGGCTGAGCTTGGAGCTCTCTTCCAACCTGGTTGATTCTGGTATTCTATGAAAGTGATTTTTCACAGAAGGTAAGACAAACAGAGCTGCTTCACAGTCTTTGAGAGAATGAAGCTTAAGCAAGGAACTGCAATATGCAACGAACGACCGACAGATGCAAAGTACAGAACAAGAAGAGACAAGAAACTGAAGGGGAGACTTGCAAAAGGAGTGAAAGGACTGGAGTAAGGTCTGTGTCATAAGTTCTCTCACCAACAAAATGGCCAAACTCTGACAGAGACTTGATCTACACCTCAAGACAGTAACCCAGGCATTGGGCTAATTATTAGATCAAATGCCCAGGCGTTCACGTGCTGCAAAGCACCACAGCTCTCTGGATCCTTTGGATGAAGCTGTTCCAAACACTCTGCAAGTGTAAGCCCGTTCCAAGCCTCCACTGAACAGAGGATCAGCTGCCCCACCAGAGCTGCCCCGGAGCTGAAAAGCAGCATTGTTGCATGCTGCGAGCAAGTCAACAGAAGCGTTGTTATGTGCTTACACTCGATGTGGATCAAGTTTGTCCTGATGGGAGATCCCTCGGCAAGAGCAACAAACAAATCTGCTATTGCTAGAGGTGAAGCTGTGAGCAGAGGTGCAGGAGACCACATAAAGCTTTACTGGCAGCTTTCCAGTGCAAACCCTCCAGACACATGAAGGGTTTTACTCCAGGCATCAAAGAAAGCAGGATTTTCAAGGAGTTCAAGTACTGGTTCGTGTTACTACTCTCTACTTTGTTTGAAAAGAAAGGAAAAATGATTTTCACCATGACTTGACTTTGTATTTAATTGAATTTCTATTACTGACCTATTCACTTTCCCACTGAATAAATACTCCCTCCCTATCAGCTTCCAGGAGAATCATCTGGAGCTGTCCCTGGAGGTGTTTAAGGCCAGGCTGGATGGGGCTCTGGCCAGCCTGATCTAGGGTAGGGTGTCCCTGGCCATGGCAGGAGGGTAGGAACTAGATGATCCTTGTGGTCCCTTCCAACCCTGACTTATTCTGAGGCATAAGGCCAACACAGACACCTTAGAGACTCAAAGTCTTGCTTTAAATGCCATTGGTCAATCAAAAGCTTCCCAAAATTCACATCAGCTCAGGAAGATTTAATGTAAAATAGGAAATGTTCTATTTTCCACACTTTCACTTCAACAAGAAGCAAACATTTTATTTCCAATGATTACCTTGCAGCTAAGGCTTTGTCTTGCATAGAAGCAAGAACTGAAGCATTCAATCAAGACAACATTCCCTTGTTTGCTCAATGCCATGATTATTTGCACTTAACTTTGCAAATCAGACAGATATCTGTAAAGCAGCCAGTCTCAAGGGGTTGATCCTTCAAAAATGACTGCTAAAAAAGGACACACAAGGGGTAAAGGTTGTTCTAGCTTATATTTGTGAAGCCTCCTTAGAAAAGTAACTCAAGGAAGGGATTTATCATCGTTTTTATTCCATCACAAAATATGCTAATGATTTGTCACATCCAGACAGTGAACCTTTAAGTGCTTATGGCAGGTTTTAATCTTTAAAAGAGAACAAGACACAAGATCTTTAGGTCTTCAGAAAATCTCTGGCTTCCTTTACTGTACACAAATAACTCTTAAGTCAATGTAGTGTCACTGTTTAGAGTTTGTTTGAACGTTTAGTCAAAGGAATGATGCTTACTGATGCCACAGAAACTAGTTTAACTCCTCAGAGACATAAATAAACCATGCAAGCTGTATTTTGATATTCTCTTCACCCAGCTCATCCCCAAAGGAAGACCCACAGTATGATGAAATTATGGTAAGAATAAATCATAGAATCAGTCAGGGTTGGAAGGGACCACAAGGAGCAGCCAGTTCCAAGCCCCCTGCCATGCCCAGGGACACCCTACCCTAGAGCAGGCTGCACACAGCCCCATCCAGCCTGGCCTCAAACACCTCCAGCCATGGGGCCTCAACCACCTCCCTGGGCAACCCATTCCAGCCTCTCACCACTCTCATCATGAAGAACTTCCTCCTCACCTCCAGCCTGAATCTCCCCATCTCATGGTGAAGAACTTCCTCATCACATCCAACCTTAACCTACCCATCTCCAGCTTTGCTCCATTCCTCCCAGTCCTCTCACTCCCTGATACCCTGAAAAGTCATCCTCCCAGTCCTCTCACTCCCTGATACCCTGAAAAGTCATCCTCCCAGTCCTCTCACTCCCTGATACCCTGAAAAGTCATCCTCCCAGTCCTCTCACTCCCTGATACCCTGAAAAGTCCTTCCCCATTTTTTTTGTAGTCCTCTTCAGATACTGGAAGGCCACAATAAGGTCACCTTGGAGCCTCCTCCTCTCCAGACTAAAGACTAAGAACAGATTCATCCTAAGTCCTCAAAACCCACAGAGGAACTGTGTTTCATTCAGAAATAAGGTAATACATCAAAAAGGTTCTCAACCAGAATTGTCACACCCATAATAATTCCTCTCCTTTTCAGAAGCAGCAGAAGACAGATGCCATGATTTATGTGAGGAAGATAGCTCAGAAACAAATGACAGCTCTTACACAAACAGAAACCAGAGCAGCATGCAAGCTTCTCACTTACACAGCCCAGCCAACGTTATCAATCTCTGCTGCACAAATATTGACTGTTTTTATCAAATCAGGTCTATCTTAAAGCACAGGCAAATCACTGCCAGGTGATTAGCCCAGTTTTAGTATCCTGTGTTCTACTGCACTTAAAACAGCTTGCCCTGAATTTTTTTTCCCCCAACTGTTCCAGTCTGTGTTTTTTCAAGTGTGTTTCCTGCTCAGAGAAATCAGGGCAGTCCTCTCCTTCAGCTACGAAGCAGCCTGCTAGCCAGCCATCACTCTGCCATCTGTGCTCAGCCCCTTAGCCTAGATGGCCAGAATGAATTTCTTGATTCATAGAATGGTTTGGGCTGGAAGGGACCTTCAAGATCATCTAGTTCCAAACCACCTGCCATGGGTAGGGATGCCTCCCACTAGCCCAGGTTGCTCAAGGTCTCATCCAACCTGGCCTTGAACATCTCCAGGGAGAGGGCATCCACAACCTCCCTGGACAAACTGTTTCAGTTTTTCCACCACTCTGTCAAGAATTTTTTCCTAACATCCAATCTAAGTCTGCCCTCCTCAGGCTTCAATCCATTGCTCCTTATCCTATCATGAGCCCTTTTAACAAGTCCACACCCAGCTCTCCTAGAGCCCCCGTGTCAGGTACTGGAAGGCTGCTACAAGGTCTTCTTGGACCCTTCTCTTCTTCAGGCTGAACAGTCCCAACTATCTCAGCCTGTCCTCATAAGTGAGGTTCTCTGATCATCTTGATGGCCTTCATATGGATCTGGTCCAGCAGTTTGGTGTCACTCTTAAGCTGGGGGCACCAAAACTGAATACAGCTCCAGCTGGGGTCTCACAACAACACAGTAGAGGGCAAGAATCACCTTCTTGGGAGCAAAGAAGATCAGTCTTTACTATGAACACCAAGACACTACAGTTAAAGACTGTATGGTGATCAGAGTGGATTTTTCTTTTGATTTTACCTATGCTTAACTTTCTAAAGACCATTTTAACTTTGGTGAACAGCAAGAAACGAAATTGGACTACTTGGGAACAAAGAATTGCTGGAGGTGCAATTATTTACATCTGCAGTACTTGACTGAGACCTACGGAGCAGGTATGGCAAAGTATCAACATGAAATAGATTGGAGCTTTGTTCACTGTATTTGCATGGCTACTGCTGAACATAATCCAAAGCAGGACCTCTGGAAAGGAAATAATGTAAAAATTATGCTTATACACTGACCTGCAAAGAAGGATTTGCTCTGGACAAATGTATGAAGTTATCTTCAGTTCTCTGTACTGCATGGCTTACAGGAAACCCAGACAAACAGAGATGCAATGCTGGTATGAGAAGTTTCCAGAGCTGAATAATTAAAGACATGTAAAATATTTAATGATCAAACAAGGACCAGTGGTCAGGAATTCACTGCTACAGAAACATACTCATTTTTACTCACAATTTCCAGGACAGTTTACCTTGCAGGAGTCAGTTCAAAAGCCTGACATCAAAGCATAACACATGAATGTGGCTTTAGAAGTCATTTTCTCCATTATCTAATCTATGGTTGGTTTACCTTATGTAAGATCAAATCTTAAAGCCATATGTAGCAGTTCTCATCTTGCCATTCTAACAATGGAAGGAAGCAAACATGTTTTGCAGTTGTTTCTGGTCTGATTCCATTCTGATGGACAGCACAGCACACAGAAGAGCATTTTCAGTATCTGGAACATGCCTTGAAGGTCACAGGATCTTTTTGTATGTGTTTATCTTTCTCTATCCCTTTCTCCTCTTTTTTTTCCCCTCCAATAAAAGCTTTAAAACAGAAAAATGTGAAAGCTCTTCTCAACTGCATGCAACCTGAATCAGGCTCTGAAGTAAAACCAACAAAACCCAGCAAATAACTCTCAAATCCTTCAAGTAAAATACAAAGAGCACAGGCAATGGATTTATTCTCTGAACAATCCATGACCTCTACAGGATCAAGTCTCATGCTCAGTGTAAGACCACTCTGATTTTTAACTGCCATGTGGTTACAGGTAACATCACCCTGATTTTTAACTGCCATGAGTTTACAGGTAACATCACCCTGATTTTTAACTGCCATGAGTTTACAGGTAACATCACCCTGATTTTTAACTGCCATGTGCTTACAGGTAACATCACCCTGATTTTTAACTGCCATGAGTTTACAGGTAACATCACCCTGATTTTTAACTGCCATGAGTTTACAGGTAACATCACCCTGATTTTTAACTGCCATGAGTCTACAGGTAACATCACCCTGATTTTTAACTGCCATGTGGCTACAGGTAACATCACCCTGATTTTTAACTGCCATGTGCTTACAGGTAACATCACCCTGATTTTTAACTGCCATGTGGTCACAGGTAACATCACCCTGATTTTTAACTGCTATGTGGTCACAGGTAACATCACCCTGATTTTTAAGTGCCATGAGTTTAGAGGTAACATCACCCTGATTTTTAAGTGCCATGTGGTTACAGGTAACATCACCCTGATTTTTAACTGCCATGTGGTTACAGGTAACATCACCCTGATTTTTAACTGCCATGTGGTTACAGGTAACATCACCCTGATTTTTAACTGCCATGTGGTTACAGGTAACATCACCCTGATTTTTAACTGCCATGAGTTTAGAGGTAACATGACCCTGATTTTTAAGTGCCATGAGTTTAGAGGTAACATCACCCTGATTTTTAAGTGCCATGAGTTTAGAGGTAACATCACCCTGATTTTTAAGTGCCATGTGGTTACAGGTAACATCACCCTGATTTTTAACTGCCATGAGTTTACAGGATCATATGAGAATGCCTTTACAAAATCCACATCAAGCCAGCATAGTTTAAAAATAGTCTCCTTATGTAAGGCCATCTTATTATGCATTTCTGCTCTTTAGTTTACTCTTCCTTGTGTGTCACAGCTTATTCTTGACTGCACTAGATATGCAAGATGTTTTCCTGCTCTGCCAAAGGTAATCTTTTTGCAGTCTTTTACAGAGACTTGTAGTGATAGGACAAGAGGGAACAGATTAAAGCTGGAAGAGGGGAGATTTAGACCAGATATTAGAAAGGCTGCCCAGGGAGACCAGATAATCATAAAACAAATCAGTTTGGAAGAGAGCTCCAAGATCATCCAGCCCAACCTAGCACCCAGCCCTAGCCAAACAACCAGACCATGGCACTAAGCGCCTCAGCCAGGCTTGGCTTCAACACCTCCAGGGACAGCGACTCCACCACCTCCCTGGGCAGCCCATTCCAATGCCAATCACTCTCTCTGACAACAACTTCCTCCTAACATCCAGACTAGACCTGCCCTGGCACAGCTTGAGACTCTGTCCCCTTCTTCTGTTGCTGGTTGCCTGGCAGCAGAGCCCAGCCCCACCTGGCTACAGCCTCCCTGCAGGTAGTTGTAGACAGCAATGAACTCTGCCCTGAGCCTCCTCTGCTGCAGGCTGCACACCCCCAGCTCCCTCAGCCTCTCCTCATCAGGTTTGTGTTCCAGGCCCCTCACCTGCTTTGTCACCCTTCTCTGGACACATTCCAGTAAGGTTAGGTTGGATGATGCCTTGAGCAACATGGTGTCTCTGCCCAGAACAAGGAGTTGGAAGAAGAGGATAATCAAGGTCCCTTCCAATCCCAACCATTCTATGAATATGAAAGTCAATTAACACTAAGTCATCACGGTTGTGGACACCTGATGCCTATAGAGTAGGCAAAATAATGAGGCTATTAAAGAAATAAAGAATCATAAAGGAAAAGTGACCTCCTGAAAACCAAACACCTGACTTTCCAGATGCAGGGAATAAAAAAGACCCAAACAGAAAGCTTGGTCTAAAGCCACGAAACTGCAAGCAGTTTTCTAGCTGAGTAAAAAGAAAGTGTCAGTAATGCCACACAACCTGTTTTATCTGATGATTCAGAGATCGTGACCACTTCAGCTCACACACTTCTCTGAACACATAAGGAAGCTCTGAGCAGCCTACTCCCACAGAAAACAAAACCACAACCTGCTAGCATGAAAAACAGAGGAGAGGAAGGAGTATTACAGGAGCTGTCAGATATTATTTCCCATGGAACATTTTGTTAGTGCATATTTCAATACCAGCCTTAGTTTTGAAAACTCCTAACATGCCAACAACAGGGGATGACAACCCAACAAACACACAGCTTCCAAACAAGCTCTTGCTTCACAGAGCCTCAGCAAACATCTCACCTCCAGCACAACATGGACAGACTGAGAGCTGGGCACACAGCAACCAGATGAAGTTCAACAAGGACAAGTGCAGAGTCCTGCATCTGGGGAGGAATCACAAACTCTACTAGACCAGGCTGGGAGGTTATCTGCTGGAGAGCAGCCCTGTGGAGAGGCACCTGGGGGTCCTGGTGGCTAATAAGTTACCCATGGCACAGCAATGTGCCTTTGTGACTAAGAAGGCCAATGGGAACCTGGGGTGTATTAGGAGGAGTGTGGCCAACAGAACAAAGAAGGTTCTCCTCTTCCTCTACTTTGCCCTGATGAGACCTCATTTTGAATACTGTGTTCAGTTTTGGGCTCCCCAGCTGAAGAGGGACAGGGATCTGCTGGAGAGGGTCCAGCAGAGGGCTAGGAGGATGCTGAGGGGACTGGAGGGCATGGCTGATGAGGAGAGGCTGAAGGACCTGGGGCTGCTTAGTCTGGAGAAGAGAAGACTGAGAGAGGATCTGATAAATGTTTATAAGTATCTGAAGGCTGCCAGGACTTGGGGGACAGGCTCTGCTCACTGCTGCCTGGGATAGGACAAGGAGCAATGGGTGGAAGCT
Source organism: Pogoniulus pusillus (assembly GCF_015220805.1). Taxonomy (NCBI): domain Eukaryota; kingdom Metazoa; phylum Chordata; class Aves; order Piciformes; family Lybiidae; genus Pogoniulus; species Pogoniulus pusillus. The sequence continues at coordinate 2,865,937 of NC_087278.1, forward strand.
GCAGCACAAGAGATTCTGCCTCAACACAAGGGGGAACTTCTTTACTCTAAGGGTCCCAGAGCACTGGCACAGGCTGCCCAGAGAGGTTGTGGGGTCTCCTTCTCTGGGGACTTTCAAGGCCTGTCTGGATGTGTTCCTCTGTGATCTGTGTTAGATAGCATTGTCCTGCTGTGGCAGGGGGGTTGGAGTTGATGATCTCCTTGGGTCCCTTCCAACTCCTAACATCCTGTGAGCTGTGAACCTGTGACTCTCTTTATTCTGCATATCTGATTGCATTTTCCAACTGTATAGCAAATTCCAGGGGACAGGGAAATAAATATTCCCTGGTCACTTGCAAGCATGGGTCACAAAAACTGACTAACTGCTGTAAATGCAATTACCCCAGTCTGAAGTTAAACGAAATGTGGGAAAGAAAGTGAAAGGGAAACGTTTCTGACCTGCAGGGCAAGTCATACAGAAAGGGAGGGAGACTTCACAGAAGGTTTTATATCATCTTTCACAACTAATTCAAACAAACTGCTGCTGTGGCTGCTGCTGCTTGCAATATGCAAACCAACAGCTCAGCAGCCAGCTCAAGTATCGCTGCTGCCACGACTGCAGCGGAGACAGAAGCTGAGATCACTAAGAAGATAGGCAAACCACCCCATTAGAGTTGTGACAAACTATTTCCTCTCAGTTTCTTGTTCCAAGTGCTGCTACCTTTACTGTCCTCACACCATGCCAAAGCACAGACAGGCTTTCACGGTTTAAGTTCTTTCCTAAGTTTTTTACGAGGTGCCTTAGTCTCTTGCTGCAAGGCAACCAAGTTAGGAGGCGCAACTGCTTCTGAACGCAGGTAGCTTTGCACTTAGAAATGCTTCAAGCCAACGTGTAAAGCCAAAACAGGCCAGCTAGTCCAAGTATTCCAAGTACAAGCAGAGAAATATTCTCTGCCTAGCAGCACTGGTGTTGCCTGGCCCCCTTTAGATACCACTGTTGTGAAAAGAATGTTTTTTTTTTTCCCCACCCAAAATCTAAAGGAAAGATTGGAGATTAACTTGGTCCATTTCTTCTCAAATGTCTTTTAATTTTAGCCTCTATCACTATCTAATTTTCTCTCTTTTTTTCCCCCCTCGGTGTAGGAGGAAATCCTACCCCCCACTGACAAAAGAGATGGTAGGAGGTAGCAATTACTAATGAACCAGCAAGACAAGCTCTTCATTATAGAGCAAGAATTCAAGAGTCTGAATAAGAAAAGAAATATCTCCACTCTCCTCTGATGGCAATAAAGATGAAAATACATCTTGGATTCCCTGAGAGCTCTAACTACTTTCCCCAAATGATGCTTCTGCCATCAGATCTCTCACATACTGGAGATGTGGGTAAAGACACACAAATGCCTGTAGCTGTATTCAGAGCATGTTTTCCAGGCTCGTACCAATTAGTTCCTTCCCTTCTGTTTCCTATCACTTGAACCAAAACATTGGGAAAGATCCAAACAACGACATTTTGACAGCAAAAGGAAAAGAAAGCAAAGGCATTCAAACATTACTGATGAACATCTGAAACAAACCAAGCATGGATGTCCCTTTTTTCCCACCACCTAATTGCCTATGACATGCTTGCATGAACTCTAATTATCTCCTTAACAAAGCTCACACTCTTCCCACATGCAGCATAAATTCTGCAGGTACAGCTCAACTGCCTGCTCAAGAACCAGTCTGTACCTGAAATAAGCTTGAAGAACTTTAGGAAGTGTTAAGACTAGGAGGAAAAAATATACACTGAACATACAAACAGAACTGTGCAGCTTGCACACCTACACACACACAGGATCTTGGATGCACTGCAGAGAACAGGATTCATTGCGACTGATAAAGCAATGCCCGAAGAGCATCTTCTCTCTTCACCAAGGAACAACTTAACCTAAGTGCACCTTTAACTTCTGAGCTGAGTAGCTAAATCTATAGCTACCTGATAACCTGCTAGCAAAACCTCTACATTCTGAGCTGGTAAGGTTTTCATACTAGCATGAGATTTACTACTTGTCCTGTATTAGACATCAGAGGGGAAAAATGCAGAGCTCACACCCTGAATGTCAAAGACACATTCAGAGGATGCCCTAGGGACAAAACTGACTGGTGGAAACAAGCTGTCCTTTTTCCCAGCTCATCTTCCCCACTTCTTGACCACTCTAACAAAGACTCCACAGTAGAAATCTCTATTTTCCCATTAGAGAATCTCCTATCTACCGAGTTAATAAAATGAACGTTGATCTACATAGTCAAATATATACTTGTCATTAGATTTGCACTTCAAACATTCAAATTCCAATGACAAAGCAATGAAAGGTTTGGATCAGTGCTTCCGAAGCCTGCATCCCTGCATAGAATCATAGCATCAACCAAGTTGGAAGAGACCTCCAAGATCATCCAGTCCAACCTAGCCCCCAGCCCTATCCAGTCATCTAGACCATGGCACTAAGTGCCTCATCCAGGCTTGTCTTGAGCATCACCAGGGATGGCAACTCTACCACCTCCCTGGGCAGCCCATTCCAATGGCAAATCATAGAATCAACCAGGTTGGACGAGACCTCCAAGATCATCCAGGCCAACCTAGCACCCAGCCCTAGCCAGTCATCTAAACCATGGCACTAAATGCCTCATCCAGGCTTTTCTTGAACACCTCCAGGGACGGTGCCTCCACCACCTCCCTGGGCAGCCCATTCCAATGGTAAATCACTCTCTTTGTGAAGAACTTCCTCCTAACATCCAGCCTACACTTACAGAAGTTCTACAAATCAGATATTCTGCCTCCTTCCAAACTAGGTAAACTCCTGCTTCCCATTCAAACATGAGAGCATAGCAGACAAACAAGGCAGCCAAGCAGAAGAGACTTCCAATTGATGAGAAATTTCAACATAAAGAAAACGAACCTCTTAAAAGCTCACATTTACACCAGCAAGGTGATGTAAAATACTGACAGGTCAGTATTACAGGTCAAACAAGAATTCTTTTCTTTGGTAGAAGGGACACAGCTTCTTAGAGAAAAACCAAACAAAACAAACATGCAAACAACAAAATGCAAACCAACAAAACACTACAAGCTGGAATCAAAACACAGATACTGCCTATTGGACTTTCAAGAAGCCTTGCTAAACTTGCTGTTTTCAGGCAGAGCAGAAACATGCACACTTGGAAGCACCTTGTATTCCAACAGTCTTCACAACAAAATAAAAGCATGAAGATCAAAGCCTTTCTATTACTACCCATCTGCTGCTCAACAGACCTTTTCTGGAGCTTCATTTCTACTGCAGTTTATACTTTGCAAACCACTAGGAAAAGTTCTTGTTGAATGTATCTCCCTAGGACAGCTCAATGAGCTCAAAAGGCAGCTTGTTTTGTTACAACTTAGAGGATTGACATGATTTGCTTCACAACTTATTACAATAGCTGAGAAATTCTTCATCATGGTTTAATTATGTTTTCTACTGACAGTAAAACATGATGAGGATATGAGGGGTAACTGTAGAATAAATGTGTTACTAATTTGGCTTGTAATGAAGAGGTTTCATGTCATTACTTTATTTATGACCACTGTCAAAGTATCCTCTGTGAGAGTAACCTAATTTAGTCACCAACTTAACCATCTCCCTTCACTATGTAAACACTACAGGTACTTTGCAGAGCATCCTGAAGAGCAAACTGAAAATGTGTGGTTTGGAATACACACCCTTGATGATCAGCAGTTCAACACGTTAATACTGAGGTCAATGAGCATACAGAGCAGATAGGTTCACAGCAAGTGAGTGATGCAAGAGATGACTACTTGTGAACTCCTATAGATGGCATGAAATAAAGCTACCACCCAGAGAGAAAAGCACCACCCTGTCTGCAGCCCTATTGCAAGAATCCTCCTTTGGTGAAGTCTGTAGAGCAGAAAAGTTGCCCTGAAGCATCAGGAGATGGAAAAGCCTATCTGTCTGCTCCTGCCTCATGACCAGCACATTGCTTTCAAAAACACAGCATGCAGACAAGGCTAAAGCAAGTGGAGCCACGGTGATAAATAGCCATTTTCACTCTTTCAGAATCTACCTCAATTTCTCACTGCAAGAGGAAAAAAAACATGACTCGAGTTGGTTCAGCTTCCAAGCAGCCTAGTACTGAACACACAAATCTAGCCAGATTACACAAAGATATTTACCTGTGCCACCAGAGCTGCCTTAAAATCAGTTTTTCCACTGGATCTGTAGAATAGCAGGGGACAACACCAGGCACAAACTCTCAATTCAAGAAGTCTTTTTAGAGCATCAAAACTTTTTGTTAAGTGCCTCATGTTACAAACTTAAGAACTAAAAATAAACATCAGAAGGACAAAGAGGCTTAATAGCTTTTATATGGACAGAGAAAGTCAACCAAGCAAATACCTTGCCATAAAAGAATCTTGTTCCTACTGGTAGGTCATTTAGTTTTGTAATGACTCCTGGAGGTGACAGTAATATATTTTCACTCTTCAACTACAACTTCTCTTACTTTTACTACTACTTCTTTCTTCAAAAAGCTATGGCAGAAAGAGGTGAAATATTCACCCTGCAAGTGAATGCTAATTCCCCTGTAGCTCACAATATTCTTAAACTGGTCTCTTTCCTAGAGACAAAAGCCTCTACCTTGGTACCAATATTAAGTTTTCATAGAGCCTGTGCCTGCTGCTCAGGAAGAGCAAATGACCTGGTGAGTGAGAATACAGACAGGAACAGGCAGATGGCAATTTACCAACTATTGCTCTTACAAAGATGAGGATTCATGCAGCAGTTCTAACATGTTTTTCTGAGCTTTAAGACAGCAAGTTAGGCTCACCATTAGAGAATGCATGCACTGGAGAGCCAGAATGGGATTGATGCTACCAAAACCACTCTCCCTGGCATAGTCAGGCTACCAAAGGTCTGGACACCACAATGCCCTGACCCATGCCAGCCTTACACCCCCGCTGAGGAAAAGCAATGGCACACTCAGGCACCTGAAGTTGTAGAGGGGAACAATCTGCTGCAGGAAAAAAGCCTCAAACTTAGTTTTTAATTCAGATTATCTATGTTGATCTGATTGAATAAATTAAACCACCTTGTAGATACTGCTCCTTTCATTAAATGATCCTGTATTACATTGTCTCATTTGGATAAAGAGATAAAGTTAATTCTACCATTCTGCACCACTTCATACCAAAACAAAGTTCATTTCATTCGATGAACTACAAAGTGCTGTTAAAAAGCAACTTCCTCTTTTAACCCTACTAAATAATTAATACTGGTGTTTTGAGATAGGATTGCTAAATTAGAGAGGGCAGTTTCATGGTCTGAAGAGGATTTTCATTTTGTGCTTGTATGCTACTTTATCATGACACGGACCTGAACATCCTTTATTCACACAGTGGATTATGTCAGACAGTGGTCCCTTGTAGTCAAGAATGTAAACACACAGACATTGCTGATGACAGCATTTAGGCCTTGAGAGACTTCATTTACTCTCTCAAGTGCTGCTAGACAGTTCTGTGTAATGAGCAGTGAAAATAGTGAATAAAGTATTTATGATTTACACAGCATCTATCATCTTCTGCTATGCCAGACATGCATTTGCAACACGCCCAATGCACATTCACTAATCATGCAGTGTGCAACAAAAGTAACTGCAGAAATTGCTAGCAGAACATGCTCTTGCATGTGTGAAGAAAATGTGGTTGCATTTCTTTACATCTCATTTGCTAGCTACCAGCTTCAGCCAGCCATAAAACTGCAGCTTTCAGCTCCTCTTTTTCATGTGTTGCATGTTTCAAGCTAAACCAGTTCCAAATACATCCTAAGTAGTATTTTCAGGAGTCCAAAAGACAAACTCATTTAAATATCTGATATCTTTATTAAAGTTACTTCCAGATCTCTTAAACAAAACATACAAAGGTCTACTGTAGAGAAAGCCTACTAATGTTTATTATAATCCTAAATAGCTCTGGGTTTTAGAGGGTCATAGCATCCTTCTCTCCAGTAGCTGCCTTTCTATTCTTCTATGAATTTAATTAAAACTCAATATAGATCAATTCTCCTATTTTTGTTTGGAGTGTTAGACTGCACACCTGCTTTAAAAGAAAATTCCAAGTGTAAAAAACCTTCAGTGTAACAGATAAGTTCACTCTTCAGTAGCATCTCAAATGACACAGGATTAAATCACTCTACAGGGGAATTTTCTGGCATTTTCAAACACTGCTTTCTCATTCTACAAAATTATGTCAGGTGGGAAGAAATTTAAACTTAAACTGCATTATTTTGAGATGAAGATTCCAGCCTTCATCAACACTGTTAAAAACACATCCAACAGCAAAGTTCCAAGCAAGACCCATGTAAAAAATTAAAGCCCAAATTATACAGATAATAAAACGAATGCCCCTAACTATTGGATTATTGCATTCTGTAGTGGCAGTATCTTTTAGATGTTAAGCATTCATTATTAATCTAACAAAAATATTAAGCCAGCAAAGTTACAAAGTTGCAGTCATGAGAACAAATCTCATGGGATTACTTGAGTAAATGCATTTCTAAATACATCCATGTAGGAAAGAGAGAAAAGAGCACAGAAAATGTAGGTGGTGAACAAGATTCTATGACTAACTTTGCCACTTGGTGATCTTGGATGCTTGAAGAAATAGCTTTGGCATCTGATAAGCAAGATGGATTAAAATTATTCTAAGGACACTTTAGAAAACAAAAATCAACATTTAAAATGGTGTTAAAAAGCTATAATTCAAGTGAAGGTAATAATTACTACCAAAGACAAGAACCTGTGCTAGTTCAGAGCTAGCTGAAATGTTTTGGTGAGAAGAATTGGATGATAGGCTGTGAAAAGGAAACAGTGGTGATGTCTACTGCACTCCTAGGCTTGCTGAGATGGATAAGAACAAGAACATAAACATAGATAAGGCAGTTGTTTGCTCTCTGTCTCTAGGGCTGCATGAACTTCTTTGTCTAACCCAACCTGCTGCCTGACTAATCTGTCTGCTGCCTAACCCCTCTGGCTGACCCTCCAAACTCACCTGAAGCATAAGGCACAGTATGGGGTAGGGTAGATGGATGGGGAGAAGGTGGAAGGGTGGTTGGGAGCCCCTCCTGGAGACTCTGGTTTCTGAGAGGGCTGTTGTGTTTCTGTATTGCTTTTTCTAACTTGTGTATTTCAGTATACAGCTGTAGATACTGCAAATACCTGCTTGTGTATTGCACTAAGCATAAAAAGCTTCATTCAATTTCCAACTGGCTGAGTCTAGTCTGGGTTTTCTTAAGTGTGTGTGGGGGGCAGGTAACACCCAAACCATCACAGCACCAATCCCAGAAAAGCTACAAAGATTTCTGTCTATAAAAGTGTCCAACAACACAGCATGCCTCTTGTCATGCTCCCCACTGGCACTTTTTAGGAAACACAACTTCCCAAAATACCAATGGATATAAAAAGGTAACATACTGGAAATGAAAGAGAAAAGCTTTGTTTCTCCTTTAGGAAGGTTAACCACTATGAGTAGAACTCCTAGTATCTAAGATTCATCCATTTAAAGCTTTAAGGTATTAAAAACAGAAGAGAGAAGTAGTATAAAGGCACTTTGCAGCACAATTCTCACTCACAGGTGCAGAGGAGCAGAAGTCAACTGTGGTCAGCTGAAGAGCTGATCAATGAGAACTTGTCTGAGAAACATGGATAACATTAAACTACGATCACTATGAGACATCAGAAACATTCCTTAGCCTCAATTCAGTCTCCTCTCTCATATAAACTTCTGATGCCACAGAACATGGACTGGAAAGCAAGGAACAGCACCATCCAGTGCTATATATTTATATACACATATATATATACATAAATACCTCTATGTAGAATCATAGAATCAAGCAAGTTGGAAGAGATCTCCAAGATCATCCAGGCCAATCTAGCACCCAGCCCTATCCAGTCATCTAGACCATGGCACTAAGTGCCTCAGCCAGGCTTTTCCTGAACACCTCCAGGGATGGTGACTCCACCACCTCCCTAGGCAGCCCATTCCATACATGTTATTAAATATATATACCTCTATCTCTTCTAGACTATTATATTATTAAATCTACAGTGTTTCACAAGAGGAATTACAAGAAAGAACACCTGGCTATATCCCCATGGCCTATTGAAGTTCAAACCATTTCATTATCTTTGGAACACATAATCAGCCTGTGTCAGGAATTGTACTGTACCCCGCATCTCTGAAACAAAACCTGCAGCACAGGGATCTAAGAGCAGATTTACATACCCTGTGCTCACTACATAAACACAGATGTCTGACTTTTTAGATCAAAATATTGCTGATAGCACAGACAGCAAAGCCCTAAGACAAGCCCTGGGCTTTCCTCTGGTTTAAAACCAAAACAAAGCCAAACCCCATTAGATTCCCAGTATCTCCCAAGAATGCACTCCACTAATATCTGATGCTGGATCATGCTCTGCTTGTAAAGCTCCGACACCTGACTTCATCCCCTTTGCCACCCAACAAAGCTACTGCTAACCTCAAGGTGTGGCTGAAAAATACAGCAAAACTGCTCATGTAAGGAGGGTAAAGGGACATTATTAAAGACAAAAGTTCAACCCAACGCTGTAAAGTAGGGTGCAGCTTCTCTGCATGTCTGTGTGCTTCATTAAAAGCCTCTAAGACCTCATGATAAAGAGTCCTGATAACTCAGTGCAACTGCACTAACATGAGAACACCTTGAGTGCTGTGTTCAGTTCTGGGCCCCCCAGTTTAGGAGAGACACTGAGATGCTTGAGCGTGTCCAGAGAAGGGCAATGAGGCTGGGGAGAGGCCTTGAGCACAGCCCTACGAGGAGAGGCTGAGGGAGCTGGGATTGGTTAGCCTGGAGAAGAGGAGGCTCAGGGGAGACCTTATTGCTGTCTACAACTACCTGAGGGGTGGTTGTGGCCAGGAGGAGGTTGCTCTCTTCTCTCAGGTGGCCAGCACCAGAACGAGAGGACACAGCCTCAAGCTACACCAGGGGAGATTTAGGCTGGAGGTGAGGAGAAAGTTCTTCCCTGAGAGAGTCATTGGACACTGGAATGGGCTGCCCGGGGAGGTGGTGGAGTCGCCGTCCCTGGAGCTGTTCAAGGCAGGACTGGACGTGGCACTTGGTGCCATGGTCTGGCCTTGAGCTCTGTGGTAAAGGGCAGGACTTGATGATCTATGGGGTCTCTTCCAACCTTGGTGATACTGTGTGAGAATCTAGCAGGAAAAGCAAGGCTTGTGCATACTGTAGAAAGAGCTTTGCTAGGATTTAAAGAAGGTGAAAGAAGCATCTGGAACAAAACTGAGTGATTTTTTTTGGGAAGCTTCTTAGGGTCACAGAGAGAAAAACATTTTCAAATCAGACCACAACACAAACAACATGGAAACAACCACAAATAACTTGGAAAGGACATTAACCTACATATTTTCTTTATCCTTTTTAAACCCCTGGATACAAAGGGGGGAAAAAAAAACCCAAACCAAACCCTATTAGATTACATCACTGGGATCCACTAACAGTTAAATATATTACCTTTGGGGTGTGGCTCTTCTCATAAAAGTGACTCTACAGAAAAGGAATGTTCTCTGTCAACAATTTTGCTTCCTGTGCTTTATCAGAGGTTTGAAGTTTTTTTTCCTCCTTAAGTGACAAAGTCCCTGCTTTATTTATTTATTTATTTATTTATTTGTGTGTGTATTATTTGGGTTTATTTTTTACCAAGCCTACTACTGGCAGCTCTGTATACTCAATGCAATTGAGAGAGAATATTCCCTGCAGAAGACAGTCAACAGGACTGCTTTCCAAGTGTGTGTTTCAGGCCTGTCTGAGGTCAGGTATGTTAGTGCCATCTACCATATGACTGGAAAAGTCACCAGCTGCAGGTTAAAAGGTTGTGCTAGTCTGAGCCTAGCTAGAATGTTTTGGAGAGAAGAATTAGATTGCAGGCTGTGAAAAGGAAACGATGCTGATGTCTACTGCACTCCTAGGCTTGCTGAGATGTACAAGAACAAGAACATAAATACAGACAACAGAGTTGCTCTCTGGGCTTTGTGGGCTGCACTTCTCTCTCTAGCCTAACCTGCTGTCTGTGTGACTAATCCATCTGCTTCCTAACCCCCCTGGCTGACCCTCTAAACTCACCTTAAGCATAAGGCACAGGCTAAGGTAAGGTACAGGGATGGGAGGAAGGTGGAAGGGTGGCTGAGAGCCCCTCCTGGCGACTCTGGTTTCTGGGAGGGCTGTTGTGTTTCTGTATTACCTTTTTAACTTGTATATTTCTGTGTATAACTGTATATATATGTCGTAAATACCTGCTTGTATCTTGTGCTAAGCTGTCAATGTAAAGCTTCATTCAATTTCCAGAGCCACTGAGTCTAGTCTGGGTGATTTCCAAAGTGTGTGGGGGGGGCAGGGAATACCCAAACCATCACAATAGTCCAGACCAGATTTCATTTAGATTGGTGTTTTAAGGACTGAGAGCAAGATACCACTTAGAATTAGAAAAGGGAAAGCTATTGCATTGGTTTAGTATAAAGGTGATTTATCAGTGGCTCATATATGCACCACATTTGCTTCTCCAGCTGCATCCTAGAAACATTAGCCAGAATCTCTGCCACTAGGATTTCAGACACTGCCAAGGTGTTATTTCTGTTACCACATCTGTGCAGCCAACACTGTTAAGGCTGATTTTCAAAATGTTCCCAGCACTTCCAACCTGAAGATGAGTATCTTAAAGCAGCCTCAAATTAAGCAATCAAACACTAACAGAATTTGTCCCAACATATTCTTTAGCTAGTGACACATTGCTTGCCATGAAAAGTGGTCACTCTCACTACACAAAACACAGAACATAGAATGGTTTAGGTTGTAAGGGACCTCAAAGCTCATCCAGTTCCAACCACCTGCCATAGGCAAGGATATCTTCAACAGGTTATCTAAACTAGCAGAAGACTTGACAAATCATGTCAGCCAAGCCAAGGAAAAAAATCTCATGCTAAGATAGACTTCTACATCCTATCTTCCAAGCAAAAAAGAAAAACAAGAACAAAGAAAACCCCAACTGGGACATAGGATACAGTGACAGGACACCAGTAACCAAGAGCAGATATGACAACTGAATCACATAAAGACCAAAATGTACAACTTAATGCAGTGTAATGTCATTAAAAGCCAATAATGAACATCAACTGCAGGGGAAGTATATGCCTAAAGCTTCACTTGGCTTACTTTATCATGGAGCATATGTTCCATTTTATCATTCAGCAATACCTGATTCTAAGTGCTTCCCTTAATACAATAAAAGGGCTTGTTTTTATTTGCCTTTGCAACCCTGGTTTGTGAAATGGCCACAACAGATCACTCAGCAGCCTGTTTCAGTATGAAAAGGTGATACCACTACTGCTCACATGACTGGAATTATAATTCACACCAAGCAGCTGCATGCTAAAGTGAATAATAAAGAAAACATCTCCCTTTTCTTGCTTACATATTAAAGACCAAATTAGATAAACTACCAGGGAGGAATCACTCTTATGCATCTTTAGGTCCCTGAGGCACTAAGGAGAAAGTTTTGTACCAGTTCTAGGGTCAAGTAAGAGCTTTTCATCATGAGTAAGAAAATGTTCTCCTCCATTCCCCAGATACCCTCTCTTCCTTTTCCATCACCAACCATGTAATTTCTGCCCTCTCCCTTCCCTCCAGTACTTTCCATGTAGTAGTGGAAATGCAGCAGGTATCACTCTGAACTTAGTGTTTTATTCAGCTCAAACTGCAATGCTGTAACACGAGATAATGACTGTGATGGGCTCCCTATGAGGTATATTTAGACAGTGAGGCAGCTCTCCAGATCTTTGGAGTACCCTCTGAATCTGTTTCTGTTTCTTTTCAAATGCTCACCTCTAGAATCAGTAGAATTTGCCACAATTAGTATTTTAGATGTCAAACATTTGCTGGAAAAATATAAAATCCAGGGTTTTTTCTACCTACTCCTAGAAGCAGATCATTAAAAAGAAGATAGGTCTTGATAAAGAAGCAGCTATGGGTACAAACCATCACTGGCTATCCATTCATCCCCAAAATAACTCTTACCAACAGCAAACAACTTCTGACTTAAATCCTTCAATTTGTATCATAGAGTCATAGAATCATCCAGCTTGGAAGAGACCTCCAAGCTCATCCAGTCCAACCTATCCCCCAGCCCTATCCAGTCAACTAGACCATGGCACTAAGTGCCTCACCCAGGCTTTTCTTGAACACCTACCTTTTCCACTTCCAAAACTATTCCCAAGTATCAGGAAACTAAACCTATTATATAAAATCAAGAGAAAAAAAATTAAACCCATCTGAAAGCAAGCAGGTTCAGAACACTTCATTACTCACATTCAAGGGTGCATATGTTGTATATCTAAAACCAAGCACGACTTTAAAGTGTAGTAACTAAGCTTCCCAGCAAATTGTATCAAATCCATGCTTTCAGAACTGATCATTTACTTCATATTGCTCCCAAAACACTAAAATTGCACAATTTAAGAGGAAAAACATAAACCCACTGAGCAAACTAATTACTAAATACCATAATGTTGTTTTTCCTGGGCTGCCCAGAAAAGAAGCAAAATCACAACAGAGAATATATTCTTAGTAACCAAAGGCCATCCTCTGTCTAAATATACTTTAAAGCTATTTTTTTTGCACTTAAGGATCACACATTTTGCTTCTGTAAATTATATTAAGATGTATCAGGAACAAGCCACGAAATAAAAAAGCATTTGGGTTAGCTGCACTCCCTGATAAACAACCCAGAATTACAAGCAGCAGGTTTAAAAATACTTTGACTTGTGCAAATGGGAACACTGTAAGCTGTTTATCTTCTTTAATCCTGAAGGTAAACAGCATGAGCTTTAAAATATTTTGCTTCTTCTCCAACAACTACTGAGTCATATGGACAAAGGTAAGGAAATACTAGGGAGAATCTTAAACTTTTGGAATTGCCTCTGCAATTTCTTTATGGGAGTATTGTACAGAATATTACTCTCAAGAAGAGTCAGTGTAAATTTCAGTGATTTAAGTGCAAGCTGTAGCTACTTCAGGAGAAAAAAAGGACTGTGCACAACTTCTCCCCAGGCCCCTTTGCAATATCACAGAAATAGTTATTGTTTGGGGGTGGTTTTTTTATTGTTGCCTATTCCAACTTTTTTTTTAACTCTTATAGCTCAAATTCTACTTATGCAGGTCATAGCTTTTATGAGTTCAAGAAAGTTGTAAGTTCAGGAGCTTTTAACTCTTACTTTCTATAAAAAAACATAGAATCAACCCAGGCTGGAAGAGACCTCCAAGATCATCCAGTCCAACCTAGCACCCAGCCTTAGCCAGTCAACCAGACCATGGCACTAAGTGCCTCAGCCAGGCTTGGCTTCAACAGCTCCAGGGATGGTGACTCCACCACCTCCCTGGGCAGCCCATTCCAATGCCAATCACTCTCTATGCCAACAACTTCCTCATGTTCTCTCTCTTTAGATTTCTTCCCTGTAACACCAAGTTCCCACCTTAAAAATCCTGTTTCCTTTCCTAACTCCCATCTCAAAGATACAAAACATATTCTTCATTTTAAATGTGGATACAAGATTTATCAGCAATTATCTCCCCACTTCTCTTCTTATTCAGTACTAAGGTAAATTTCTGAGCTGTTGTTTCACACAGCAATTTTAAGGCTTTACTACAGCGTGTTATGTTTGATATATTTAGCAGCTGAGGACCTCCTTTCCTCTTTCTACAATAGGAAGCTTCCCCTCCCATCTGCTCAGGATATTTAAAAAAATAATTACACACTGTTGGTTTTCCATTGATTCTGCAGAAAGTCACTGCTCTTTACAGGCAAGAAACAGAAGTGAAGGTGAACTCAAATGCTTCCACTGCTCTTTACAGGGAAGAAACAGAAGTGAAGGCGAACCCAAATGCTTCCACTGTTCTTTACAGGGAAGAAACAGAAGTGAAGTTGAACCCAAATGCTTCCACTGCTCTTTACATGGAAGAAGCAGATGTGAAGTTGAACCCAAATGCTTCCACTGCTCTTTACATGGAAGAAACAGAAGTGAAGTTGAACCCAAATGCTTCCACTGCTCTTTACATGGAAGAAGCAGATGTGAAGTTGAACCCAAATGCTTCCACTGCTCTTTACATGGAAGAAACAGAAGTGAAGTTGAACCCAAATGCTCCCACTGCTTTCCTGACATAGTCAAACAGGGACAAGGCACCTTCTGGTACCAAGGCAGGAGCTGAGGTTGAGAGCAGCAGCCAGCAAAGTGAACAACAACTAAAAGTGCCCAAGTTAAGCCAGTTTAAAGCATTTGTTGTTCACAGGCAGCACCAGCCCAAGCTTAGTCTCCCAGTGTCACGCAGGAAGACTTAAGTTTAATATTTCATTTTCAGAGAAAACATAAATAAGGTGAATTATGAAACAGTTTTGTATTTTGCAAGCAGGCAGTTGAACAATTTAGTGCAATATTTATGACACTGGTTTAAGACTCAACAGTACTTATGAAGGAAACAAGCCCCCTGCATATGTAAATACTGCAGTTTATGACACTCAGATTTTGAGGGAGAAAGAACAGAAGCAGCTGTTTGAACTAAAGACAGCCTGAAAAGAAAAAGAAGGCTTTTAGTCTTCCCCAGTTCAGCATCCACATGACCACAACCTCTCCTAGCATACACAGAATGCTTAGGAATTCTACAGTTAGAAATGCAAGTTTGCTTCCAGTATCTGCAGGGTGCCAACAAGAAAGCTGGGGAGGGACTTTTTAGGATGTCAGGCAGTGGCAGGGCTGGGGGGAATGGAGCAAAGCTGGAGGTGGGGAGAGTGAGGCTGGAGGTGAGGAGGAAGTTGTTGAGCATGAGAGTGGTGAAAGCCTGGAACGAGTTGCCCAGGGAGGTGGTTGAGGCCCCATGGCTGGAGGTGTTTCAGGTCAGGCTGGCAGAGGCTGTGTGCAGCCTGCTGTAGGGTAGGGTGTCCCTGGGCATGGCAGGGGGACTGGAACTGGCTGCTCCTTGTGGTCCCTTCCAACCCTGACTGATTCTATGATTCTATACTTGCAACTGGTGGAAATACAGTAAAACATAATCTATTAAGTCACAACTCATTCTCCTCCTCTTGTATATTATTATTACTATATTTGCATGAGACCTTACCCTAAAACCCACCTCCTGAATGCAGATCAACACCGAGGCAGCGTTAAGCAGGAGAAACAATTCCTGAGCTTTACAAAATAAATTCCTGAACTAAAAGCTAATATTAATAGCTGCTTACATTTAATTACAAAATACCATTATTTTTCCAAGCTGTAATACCTTATTCAGCCTTTAAAAGCCTGCTTTAAAATACCACATCAAGCAAACAGTCAGGAAACTGCCATTTTCCCAAGCATCCACCCCGTGCTAATGACCTGTTCTGCACTATCTCTTGTTTTGCCAATTTTCTGAGCTGCAGAAACAATCAGCACTTTTCACTGCCTTCACTTCATTAGTGGCAATGTCCCACAGCAGGCACTGAGCAGGTTTCCCAGAGCTCCTTCACCAACGTACTTTGACGATGAGGAGCTCTCATCATAAGCAGTTACATAATGGCAACTATTTATAGTTAACCACTTGATTCACATCATCTGCCAGGTTTTAAACCATTTGCTACGGAGGCATCTATTGGTTTAGTTCCTTAATCAAAGTGTCACGTAACAGCCAAGCAAAAGGTTCCAGAGAAGCCTTTCTGCAACATCAACAACCACACCAAGTTTTTCATCTCATCAACAGAACCAGAAGTTAATTTCACAGGATCTGTCAGAGAACCATAGAATCAGCCAGAGTTGGAAGGGAGCACAAGGATCAGGTAGTCCCAACCCCCCTGCCATGCCCAGGGACACCCTACCCTAGAGCAGGCTGCACACAGCCTCAGCCAGCCTGGCCTCAACCACCTCCAGGGACGGGGCCTCAACTACCTCCCTGGGCAACCCATTCCAGCCTCTCACCACTCTCATGGTTGGTGCCTCTTTACCTTCTTTGTTTTCAAATGCCTTAAAACACACCTCTTCAGTTTACCACCTGCTTCACTCCAGGACAAGATGTTCAATATTATAGAATGGGGAATCACAGAATGGTAGGGGATGGAAGTGACCTGAAGATCAAGTCCTGCCCCACTGCCAGAGCACCTGAAAATATGACAAGTTATCACCTTTATCTAAACTCCTGCTCTGTCAATACCTATTACTATACATATCACTAACTTTAAAAGACACTGAAAAAAGCCCTTAAATTGTGCTAAAATCACATTACTTCTCAGAATAAAGTATTCCGAGACCTACTGAAAAACATGATCAGCATTAACACTCCAGAAAGCACCCCACTAAATTGTACAGTTCTTACTGTACAACTTCAGTGACAGCTGTTTAACAGCCTCAGGCTCCTTGGAATTGTCTTACAGCACTACATCTGACTATCATCTGCTTTCCTTCTGAAGATAGCAGTATCTAATGAACAGCAACCTCTTCTGAAGACCAGCAAATGCTAACATTTTCTTCAGCATTTGCAACAGGCCAGTGGCTTTGTTAGAATTTTTGCTCTAAAACACACCTTGCCCTTTTGTCACAGGCCATGACAGCATGGGTTTCCAGTTTCCCTTACCCATTGCATCCACCTCAGCCTCTTTCCAGTTCTGTGAAGTGGCTTCTTTATTCCCATAGGCCACCATGACTTTTTATCCCAATTTTTTCCCAATTACAGGACAATGGATTTGTTGATATCACTCTGACAATTCTCACATTTCCCAAAGATCTTTATTTTCTTGAACACAAATTAATGCCCATTACTGTCTCATTGTTACCTAATGACTGCTGTATAAAAACATCTTGTGGACACCTGAACAAAATGCAAACAAATCCAGAGATTTCTGTATCAGTAATGAAAGAGCAAGAAGTCAGAAATACCTGGAAAGAGACACTGCTGAAAGAAGACAGCATGGGTTAGGGCAGTTCACTGTGACATAAGCACATTGGTACAGCTGCGTGCCTGCAAAACGTCCTAACCCACTGAGCACAGAGAAGTCGTGACCCTGCCAACTTCAACGCAAACTGAAAGCATCCAAGCAGCCTCAGTGAAGCTGATAAAGTGCAGATGTTCAAAATCAGAGGCCATCCTGCAACTCTACCAAACCTTAACGACAGCAGCAGTCAGAGAAAGGAGTACAATTACAAGGTGTAGAGTATAATTAAATGAAATACGATTAGAGGGCACGGTGTAACGTTCAGTTACGCAAGACATCGAGCAAGTCTAACCTAAAATACAAAGACAGGCAAGAAATGTAGCTGGGAGTGTAATGAAAAGACATGTTTTCTTGTTCTGATGCAGTATCACAGCCTTCTTCATCATAATATATGCACTCCAAAGTAGATAGATTAAAAAATCAGGAGCGAAAGGTTACAATCAAAACCTAGCATAAAACTGTCCTTCAGCCTACTGTATTTTCAAGGCCTAACAGAAAGAAGCAAAAAGAAAACTGTTTTGAAACTCTCACAGAAGCCTTTGAGTATTTCTTTTTTAAAGGTTATAAATATTTTCCCTTTTCTTAAAATCATTCTGCCTACTTTTCTTAAAACCATGATGCCTAATCCTGCCACAGCAAAAGTTAAAAGGTGATTTGACAATTGCTTCTCCTGCGTTTGTTTATGATGGTACTCCCACCTTTCTTCTTCCTAACATTTGTGCTTATACACAGCACCTCTGATAATCTGACATTCACTCTAGAAAGATCATTGCAATACTCTGAGAACAGACACTAGACCACAAACCCCCAAATACTCCAATAAAACACCAACTTACAATGACTCCAAGTATCAGCGCGTCGATGGTATAATACAGTCAGCTACAGGGTATAATCATCCCCAAGGAAGTGGCAAAAGCTTTATTATCAAAGGACTGATGCATCAAAAGCTTATCTGATGCAAATTACTTGATCATGCATCCATTAAGATAATTAGTTTTCACATAACTGGATCATTGAACTAAAGGAGAATTCCTTTTTAATACATGTTCGTGTGCTCCAGGTTGGCAAAGCAGCTCAAGTTCCAGTTTTTGTTTATTCCTTGTGACTACCAACATCAGTGCTTAAACATTGGAGGTTTAAACCTCTGTAGATGTTCCAATTAGAGCGGACAGAGTGTTTGCTGTGCAAGTTTGCTGATGACACCAAGCTGGGAGGCTTGAGTGAGACAGCTGAAGGCTGTGCGGCCATCCAGTGAGACCTGGACAGACAGAGTTTGGCACAGAGGAACCAAATGAGGTTCAACAAGGACAAGTGCAGAGTCCTGCACTTGGGAAGGAATAATAAACTCCACCAGTACAGGCTGGGAGGTGATCTGCTGGAGAGCAGCCCTGTGGAGAGGGAGCTGGGGGTGCTGGTGGCTAACAAGTTCCCCATGGCACAGCAATGTGCCCTGCTGGCCAAGAAGGCCAATGGGAGCCTGGGGTGTATTAGGAAGAGTGCGTCCAGCACATCAAGGGAAGTTCTCCTCTCCCTCTACTCTGCCCTGGTGAGACCTCATCTTGAATACTGTGTTCAGTTTTGGGCTCCCCAGTTGAAGAGGGACAGGGATCTGCTGGAGAGGGTCCAGCAGAGAGCTATAAGGATGATGAGGGTACTGGAGAGCATGGCTTAAGAGAAGAGGCTGAGGGGCCTGGGGCTTTTTAGTCTGGAGAAGACGTAGAGGGGATTTAATAAATGTTTATAAACACCTGAGGGCTGGTAAGGAGCAGGGACACAGGTTCTGCTCATTTGTTCCCTGTGATAGGACAAAGAGCAATGGATGTAAGTCGCAGCACAAGAGGTTCCACCTCAACACAAAGGGTGAACTTCATTGCTATAAGGGTCACAGAGCACTGGACCAGGCTCCCCAGAGAAGTTGTAGGGTCTCCTTCTCTGGAGACTTTCAAGGCCTGCCTGGATGCATTCCTCTGTGATCTGTGCTAGATTGCATGGTCCTGTTCTGGCAGGGGGGTTGGAGTCGTTCTCTTTGGGTCCCTTCCAACCCCTAATATCCTGTAATTAGCCAGTTCTCCTGAAGTCTGGAGCTGACATCTCTGCTAAAAGGAGTTCAAGAAACCAACAACTCCAAGAATAACCAATTTGCCAGGTTAGTCACAAGTGTATAGATTTGTATTCAAAACAGAATGCTGAAGAGTAGTTTGTCTGAACAAGCATTCACTCTCATTCTTCAGAGAGAAGCTGTGCAAAGTGTATCACAACTATTCACAAAATACTCAGGAAAAACACACACCTCTAGTGGGAATTTCTAGGAATCCAGTATTTCTGGAAGAAGCAGTGGCTGTTCTTTCCTGCTTCACAAGGAAAACCTTTAGTAGGCCCCCCAGAGGTATACACAGCAGAAGAGCAAACATTTTAGCATGGTTATTAAAAAGCCCCCTAGCCTTAGATTTTGAAAAGCTGAAAAAGAGTAAATTAAAATGATTGTCTGGTGATCAAAATACTTAAAATATAAAATGCTTTCACCTGCAACATCCAACTGAGACAGTCTGCATGTGAACAGGCACAAAATAATTTCCAGTTCTTAAACACAGAAGGAAAAAAAATCATTGCTGTAATTATGTGCATGGAAAAAAAGGCAATGACTGCTAGCAGTATGCTGGTTCAGTTTTTCTTTAGATGAGAAGTGTAACTGTCTGGTAAACACTTGACACTCTAAAGCCATTTTTACATGCTAACATAGTGAAGGGTTGTTTTATATCAAGTTCTGAAGCCTCAATGATTGCAGTGGTGTCCAGCTGCCTCAGTAGATAACATATTCAGCAGAACTTGCTGTAAAAACAAAAAAGCAAGCATTAAAAAGCAGGCAGCTAAGACCTTAAAATACCTGTAACTTAAGAACTGTAAGTCACATTTAATGAGTTTGCACTGGAAAAGCTTTATTGTTATGGAGCTTGATTTTTAGACGTGATTTTGTCTACTCTCACAGCGCACCAGCTCATGCATTCATGTGTCTTTATGAAGCACACCTCATTAGCTTTCCTGGCCAAGAAATAAAGATGATCAGTGTGTGAAATGTCAACAGGTTCTGTTAAATGTGAAATGAGGATAAAGAGCAAATTCCTGCAAAGGTTTTAATGCAGACTGTTCACTGAATTGGTCTCTAAGTCTTTCCCAATTGCACGTTTTAGGTGCAATTACTCAAATAAACTGTACTGAACCAACGTTTACTTGGTCACTTCTTTCTTTTGTTTTCCTAGCAGCAGGAAATCACTTGAGAAGTTAAAAGACTTTGTTAGGAACCCTTTCAAAAAAATCTGCATAGTTCAATTATAAAAGCTCCACATTTTACCAACAACACAGGCATACAGATCATCCTAACAACCATGTCATAAGCTATATCATATCTTCACACTGCAGTGTTAAGAAATTGAAGCCAAAGCCACTCACGGGGGGGAAGAAACACACAGCTCTGTTTTTGGTTTTGGTTATTCTCAATCTAATTTTATTTGGACTATTAAAAAGATCAATTACTGCACTACCCCCTTAGCCAAGCTTAAAATAAACGACTGGCCACCTTCAAACTGTAATTTGTTTCAGACAACACAGGCTCCAATTTGCAAACTCTGGATGCAGGCAAACCCCACCTACTGATTTGTGTCGAGCTCCATCCTGGGTAAACACAGGGCTCCACCATGCAATATGCAAACCCAAGGTATGAACTTCACCGTGTTATCCCTGCTACAAATTTGTGTGAGCCAGACTCAGCATTGTCAAAGCAGCATTTAAATAACGCCATCAAAAAAGATGCTTTCATCTTTCACATGTAAGCAGCCCTTTTAACGCCTAGTTAGTATTATAATGCTTTATGTTGGAGAAGTAAAATCAGATTGTTCTTTCCAGTATATACAAATCTTTAAGGAAACGTTTTCACTATGCATTTCAAATATAATCTCTTCCCTCTCCCCCCTATATGTTACTTTTTGGTGTTAATGATTCAAAACAAATCTCTCTCGCATCACTGTTTGAAGTGGAGACATAAATAACAAGAGCTGTGCAGGGGTGGGGGGGGGTGTTACAGAATTCCTACAACAAAGCAATATGGCAATTTATTTCACACGGTAAGCACCTAAAACACCAGATCACCTCCTTTATTTTTTTTCCTGATTCTAATCTAAAACCGAACCCAACAATTTCAGCAGTGTTCTCTTCTGCTCCACGTCTTCTGAGTCTTTAACCTTTGCTTTCATTTAGCTTCTAGTTCAATTAATACAATTAAAAAAGGAGGAGGGGAGGGGGAAGGTGGAATGATGCCAAATCAGGCTTCTCTTCTCTCTAGCTGCCATCACAGCTACAAGAAAGTTACTATCGATTTTCTGCTGTATTACAAAAAACAATATCAATTATTCACCCACATCAAAAAGAAAGCAAGCTTAAACAACTGAAACCGAGGCTTCTAAAATGACTGAGACTGTGATATACCTCAGCCCTGCTTCCCTCACAAGGCGCAGAACACTGTGAACCACCCAAGCGCCAAAGAGGGCAATGACTTTAAAACAACTCCAGCCGGCTACCGAATTTGTTGCGGGAGAGACAAAGGGGATCAAGGTCAGCGTTCTCCAAACGCAGCTATCAACACAGGACTGGAACTGGTGGGCGTAGTAAATGCCTGTGAAATAGGAAATATACCTAATGCCACCTAATTTCCCCCCGTCCTTGGGAGAGAAGAACCATTTTGCTCTCACTGGACTCAACCCATTACATATCTCAGAGAAAAGGGAGGGAGGAGTTCACAGAAGTTCAGGGTCAGCAAATGTTCACGTATCCTGTCATCTACGAACTGAAAGCTCTGGGCAAAAAAAACTCTTATGCCACGCACGGAAACCTACATATTTTGGGTGTGTGTGTGGGGAGACCTGCAACAGGAGCCAATGTGTCATACTTGCGGAGGCTGCAAGGAGAAGAGCTGTCAGGAGCAAGCAGCCTCGCTGGAAGGGGAGGAGGCGGTGGGGAAAGGACGCTTACGAACGCAGGAGAACCAAAAAACCCCGCGGTGCTTACCGGCTGCACGCCCCGGCGCAACCCTCAGGCCCAGCGTCCCCTGGCTCCCCGCGCAGACGAGACTCGCTCCCCGGACAGCCACGCCGGGCCCCGCAAAGCAGCTCCCAGCCGCCGCCGGGCAGCGGAAATCCCCCCCCTAGCCCTCACCGGCCCGGCCCTGCCCGGGGACGCTGATCGGTCCCGCTGGCTGGGGCCCCCACCCCTGAAGGCTCCCCGAGCGGCTACCCTCGGCCGCCTCCGGCTCCCATCCCCTTCCCCCTTCGCCGGGGCTGCGCTTTCGCCTCCTGCCCCCGCGACGTCCCACACGCACGCAGGCCGCGGGCCCCTGCGGCCCCAGCCCCAGCCCCGCGGGCTGGACCCGGACCCCGGGGAGACAATGAGCAGCCACAACTCACCAGCAGCGCCGAAGCTACTCGGGTCCGGGGCGGGTCCTCACCCCCTTCTCCTTTCCCTTCCTCCACCGCCCCGGCGCGGTATCCGGCCTGCGGGAGCCGAGCCCGTCCGCTTCCCTCGCTGCCCTGAGAGCCGCCGCTTCTCCGGCCGCGCTCCCTCCCCACGGAAAGTCACTTTATTCCCCGCTCCAACATGGCTGCTCCCCCCGCCGCCGCCGCCGCCGCAGCAGCAGCCTTCGCCTTGCCGCGACTCTTCGCTGCCGCCGCTGATCAGCGGCCGCAGGCCGTGCGCGGGAGCCGCCCGCCCAGCCGCTGGCGGTGCCGAGAGCGGTCCCGGTAGCCTTGCGTCAGCCTGGCCGAGCCGCGAAGGTGCGCGGGGAAAAGGAACGGGCGAGCCGATCCCGGCCGCGCGTCTCCGCCGTGGGCTGCCGCCTCCGCCCGCTCGCAGCGCGGAGGCTCGGACTGAGACAGCCCGGCCGGCAGCCGGAGCGCAGGAGGAGCCGCGGGGGAGGCCCGGGCGCCGGCGACACCTAGCGGACGCGGCGACTCCGGGGCCAGTGGAGGCGGTAGCTGCGCGGCGAGCGGGCCGGACCGGCAGCGGGGGGGCTGAGGGCGGAGCGCGGGGTTCGCGCCGCGGGGAATGCCCCGGGCGGTGCCGGGGGGCTGCTGCCGCAGGCTTTCGCTTGGGCTCCGCCCCGCGGGGAGCGCGCCGGGCCGCGGGGGCGCTGCTGCTCCCTCCTCCCCCGCCGTGCGCAGCCGTCCCCTGCCGCCGCCGGCAGCGGATCTCGAACGCGGCTGTGGTGGGCCTAAAGGCCGCCACGGGGCTGTGCGCGTTGCTGGCTGTCCGAAGGGTCTCCCCGAGCGCTGCCGGGGAGGGCAGAGAGGGAAGGGGCAGTTGCTTGCGGCGTGTTCCCATCGCCTCACAGTGCTTCCCCTTGAGGTGATCTAGCGCATCTCTGAGGGAGCAGGCATCCCCTTACAGGCCGCTGCCAGCCGCCAAGGCAGTAACTGAAGCTAAGGCAAGGCTTGTGGGGTTCGAGATCGATTTCTGTCTCCTTATATATTCTTGCGGTGTTTTCTTTGTCTCCTTCATTCACACTCCCTCTGCCATCCCTTCCGTTTTCCGTGTGGTCACTGCCAGCACCAGCAGCGTTCGCTTCTTGTGCTTAAGGAGTATTTCCTCTCAAAGTGACAATTCTCCCTTCTTAGCCCTTTCCACCCCTGCCTTTGTGTCTTGCTCGACAAGGCCTAACTGCTAAAAGCTGGCCTCTGCACTACCTGTTGTTTTCACATTCCCACCACCCAAAGAACACAATATAACAGGAAAAGTCACATCTGAAGTGATTTTGGTGGCATGGGCTTGAACTTCAAGTACCAGGCCACTTAGGGATGAATTTTAATTAGGCTTTTCTGGTTTTCCCTTAGGACATCTGCTGCCTGCCTGCTTATTCTCTCCTGATTTGTGAGCTGAAGTTCTGTGTTGTGACCGTGAGGCCTTTACTCAACGCTGGTCTTCTGCGGTGGTACAGACCAGAGTTAGAGACTGAGTACAGCAGGCCACACCGTGGGCTCCTGAAGAGGAACTGACTCATATGGCTTTGCTTCCCCACACTCCTGTACATGCTGAGCGAGGTCAAAGCTCCATCACTCTGCAGGCAAGTCTGTGCTAACCCTCAGCGAAGACCAGAGTGTATTTCAGTTTGCAGCAGCAGCAAGCTCCTGATGCTGAGGAACTTACAGAATCGTAGAATCAGTCAGGGTTGGAAGGCACCACAAGGAGCAGCCAGTTCCAACCCCCCTGCCATGCTCAGGGACACCCTACCCTAGAGCAGCCTGACCACAGCCTCAGCCAGCCTGGCCTCAAACACCTCCAGCCATGGGGCCTCAACCACCTCCCTGGGCAACCCATTCCAGCCTCTCACCACTCTCCTGCTCAACAACTTCCTCACATCCAGTCTAACTCTCCCCAACTCCAGCTTTGTTCCATTCTTCCTAGTCCCGTCACTGCCTGATATCCTAAAAAGTCCCTCCCCAGCTTTTTTGTAGGCCCTCTTCAGATACAGAAAGGCCACAGTGAGGTCACCTGGGAGCCTCCTCTGCTCCAGCCTGCACAGCCCCAACTCTTTCATGAGCATCTTGTTCTGGGCAGTCCTTCTGCACAGCAGGACATCACACAGTAGGAGCTGTCTTCACAGGAGCAGTCCCAACTGAAAACTGCCCTGATTCCAGCTCCACTGCACCCTTCCACAAGCACACCAGCCTACAGATGACTATGTTTCCCAGTAAACAGAATTTCCCTTGCTGTTGCCTACAAAATGAGTGCAAGCATGAAACCACTTCTTACGTGCACAGAAATTCACTTTGCTCATGCCAGTGTAGACCTTTGGTGAAATCAGTTTAGGATACAAAGCAGTTAATGCAACTCAGGAACAAACTTCATGTTTACAGAGACAAGAGATGATTACTGAGGTCTTCCTGAATGTCTTCAAGATGTAGGATAGCTGCCTTACCTTTGCAAAACTTGTGGGATTTTTAATAACACAGACAAAGCAGACATGCAAGCTTTGAACTTCCTAGCAATGCAAAGATATCCCCTACAGATCTCTCCTAAAGCTCAGGACCTACCAGTTCTTGCCAGACCTACCAGTTCTCCTGATCTTTGAATGCTAACAAGATGATGCCTGTTTTGTTTTATCTTATTCAATTTGAAGGCTATTTTGGGTAAGTAATATAATTGTAAATGATTGTGTGCAAGGTCATTATTATATCCATGATTTGTAAAAGAAGTTCTTGAGACTCAGCTCAGGGATCAGTGCTGGGCCCCATCCTCTTTAACATCTTCATAGATGACCTGGACGAGGGCATGGAGTCAGTCATCAGCAAGTTTGCAGATGACACCAAGCTGGGGGCAGATGTGGCTGGGTTGGAGGGCAGAAGGGCTCTGCAGCAGGACCTTGACTGCCTGTACAGATGGGCAGAGTCCAAGGGGATGGCGTTCAATAGCTCCAAGTGCAGGGTGCTGCACTTTGGCTACAACAACCCCATGCAGAGATACAGGCTGGGGTCAGAGTGGCTGAGAGCAGCCAGACAGAGAGGGATCTGGGGGTGCTGATTGATACCCACCTGAACATGAGCCAGCAGTGTGCCCAGGTGGCCAAGAGAGCCAGTGGCATCCTGGCCTGCATCAGGAATGGTGTGGCCAGCAGGAGCAGGGAGGTCATTCTGCCCCTGTACTCTGCACTGGTTAGACCACA
Organism: Pogoniulus pusillus; assembly: GCF_015220805.1. Lineage (NCBI taxonomy): Eukaryota > Metazoa > Chordata > Aves > Piciformes > Lybiidae > Pogoniulus > Pogoniulus pusillus. The sequence continues at coordinate 2,891,695 of NC_087278.1, forward strand.
CCTTGAGTACTGTGTTCAGTTCTGGGCCCCCCAGTTTAGGAGGGACATTGAGATGCTTGAGCGTGTCCAGAGAAGGGTGACGAGGCTGGGGAGAGGCCTTGAGCACAGCCCTACGAGGAGAGGCTGAGGGAGCTGGGATTGGTTAGCCTGGAGAAGAGGAGGCTCAGGGGAGACCTTATTGCTGTCTACAACTACCTGAGGGGTGGTTGTGGCCAGGAGGAGGTTGCTCTCTTCTCTCAGGTGGCCAGCACCAGAACGAGAGGACACAGCCTCAGGCTACGCCAGGGGAAATTTAGGCTGGAGGTGAGGAGAAAGTTCTTCACTGAGAGAGTCATTGGACACTGGAATGGGCTGCCTGGGGAGGTGGTGGAGTCGCTGTCCCTGGAGCTGTTCAAGGCAAGATTGGATGTGGCACTTGGTGCCATGGTCTAGCCTTGAGCTCTGTGGTAAAGGGTTGGACTTGATGATCTGTGAGGTCTCTTCCAATCCTAATAATACTGTGATACTGTGATACTGTGAGACAGTGCAGCTCTGAGTGCATTTATTGCAGCACAGCCAGGTAAGTTATGCTCTGTAAGTGAGGTACAGGGAGAAAGTGGGCTGGAATTTAATGAAGCTGTGGTTTTTTGTTTCAAGTATTAGGTATACCAGCAAAATATGACTGGTTTGCTTTGGATGTATTTGTGCCTGCCATTGATACTTCTGTTATGACAGGAGACATGGCAAAAGAAGGAAATGACAGAAGAAGGAACTGAAAAATCACAGAATCACAGAATGGCTTCTATTGGAAGGGACCTCAGAGATCATCTACTCCAAGCACCCTGCCATGGGCAGGGACACTTCTCAAATAGATTTCGTTGCTCAAGGCCTCATCCAACCTGGCTTTGAACATCCACAGGAAGGAGGCATCCACAGCATCCTTAGGCAACCTCCTCCAGAGTCTCACCACCCTCATACTGCAGAACTTAGCCCTAAGATCCAGTCTAAACCCACTCTCCCTCCTCTTAAAACCATTGCCCCTTGTCCTGTTGCTATACACCCTTATGAAAAATCCCTCTCCAGCCTTTCTGTAGGTTCCCTTCTGTATTGTGGTGAGTTTGTTTCTCCCCGGGGGAGGGATCTGCCCTAACCTGGGACATACTGAAAGGCATCTCTAAGGTCCCTGTGGAGTCTTCTCTAGGCTGAACAGTCCCACCTCCCTCAGCCTATCCTCATAGCAGAGCTGCTCCAGCCCTCAGATCATCCTTGTGGCCCTCCTCTGGACTCGTTTCAACCGCTCTGTGTCCTCCTCATGCTTGGGACAGCAGAATGGAGCAGTTAAGATGAGTCACCCAAGAAGTAAGGGGTCAACACTGTCTGCAATGCAATGAGAGTGTTTAAGGTTTTCCACTTGTAAATGAGAATAATGAGTCTGTAACAGTCTAACACTTGATATCCATTTGGCCTTTCTACCTGGTGCTCTCAGTTTCACAGAAGACAGTACGGTTGCAAGATGGGTGACAGGCATAAGTTTGAAATGTAGGCACTGATTTTGATTAATATATCCCAGGAGTCTGGTTTTATAACTCTAGCTATTGATTTGTTTTATTATTTAGTGGAATATGTAGCAATCAATCATATTTCCATCTAGCTAACCATGATTATTAATATTTCAAACTAGCTTTAAGATGGATTGGCTGGTGAGTGCAATATGTCTGCTCTCTAAGCCAGCAAGAATGGAGTACACCCAGGTTACATGGAGTGAATTATTGCCACCAGACAATCTGATGAAATCTACATCAGCCATTAGAATATAAATCCAGCTGCAGGAATACCATGCTGTCAGGGAACCAAGATTTCCTGCTTTGAATATAAATACGCTGCCTTTGCCTCTGCATTTATTGAGCAGAAGGACATAGTTGTTTTCTGACAGTAAAAAGGAGTAGATTTAATGTATAGGAGTTAAATCAGTGAGGTTCACATAGTGAGACATGGAATCCTTACAGAAATGTATGTCTTTTTTAACACAGTGTATGTGGAAAGCAGTTATTGTCCTGCCAAGAGCCAAGTTCAGGGTTCTGAGGAGCAGCAGTAGGAGTCAGCGACCTCCCCACCAGCCAGCAGTGTGGGAAAGCATTGTGCTCAACTACAAGGGATGTGTTCATTTGCTAGAGAAAGACTGAAAGTCTTGGCAGGTAATTAAAAGGGGGGAGCACGTTATTTTGTTTTGAAATACAATTGGGTTTTTTTTCCCCCTTGGGTGCCAAATATTTCTAAAGAATGCAATATCCTCTAGCTCATAGTATCTGTGTTGTGAGAAGAGAAACAGAACTATTGTTCTGCTCCCAGCACGAGTTATAGATACACTAGGCTGTGTAGCACTCCATTCTGTAATGGTTGTCTTCCCACCTGTGCAAAACTCCATCTAAAACAATCATTTTAAGATGGTTTCTTAGACCAAGCTGGTGTAAGAATGCAAGTCCTTCATATAAAGTACTTTCCAGGTTACTTGGATTTAGTACAAAGTAGTGTTTGTGTGCCTCCTGGCTGAAAAAAAACCCAACCACCCTATCCTCAAATGTCACTGCAAGACCAGATCCCTTCCTCTGCATGAACAGAAGCAGGAAGTAGCAACAAGAAAGTCACCCTTGCAAGAAACAAAAAGCTTACAAGGTCTGAATCAGTTTCTATCATGACTTTAGTAACCCATAGGTGGTCATTGACAGTTGCACAGTGTATTTTGGACATAAACAGGGAAAACTACTCACTGTTCTTGTGAACCTTGTTTCTTTGGCAGGCAAGCAGGAGTTCCCCGAGTGCAAACAGTGAGGTGCTTGTTACTGACACCTGAGGTTTGCATCTGTGCAGCTCTACTGGTGTTTGGAGACTGAGCAAGTGCTGCAGAAACTACTGGAAGGTCTGTGTCATCCTGTGCTTATCCCTTCTCCCTTCATTCTGTCATTTTATAGCATATAAACATTTATCCTTTGTGACATGACATATACAGATGACATACCACTGTCACTCTTTTCTTCTTCCTAATCCTTTATGTTGCTTAACATTATGCATTGCTTGCATAACATCTGTGTCCCTGGAGGTGTTCAAGCAAAGCCTGGATGAGGCACTTAGTGCCATGATCTGGTTGATTGGCTAGGGCTAGGTTGGACTGGATGAGCTTGGAGCTCTCTTCCAACCTGGTTGATTCCACACTGGCCTGCATCAGGAACAGTGTGGCCAGCAGGACAAGGGAGGTTATTCTTCCCCTGTACTCAGCACTGGTCAGGCCACACCTTGAGTAATGTGTCCAGTTCTGGGCCCCTCAATTCAAGAGAGATGTTGAGGTGCTGAAACATGTCCAGAGAAGGGCAACAAAGCTGGTGAGGGGCCTGGAGCACAAATCCTATGAGGAGAGGTTGAGGGAGCTGGGCCTGTTTAGCCTGGGGAAGAGGAGGCTCAGGGGTGATCTTATTACTGTCTACAACTACCTGAAGGGGCATTGTAGCCAGGTGGGGGGTGGCCTCTTCTCCCAGGCACCCAGCAATAGAACAAGGGGACACAGTCTCAAGTTGTGCCAGGGTAGGTATAGGCTGGATATTAGGAAGAAGTTCTTCACAGAGAGAGTGATTGGCATTGGAATGGGCTGCCCAGGGAGGTGGTGGAGGCACTGTCCCTGGGGGTCTCCAAGAAAAGACTGGATGAGGCACTTAGTGCCATGGTCTGGTTGACTGGATAGGGCTGGGTGCTAGGTTGGACTGGATGATCTTGGAGGTCTCTTCCAACCTGGTTGATTCTATGATTCTATGATTCTATGATTTCAGTTCCCATATGTGATGTCACATCCTATCACAATGCTACTTAAATATTATTGCTCATTTCCTCACTGAACTTTGAAGATTGTTTACATTCCTGCAGATAATAAATTATATCTTTAGCTGAGTTGATTCATTTATCTATGGCATTTCTGCAGCTTGAACATAGAAAATGACTGCTGGTTGTGCCTCGTTTGGGGACATGGGACATTGTTTTAGTGGAAGATCTAGTTCCATTGCTTGACTTTTCAGGATATCAGGGAGTGACAGGACTAGGGGGAGTGGAGCAAAGCTGGAGATGGGTAGGTTCAAGGCTGGATGTGAGGAGGAAGTTGTTGAGCATGAGAGTGGTGAGAGCCTGGATTGTGTTGCCCACGGAGATGGTTGAGGCCCTGTCCCTGGAGGTGTTTAAGGCCATTCTGGATGAGGCTCTGGCCAGCCTGCTCTAGGGTAGGGTGTCCCTGCTCATGGCAGGGGGGCTGGAACTAGATGATCCTTGTGGTCCCTTCCAACCTGACTGATTCTATGATTCTGTAAGTTATTTCTTTTTCTTTTTCTCTCTTTGGAGATTCCTCCAACTAATATAAATGAAATCTTTCCACTGACTCGAGCAGGAATCAGGTTAATCCTTTTAGAAGAAAGTTAGCAGCATGGAGAGAGACTGTATATTTTTGCCCTGGTTTGCAAACAAATGGCTGGAAGCTCCTTTATTTCTCTGCTGCTGCTCTGAAAGACAGGACATCCTGCTTTTGAAACCCAACTGGTACAATTGTCATCCACAGATAGGAAATGCTGTAGTATTTTCTGTGGGTTGTCTAAACCTGAGGTTTCTGCAGTAGCAGATAGGTCACTGTGAAAGTCCAGCCTAGTGAAACAAAGACTTTAACAAATATTTTTGTTTAAATTTTGTGGTGGAGCCTAAAAACACTGAAAGGAAATTGAGGGAAACAGCAAAGATCTGCAGGTAATTAAAGCTGGCAACTTGTGTATGCACACCTCTGCAGCTTCTCCTTTGCAAGTACCATTCAGGGATCCACTTCTCCCTTTATGAAACACAAGTCTGAAATGGCAGGGAAGAGGATCCTATTCTTCTGTTTCTTTCATGCAGGTTCAGTGCCTTGGACAGAATAACAAGCATCTCTTCTCCATTGCAATTGCTTCATAGAAATTTGCAGTCATTACTCACTGAATTGATTAGAAATGCCATCAGCCAGGCTCAGAACACTTGTACCAGTGCCAATTCAGAGTACTTAGTGGTTCTGAAAACAAAGCACAAAACTGCAGAGAGACTCCTGCAGTTACAAGATTATAGGTGTCAAACTTCTGGGTTTTTTCCCTATTGTAATGCTTGCTCCCTCTGGAGAGTTTTAGGACTTAAGCAAAATTGCTTTCAGTCGTGACAGCTGGTTACTTTACTGTTAGGCTGTTACATAAAGAAGTTCATTTTACCAAAGATGGTGTCTGCTCCAGCAAAGATGAAAACAGATCATGCTCAAATTTATCTTTTTAAGGCTGGACAGGAAGGTTTGAGAGACATGAGAATAAAAGAAGCGAGACCTGAGCTAAAATCTGATGTAGCTAATATAGAGGCTATGAGAAAAAGCACATGAAAATGTAGTGTTGGAGAGAAAATGAAAGACAGGAAATCTGAGGACAGAGTGAAGTGGGTTGGGGGAAACAGGCTGCTGAGGACAGAGCAAAGTGGGTTGGGGGAAACAGGCTGCTGAGGACAGAGTGAAGTGGGTTGGGGAAAACTGACTGCTGAGGACAGAGTGAAGTGGGTTGGGGGAAATAGGCTGCTGAGGACAGAGTGAAGTGGGTTGGGGGAAACAGGCTGCTGAGGACAGAGCAAAGTGGGTTGGGGGAAACAGGCTGCTGAGGACAGAGTGAAGTGGGTTGGGAAAACTGACTGCTGAGGACAGAGTGAAGTGGGTTGGGGGAAACAGGCTGCTGAGGACAGAGTGAAGTGGGTTGGGGGAAACAGGCTGCTGAGGACAGAGTGAAGTGGGTTGGGGGAAACAGGCTGCTGAGGACAGAGTGAAGTGGGTTGGGGAAAACAGGCTGCTGAGGACAGAGTGAAGTGGGTTGGGGGAAACAGGCTGCTGAGGACAGAGCAAAGTGGGTCGGGGGAAGCAGGCTGCTGCAGAGAGGACTGAGCACTGCACACATGGTTCCATGCACCCCACGTTGAGAGTATGTGATGTATTGTTGGTGAACTCCTTCTGTATTCTAGATATCCCTGTGCAGGCTCAGATCTGCTACATTTTGGAGAGGTTTGTGCATTGGGCAGCTGCTTTCACATTTATAATGGTAGCTTTCGAGATGTCAGTGGGAGATGATGGTCTATACATAACAAGCACTAAGGTAAGAGAAGGGGGACAGGAGGAGAGCTGGACTGGGTGAGAGAGAATGCAAGAGAGAAGATATGGGAAAAGAGTGCAGGAAATTAGGAGGTAGGTAAATGTAGGGCTTTACCTGGCAGTCTAGGCCAAGCACTGTGACTTGTAATCTTATCAGGACTGTGCAGGGTAGATAGGTAGAATTAAGAGGTTATATTTTCATGCATTACTGCTCCAGCTAGCTGCCCTGCCATTCTGATGCAAGTTGTTACACCCTGAGGGAGAAGAGCTGGGAACCGTACCTGTTTCCCTGGATAGTGTGGCAATTAGCTTTAACCACAAGTGAGGACATTAAGACAGGTGAGTCAGGTACTTATAGTTTCTTCTGCCACACCTCCTACAAGGACAGTACCCTCTGGCAGATGAGAATGACAAAGTGATGTGGTCTGTAATTTTGTTTAAATCAGCACAGCCAGATCAGTCAGGCTGTTCTTAACTAGTTTTTGCTGTCCTATGAATCCTCCTGCTTTAGGCACCAGTGTGCTTATTCATAGTTGGTGTCAGACTAGGAAAACCACAACCAAGTGAGAGAGGAAAAAGGGTGGCATGAAAATGGGAGGGTCTAAATGGCAGCTTCTATCTGCTCATGGAAAGAAAAGCTTCTGTGTAAGTGCCACTGAGAAACTTTCTGTTTCTGCATGTGCACTCGAGGTTGAATTTTGGTCCTGGTCTAGCTTTCTTAATGAAGAACCAAAAAACCAAACCAACCAAACAAAAACCAATGACAATTGATTAAACTCATATGTAACATAGGAGGAAGTTCTTCACAGAGAGAGTGATTGGCATTGGAATGGGCTGCCCAGGGAGGTGGTGGAGTTGCTGTCCCTGGAGGTGTTCAAGCAAAGCCTGGATGAGGCACTTAGTGCCATGGTCTAGTTGATTGGACAGGGCTGGGTGCTAGGTTGGACTGGATGAGCTTGGACGTCTCTTCCAACCTGGTTGATTCTATGAATATTTCTAACACAGAAAATATCAAAGTGGATTTTCACATGAAATGACAGAATGGTAGAGGTTTGGAAGGGACCTCTGGAGATCATCAAGTCTAACTTCCCTGCCAAGGTGGGTCCACCTAAAGAAGGTCACACAGGAACTAATCCAGGCAGGTTTTGAAAGTGTCCAGAGATGGAGACTCTACCACCTCTCTGCAGCCTGCTGCAGTGCTTTGTCACCCTTACATCAAATAAGTTCCTCCTCATGGTAAAATGGAACTTTGTACATTCACATTTGTGCCTGTTGCTCCTTGTCCTGTCACTGAGCTCTACTAAAAGAAAGCCTGAATCCATCCTCCTGACACCCACCCTTTTAAGCACTGATGAGATCTCCTCAGCCTTCTCTTTTCCAAACTAAGCAGCCCCAATTCTCTCAATCTTTTCTTCCACGAGAGATGTTCCATTCTCCTCAGCATCTTAGTAGCCCTTTGTAGATGAATTTCTACAGATATAAATATATACACATTAAAAAAGGGTCACTTGCAAATTCCACTTGTTTAATTGTGGAATCCCTTGCTGATTTCATGTACCTTCTTGTTTCTTTGCCAAAGTGTTGATTGATCAGCTAAACTGTTCTCTTAAGTCAAGCACAGCATTTCTTTCGAGGGCTGTTTCAGCACAGCCTAAAATAATTAGAGCTATAAACATGAAAGGAGCAGGAATGCTATGAACCCCCACATATCTATGACTTATCATCTGCAGAGTCTAGCTGTTACCACAGGAGCATGTTAAAATTAAATGCTAAGCTTTATTTAACTTATTTGTTCTCTCTTCCCTCTCCTTTCTCGTTCTTATTTCAAAGCTCTTTTGTTCACTTCACAACGCAGCATATTCATGGTCATGTAAATGCTTATAATCCCCAGTAAATTGCTGTACAATTAATGCTTACCTTTTAAAAACAAACAAATGTTCAGCTGGAGCTTTTGTAGCCACTGCATAGGTGGCTGTTACAGTTAAGTCTTTTGCAGGAAATATGTTAATTTATATCAGTGTGTAGACACTGCAGATTTGAGGATAAATGTCTGCTAGAGATGAAAAAGAGAAATAAGAAAGAGGAGGGAGGTGTGTAGTTGAAATTTGATATTAGTGTGGTTTCAGATCCTTTGCAGTCTCCTGCAATGCTTTGTTTTAAAAAATTAATTTTCCTATTTTATAATTCATCAAAACAGTTTATTTTGCCCACCACTGAGCTCTCCATAGAAACAGTCGTATCTTAGTAACACACCGAGAACAGAGCTCAGGGAATGCACTGCATCTGTGCATGGTACCCTTAAAGAGACCTTGTGGTTGTTAGAGGGGATAGGAGTTGTCTTTCCCCAGCTGTGGCAGCCACAGCACTGCAACACATCTTGGTGCTTTCAGGGTTGATTTCCTTATGTATGAGACACAAGCATCTTCTTCCTTGGTGGTGAAGCAGACAGGCTGGAGGGAAGGGATGCCATTCAGAGAGACCTAGACAGGATGGAGAGGTGGGCACAAGCCAACCTTAGGAGGTTCAACAAGACCAAGTGCAAGGTCCTGCAGCTGGGTGAAGGCAATGCCAAGCACAAATCCAGGGTGGGCAGTGAGTGGCTGGAGAGCAGCCCTGAGGAGAGGGACCTGGGGGTGCTGCTGGAGAAGAAGCTCAACATGAGCCAGCAGTGTGCACTTGCAGCCCAGAAAACCAAGCAGAGCCTGGGCTGCAGCAGCAGAAGTGTGGCCAGCAGATTGAGAGAGATGATTCTCCCCCTCTGCTGTGCTCTGCTGAGACCCCACCTGGACTACTGCATCCAGTTCTGGAGCCCCTGGGACAAGAGGGCTGTGGAGATGCTGGAGAGTGTCCAGAGCAGGGCCAGGAGGATGCTCAGAGGCTGCAGCAGCTCTGCTGTGAGCACAGCCTGAAAGAGTTGGGGCTGTGCAGGCTGGAGCAGAGGAGGCTCCCAGGGGACCTTCTTGTGGCCTTCCAGGATCTGAAGGGGGCTACAAAAAAGCTGGGGAGGGACTTTTTAGGCTCTCAGGGAGTGACAAGTGGAATGGAGCAAAGGTGGAGGTGGGGAGATTCAGACTTGAGGCGAGGAGGAAGTTGTTGAGCAGGAGAGTGGTGAGAGCCTGGAATGGGTTGCCCAGGGAGGTAGTTGAGGCCCCATGGCTGGAGGTGTTTGAGGCCAGGCTGGCTGAGGCTGTGTGCAGCCTGCTCTAGGGTAGGGTGTCCCTGGGCATGGCAGGGGGGCTGGAACTGGCTGATCCTTGTGGTCCTTTCCAACCCTGACTGATTCTGTGGTTCCTTGGCCTTTGTAGGATCATACCAGCAAAGTTGCCCAGCTGCTGTCCAGTACAGCTAAAGTTTCCTTTTTTGGCTTTGTTTTAATTGGATGATAGGCAATGAACCTCACAAATGCTTTTTGCTTTGAGCTATTGTCAGCTGAATTCAAACCCTTTGTGGCTACAGGTTGATTTTTTTCTATAGTCTTTCCACATAGAAAAACCTTGCAACTCTTATCACTGTTGTCACTTTGTGCAGATCTGTGGTTGCTGTGCTAGTCACTCCTTTGCCACCACGTTGAGTCCAGCAGGATGACTCCAGATGACTCTAGCTTTGCTTTACTGTTTTCCACCTCTTCCATTGTTGCTACAGGGCACCTCCTTGTCCTCTGGCACTTTATTCTCTCTGTTCCTTCCACACACACCACTCTCTCTGAAGTGATCCAGGGGAATGATTACAATGATAGTTGAGCTTCTCTGCAGCACTGTGTAGATACTTACATTGAGTTGATCATTACCAAGTTAAGCATATAACTGTACTGTAAAACCTACTTAGTTTAGCAAGTGCTTGAGGGAAAGAGGAGCAGGCAGTAAAGAGTGGTGCAGGGGCTGGGTGTACCTTGCACTTCTGGCCTGGGTGAGAGCTGGGTTAGCATTCTTTGCAGTGAGAAACCACAAGACATGCTTTTCAGCTGGAGCTTATGCTCCTGTTTAGTTATTAATTGCTGCATCCCAGCTGAGAATAATGTCTGCCTTGGCTGACACTCTTCTCTGATTCAATATAGCCTAGGCCATTTAACACTACTGTAGAGCAGATGCTGTCCTGACTCCAGCTCTCCACATCTTTGTCAAGCAACAGACCATCCACTCCCAAGTTTTGCTTAAAGAGTGGCTTGGTTTCAGGCCCAGACTAAGTGAGAGAGGAAGATATCTCTTGTCTCTGCACATGCAGTTATTAAAAGAATGTGTCTGGAGGCAAAGAGGAGGCCTAGGAACCAGGAGAAAGCAGGCAGGTTTAAAAAGAAACTGTATGTCCCTCTGTGTGGGGAGAAGGAGACAGAGAGAAAGCATCTGCTGGAACATGGGTTTGGAAATTCTCTATCTGTGTAGTTAATCAACATTTGTACCACTAGCAGGCAAGTGATTTAAGGAGTAAGAAATGAGGACACTGGGAGGGCTCTGAGGAATGCTAGGGTACTATGAACTGCCAGTGATGTTTTAGGAGACTCTAGGAAGACCTCTGGGGGGCTTTTACACTTCTCTCTCACATTATGTCCTCTCCCATGACCCATTCCACTCTAAAGACACTCTTCCCTTGTTTCCCTTTGGCTGTGGCATCTCCATGCTCAGATCTCACACAACTGTCAGTCCTGACTCTACAGCCTGCACATCTTTCAGCAGCCAGAGGTCGCTTCCCTTACCTTCCATGTGAACGGTAATGGGGCAAGCCAGGGACATTTCCTGCTGGTGAGAATGGATGTCAGAAAAGGAAGAGGGCAGAGCACCAACAGGAGAGCAGGAAAGTCTGCAATGCTCTTGGATGGTGGTCTGTGTGGAGGGAAGAGATTCAGCCAAAGCTGCCTCTCCTAGGCCCTGGTGGAACTGGCAGATTGCTGCCCGCAGCAGCTGTCAGAGGCTGCATCTACATGAGCAATTTGTTTCAGAGCAATAGTGCACTTTGGAGGAAAATCCTGTCATTGTCTCCACTTACCATGTGGTGTTTCAGTTCTCTGAGTGGTTTTGGTGCATACAAAGTAAATTCCTTAAGGAGGAAAGGAAAACAGAAGCTCTGCTTCAAATCTGCTCCACGTGCACCCTAGTGCTAATGGGGACAGGAGGTTTCAAAATAGCCTGTGAGCTGCATCATCACAAGGTCCTCTAGCACATACCTAACACTTCTCCTCAGAAAGCTTTGAAACACATGTGTAGGGGAGGCATTTGGCTCTGGGGACCAGGCTAAATATAACCCAGAACAAACCCCTAAAACGCATATAATGGGAAAGTGAAGTGCCTCAGTATCAGCTGTTTTGTTCTTGTATCTGCTAGGGGAGGACACAGACCCATTTTAATTATTCAAGTTAGCTTTTGAACCAGCTCTTTAATCACTGTTAATGTTGCTCATCTTAACATGAATGGAACTAAAACCTGCCAGCACTCCCAGCAGTAGGTACTCTGGTACTGCAGCTATGCAGAGAGAGCTGAGGAATTGCACCCCAGGATGTGTAAAAGGAACATGGGTTGAAAAGTGCACTTAGGAAAATGCTTATCCACCATGAAGGGAAAAAAAGAGAAGACAGGCATGGCTGAGTAAATAACTGTGACAATATCATTCACTCCTAAATGGAAGCCACTACGTGCCTGCTACAAGGGTAGAAGAAGCCAAACATCATTCAAGCCAGAATGATGAATAAAACAGTAATTTACAAATGCAATTACAAAATTGTGTAAATTCTGAGCTGTTGCAGTGTTTTTCTTTTCCATCCCCTTATGATTTCCATGGATTTATGAGCTTCTTTATTTGCATAGCTCAGTTACAGCACTTCTCTAAGCTTCTGTGAGGACAAGGGAGGTTCTTCTTCTCTTGTATTCAGCACTGCTCAGGCCACACCTTGAGTGTGGCATCCAGTTCCAGGCTCCTCAATTCAAGAGAGATGTTGAGGTACTGGAAGGTGTCCAGAGAAGGGTGACAAAGCTGGTGAGAGGCCTGGAGCACAGCCCTGTGAGGAGAGGCTGAGGGAGCTGGGGATGTGCAGCCTGCAGCAGAGGAGGCTCAGGGCAGAGCTCATTGCTGCCTGCAGCTGCCTGCAGGGAGGCTGTAGCCAGGTGGGGTTGGGCTCTTCTACCAGGCAAGCAACAACAGAACAAGGGGACACAGTCTCAAGGTGTGCCAGGAGAGGTCTAGGCTGGCTGTGAGGAGGAAGTTCTTCACAGAGAGAGTGATTGGCATTGGAATGGGCTGCCCAGGGAGGTGGTGGAATCGCCGTCCCTGGAAGTGTTCAAGAACAGACTGGATGAGGCATTTAGTGCCATGGTCTGGTTGATTGGACAGGGCTGGGTGCAAGGTTGGCCTAGATGATCTTGTAGCTCTCTTCCAGCCTGGTTGATTCTATGATTCTAGTTGATTGCACAGGGCTGGGTGCTGGGTTGGACTGGATGAGCTTGGAGGTCTCTTCCAACCTGGTTGATTCTGTGACTCTGTGCTTTGTGATGCTATTGCCACTTACATTCAGTTATATTTAGTTATTGCTTAGCTTTATAAGATTTAGTTAGAGTTGCTCCCAGGAGCCATAACCTGCCCCCATCCCTCACATATCCTGCTGTGAACTGCAACCATGTTCTAACAAGAGCTTGTGAAAGGCCATGCAACATGAGAAGGCATTTTATTTTCACCTGGAAAACTCTCAAGTTCTTTAGGAAGCTGTAAATTCTACACTCGAATCCATTATCTTGTGCTTTTATCCCTTACCCTGTAGGACAGACCTAGATATTCTGCTCTCAGATGATAGAACATTTGGAGAGCTGAGTGAAACAGGGAGCTGCTGGAACATATTGCAGAAGCCTTAAGCACTTAGCAACAGAGAGAGTGTGGGATGCAGCCGGAATGTGGAAAGAAGTGACATCGGGGCGGCTGTTTGGGGAGGAAGAGCCTTCACTTTGTTTATCATTGCAGTAGTTCCAAAGAACTTCACAGTGTGGGAGGTCACTGTGGTCTTTGTATATATCCTCTGGGTGACTGTTTTTCAGGCACCTATGATAATTATCACCCAAGAATGCTGGATGTATTATTTTCCTTTTGTATTTCCTGTTTCTCTTAAAACCCCAGAGTAAAATGAAGCCTGTTTGTTATTTGCTTTTGAGTTTATCCTGTTAAATCATACTCATGTACAGCTACCTGAAAGGAGGTTGTGGAGAGGTTGCTGTTGGTCTCTTCTCACAGGTAAATAGAATCATAGAATGGTTTAGGTTGGAAGTGACCTCAAAGATCATCCAGTTCCAATGCTCTGCCATTGGCAGGGGCATCTCCCACTAGAACAGGCTGCTCAAGACCTCATCTAACCTGGTCCTCAACACCATCTAACCTGGTCCTGAACGCCATCTATCCTGGTCCTGAACACCATCTAACCTGGTCCTGAACACCTCCAGGAAGGTTGTGAAGTCACTATCCCTGGAGGTGTTAAAAAAAAGCCTGGCTGGGACACTTAGTGCCAAGGTCTAGTTAATTGGCCAGGGCTGAGTGCTAGGTTGGCCTGGATGATCTTGGAGGTCTCTTCCAACCTGGTTGATTCTATGATTCTAGTTGATTGGACAGGGCTGGATGCTAGGTTGTACTGGATGATCTTGGAGGTCTCTTCCAACCTGGTTGATTCTATGATTCTATGTTGATTGGACAGGGCTGGATGCTAGGTTGGACTGGATGAGCTTGGAGGTCTCTTCCAACCTGGTTGATTCTATGAAAAGTGGCAAAATAAATTCAAAGAAAAATCAAGAAGTCAAAGAAAAGAAAATTAAATTTAAAAAGGTCAGAAAATGAAGCCCAAAGTTGAGTAACAGACATGTTAAAGAGAAAATTATTCACGTGCAGAGACCTCCCTAGGCTGTAAGAGAAGGATGATGTAGACAAAGCATTAGCAGACCATTGAGGCTACAACAGAGCGAACCTGAAAAGTCAGCCCAGGACACTTATGAACAGCAATCCCTTCAAGCCTTCCCAAAGACACTGGGACCTCTTACAGCTCACTGATGCAGGTCATCTTTGTTTGAACCTTCTTAGCTCCCTTTGCTTAGGAATAACCCTGAAGAAACGTCCCACCATTTATACCCCCAGGGGAAAACACTTTTCCTTGAGGAAGTTTCCCACAGGTGTCTGTCTGCAGACTTGTCAGGGACTCAGCGCCAGACTGTCTCTCTGCATGCTAATAGCTCTTCCATATTAATAGCTGCAGAGCCCCAGAGAGGAAACAGCACTTACTGGAGAGGTTCAAAGGTTTGAAATTCCAGCACCATGGCAAAAACATATGCCTTGACCTATTCCCACTTCATGGTTTTCCTTTCTTCTTTTATTGCTCCCAGCTATTGCCTTTCTCTTCTCCTAAGGAAGGCCATTATCTCATTACCTCAGTGCCTATGCAATTGCCACCACTATCATCTCTGAGTGTTCTGACTCAGAAAATGGGAAGTCAGAGGCTTGAGGGAATGCCACCTGCTCTGGGGAGGTCTGTCAGACCCCCTCACCTTCCCAGTCAGCACCCCCACTCTGCCTGATACTCCAACTGCTTCTCCAAAAGGCTTCTTAGCTACTGGAAATGATAGGAGCAGTAACATTGGTCCCCACCTTTGGTTCTGCTGCAACCCTTTCTTTTTACACTGAGATGGTGCAAAAGCTTTTCTAAAGAAAATGCATTCTGAAGATAACAGGTTTTCTTTTTAGTGGATTTCCCTCTTCTGTCCAAGCTGGTTCTCACTACTATCCTCAGCAACCTCTGGAGCTGTACTCGAGACACCTACTTCTATCAGTGCTCCAGGTGTGATTTCTTTTCTCTGAGGGCAACTCTCTCCACCTGAGACCCTACTCTTAAACGTCATCAGTACTTAGAGCGCTCCAGCCCTTTCATCTGCTGTTCACAGAATCAGTCAGAGTTGGAAGGGACCACAAGAAACATCTAGTTCCAACCCCCCTGCCATGGGCAGGGACACCCTACCCTAGATCAGGCAGGCCAGAGCCTCATCCAGCCTGGCCTTAAACACCTCCAGGGATGGGGCACCTCCCTGGGCACCCATGGGCAGGGACATCCTACCCTAGATCAGGACCTTCTCCCATTTGCCCCTCTGTTCTTTGTCTCCTTCCCAGGGCTTTCTATGGATTCTTACACTCTCTCTGGGCGATCTCCTCTTTCACCCCTCCAGAAAAGCATACCACTCACATGGTCTTTTCCATCCTGTAGAGCAGTAGTTGTACTATCATGTACTACAGTTCCTTCTCCCCGTGCTCCTGATGCCACATCTTACAGCCCCCAGCTTTCAAAGTTAACTTGCAGTCTCTTACTGCATCCCACTAGCAAGAATCTCTCCCCTCTTGCCATCTCCTACTGCATCCCACTATAAAAAATCTCCATCATCTCATCATCTCCATATCTTTATGTTCCCAGAGCTTTCCCTTTGTGCACCTGTGCTACTATAAATGCTGGCTATTAAATGTGCACCCACACTATGCAAAGTAGCACCCTATCAGGAGACACAGCACGATCCCAGCTCCTCCAGCTTCAGAGACAGACTGTTCTGGTACGTCCTTCTGCTGTAGGCACATTGCTTTGGTATTTCCACACAGCACAGTGCTATGCCAAGTGGGCTAAGCCTGTTTAGATCTGGCTCAGATGCTGCATCTGTTGTTGGATCAGGACTGGCAACTGAGTACTGTGTCCACTTCTGGGCCCCTCAATTCGGGAGAGATGTTGAGGTGCTGGAAGGTGTCCAGAGAAGGGCAATGAAGCTGGTGAGGGGCCTGGAACACAAACCCTATGAGGAGGGCTGAGGGAGCTGGGGGTGTGCAGCCTAGAGAAGAGGAGGCTCAGGGGTGACCTCATTGCTGTCTGCAACTACCTGAAGGGAGGTTGTAGCCAGGTGGGGTTGGTCTCTTCTCCCAGACAGCCAGCAACAGAACAAGGGGACACAGTCTCAAGCTGTGCCATGGGAGGTCTAGGCTGGATGTTAGGAGGAAGTTGTTATCAGAGAGAGTGATTGGCATTGGAATGGGCTGCCCAGGAAGGTGGTGGAGTCACCATGCCTGGAGGTGTTCAAGAAAAGACTGGATGAGGCACTTAGTGCCATGGTCTGGTTGATTGGCTAGGGCTGGGTGCTAGGTTGGACTGAATGAGCTTGGAGGTCTCTTCCAACCTGGCTGATTCTATGATGTGATAACACAGTCATCTGACCTCCCACTGAAACTGGGATTTGGCATTATGGCAGTGATCATCTCTTTTTCTTTTCCCTTTATGCTTCTCTGCAAACACAGTGGTTTGCACACTCCCTATACTCCATCACCAGTTGGAGGGTGTCAGGTGTGCTCATGGAGGGCACACTTCAGCTTAGTTCCAGTTAGAAGTACTTCAGCCCACACATGAAATGAGTGCAGGGAACGAGGATGCTTCAGAAGAGCAGCCTTGATCACAACCAAATTGCTAACGTAGATACACCTTTAATCTTAGATCTCCAAACTAGCTTGGGGGGGTGTGTGTTTATCCATGTTTGGTACCTAGTGATTATGTTTCTGTTGACTAAATTGTATTTAAGCTACCTTTGTGCTACCCCAGATGGATGTATAATGCTTTCTTCCAGTGGAGCTCTGTCTACCTTCTCTAAGGAATCACTCTGTCAGTCTTATAATGCAATTACACAGGTACAACATAACAACATTTGCTCCTTAAAGGGTAATTTATTAAACAACTCTTTTCCTAACAACACAGAAGGAAGAATAAAACCTAGCTTGCTTACTTTGGTTCTACAAAGGTAAATACCATGCCTCTGAATGTAATAGATATGCCAGAGCATACAAAGCAGATCCATTGATTAAAACCCAGCCACTTAAATATACCCACATTGAAGAGATAAGGAGCCATATGTCCAGCTCAAAGCATTTCAGTAACATTTGCTGTTGAAGTTTAATCTACATTTGTGTGGTCAAGGTCTACATCCTTTTTATTACTGCATCAAGGATCAGATGTCCCTGCCCATGGCAGGGGGGTTGGAACTGGATGATCTTTTGGGTCCCCTCCAGCCCAAACTATTCTATGAATCTATGATCCTTGACTTCCAACTTGATCATGTGTGGTTCAATCAAACCTGGTGTAAAGGGTTAAACTTCCTGGGGAAGTGGTCTTTACCCTGACCTCAAGTCCCCCTTACTCCTCTCTGGGTCTGAAACTTACTCCAGGTGTAGTGGTTAGCCCACTCCCACTTCCCATCTACCCCCCTATAAAAACAGAGCAACTTCCTCTTTCTACCTCTCTTGCCCTGCCTCCCTGCCTGCCAGCACCACTCTTTTGCTCCTGCTGCTCTCTCTTTTACCACATGGCCATCCTTCCACGAGGTGACCAAACCCACTGCCATCAGTGAGGCACTTAGTGCCATGATCTGGCTGATTGGACAGGGCGGGGTGCTAGGTTGGACTGGATGACCTTGGAGGTCTCTTCCTACCTGCTTGATTCTATGATTACTTTGCAGGCTACTATTCCTTTGGAAAATAACAGTTTGAAGTTAAGGAAACTGTAAATAAAGAAAGTAATACTTTGTTTAGGGAACTTAAAAGAAACCAATACTGAGTGCTGTGTCCAGTTCTGGGCCCCTCAATTCAAGAGAGATGTTGAGGTGCTGGAGGGTGTCCAGAGAAGGGAGACAAAGATGGTGAGGGACCTGGAACACAAACCCTATGAGGAGAGGCTGAGGGAGCTGGGGGTGTGCAGCCTGGAGAGGAGGAGGCTCAGGGCAGAGCTCATTGCTGCCTGCAACTACCTGAGGGGAGGCTGTAGCCAGGTGGGGTTGGTCTCTTCTGCCAGGCAAATAGCAACAGAACAAGAGGACACAGTCTCAAGCTGTGCCAGAGGAGGTCTAGGCTGGATGTTAGGAGGAAGTTGTTGTCAGAGAGAGTGATTGGCATTGGAATGGGCTGCCCAGGGAGGTGGTGGAGTCACTGCCCCTGGAGGTGTTGAAGCCAAGCCTGGATGAGGCACTTAGTGCCATGGTCTGGTTGGTTGGCTAGGGCTGGGGCATAGGTTGGCCTGGATGATCTTGGAGCTCTCTTCCAACCTGGTTGATTCTATGATTCTATGAATAGTTTGTTAGGGAAACTTTAAATAAAGAAACTAACTTTGTTAAGGAAACTTCAAGATACTAATACTTTGTTAGGGAAACTTGAAGATACTAATATGTTGCTAAGGGTACTTTAAATAAAGAAACTAACACTTTGGTAAGG
Organism: Pogoniulus pusillus; assembly: GCF_015220805.1. Classification (NCBI taxonomy): domain Eukaryota; kingdom Metazoa; phylum Chordata; class Aves; order Piciformes; family Lybiidae; genus Pogoniulus; species Pogoniulus pusillus. The sequence continues at coordinate 2,910,077 of NC_087278.1, forward strand.
AAACTTTAAATAAAGAAGTAATACTTTATTAAGGCAACTTTAAATAAAGAAACTAACACTTTGGTAAGGAAACTTAAAGAAACTAATACTTTGCTAAGGAACCTTTAAATAAACTAACTTTGTTAAGGGAACTTAAACTAACACTTTGTTAAGGATGCTTTAAATAAAGAAAGTAACACTTTATTAAGGAAACTTTAAATAAAGAAAGTAACACTTTGTTAAGGAAACTTTAAATAAAGAAAGTAACACTTTGTTAAGGGTGCTTTAAATAAAGAAACTAACACTCTGTTAAGGAAACTTTCAATAAGGAAAGTTCTACTTTAAAGTGTTAAGGCCCTTTAAAGTGTTAATAATAAACAAAACAAAAAAGCTAAAGGAAGGCTTACTTCATCCATGTGAGCTTTAACAGTTCTATTTCTGCTCTCCAGCTTGATTACTGCAGGCTGATGTATCAGTGGCAATCAGTGGTTTACCACCAAAGGAAGTCAGAATCCCTGTGGGAAACACCTGCACTTCTACCCTTTCCTGTTAGCAGCTGGTTGCAAGTCTGGGATTTTAGTTTTCCTTCTAGCAACAATTTGCTCTTCTTTAGTGTCTTTGTACTTTTTAGTATTGGATTTTCCTGCAGCCCTGCTAGGGTTCTCGTGATCCACTATCTGCATTTCTACATCAAAATGTATTCCTGTTTCTGGACAGTTTTTCATTTCATAAACTATAATGAGGCAACAGTGCCAATTGCTCTAAAGCAGAAATCATTTTAACAGCTACTTAAACTGAAATAAAGCAGACTTGCCCAGAAAGGAGGTTACAGCAAGGTGAGGGCTGGCCTCTTCTAGCAGGTAACAAGTGACAGGATGAGAGCAAATGGCCTCAAGATGCACCAGGGAAGGTTTAGATGGAATATTAGGAAAGACTTCTTCACCCAAAGGGGCATTTGGCACTGGAAGAGGCTGCCTAAGGGGGTGGTGGAGTCACTATCCCTAGAGGTGCTTAAAAAACACCTGGATGAGGAGCTTAAGGACATGGTCTAACAGTTGTGCACAGGGAGATGTTAGGTTATGGATGGACTCAATGATCTTAAGGTCTTTTCCAACCAGGTGATTCTATGATTATATGTTGCACTATTCTAGAAACTGGACAAATAACCTTCCACGTGGATGTAGAATGTCAAACAATTACTTGTTCTGAAACAGGTTTTTTTGAATTCTAAAATATAGAGATAAAAGCTCATAGAAATATCATTACAGATAGAACTAGTGGGAATAATATTCATAGAAACAAAATAATGAAGTAATACAATAATATAGACCCAAAAGCTCAGAATGGTATCTGTTGTCAGAAGGAAGAACCTAGAAAATACAGTTACACAGAATCACAGGATCAGAGGCTCACAGGATGTCAGGGGTTGGAAGGGACCCAAAGAGATCATCCAGTCCAACCTCCCTGCCAGAGCAGGACTAAACAATCTAGGACAGATCACACAGGGACATATCCAGACAGGCCTTGAAAGTCCCCAGAGAAGGAGACTCCACAACCTCTCTGGGCAGCCTGTGCCAGGGCTGTGTGACCGTTACAGTAAAGAAGTTCCCCCTTGTGTTGAGCTGGAACCTCCTGTGCTGCAGCTTACATCCATTGCTGCTTGTCCTGTCACAGGGAGCAGTGAGCAGAGCCTGTCCCCCCGACCCGACCCCCAGCCCTCAGAGATTGATAAACATTTATTAAATCCCCTCTCAGTCTTCTCTTCTCCAGACTAAGCAGCCCCAGGTCCCTCAGCCTCTCCTCATCAGCCATGCCCTCCAGTCCCCTCATCATCCTCACAGCCCTCCGCTGGACCCTCTGGGCAGATCCCTGTCCCTCTTCAACTGTGGAGCCCAAAACTGAACACAGTATTCAAAAGGAGAATAATAAATTCAAAGTATTGTTGAAAAATAGAAACCATTCAAAGAACTGTGTGAATCATCATATGATTCTATGAACCTAGCTATATGATTCTATCTATGATTCTGTGATGAACTGTGCCTTGGCAGGGAGGTTGGACTCGATGCTCTCTGGAGGTCCCTTCCTGCCTCTGTGATTCTGTGATAACAAAGATTTTTTTTTTTCTACTTCCTCAAATAAGCATAGCTCAATAACCAACAAATAGCTATTCTTCCACACTCTGTAATTTTCTGTTGCTGACTTCCAAGCTGCTAAATCTTCCAGTCCAAGGTCAGGCAATTGCTCAAAATGATTTGTGTCAGCTGCCTAAACAAACCTCGGTCAGCACATACTTAGAATCAGGAGAGAAATATTCTGGCAAGTGAGTGAGGGACTAATGAGAATGGAAAAGGGAAGCAACAGTGCCCCAAAGTTTCAAAAATCATACTGCAATGCAATGAGAAAATGGCCTTAACACAAATACAGTGATCTAAAAATACTGGAGGTCATCAGCAGGTTATTTTAGGTGTCCTTTTGTTTGTTGCCAATGCTTAATTCCTAGAAGAGGCTATTTTGATCCTGTGAGTAGTCCCAAATGCACACCAGTGAAAGTGTTATGATAAGGATGCATTTGGCTAGGCAGTAATTAGATAAGCAGTAGTGTCAGCTCCTCAAGATGATTTCTATCTGTAGCTGCTCAGAATTAGAACAGCAAAGGTGCATCAGGAGCATGTGAATACAAATGCTTTGTCCTGTTTGTCTTCAAGAGAGATTTGGAAAGGTCTTCAGAACTAATTTATTTCTTGGAATGGGCTACAATTCCTCCAGCTTAAAGTTTCTCTTGAGGATCTTTATGAAATTAAGAAAATGCAAGATGGTTTTAAACAAAATGTATCATTCCTCCCCCACCTAGAATCAAATCTTCACTATTAGGAGTGCAGCAATCAGTTTAAGCTGAATGCAGCTAAAAGAGAATTCATTTCCATGCTCCATCTCTGCTACTTCTTTTCTCACATTCCATAGAAAGTAGAACCATCTTGCCTGCCTCAATAAATTGGATGTTGTTTTTAGCTCAGCCTCCTCTCTAGGTTTTTATGCATGCAGCTAACTGGTTTGCATTTTTAGTGTGTTCCTAAGATGCAGCTTTCGTGCACATCACTAAAAATCTTCTTCAGACTTTCACCTTTTCATGGCTGGAAGGGATTTATAGGCTTTTGTACAAGACTTCTTTACTAATGCTTTATTTGGCTGTAGGCGTAGCTTCTTCCCCTGTACTCAGCACTGGTCAGGCCACACCTTGAGTACTGTGTCCAGTTCTGGGCCACTCAATTCAAGAGAGATGTTGAGGTGCTGGAAGGTGTCCAGAGAAGGGCAACAAAGCTGGTGAGGGGCCTGGAACACAAACCCTATGAGGAGAGGCTGAGGGAGCTGAGGTTGTTTAGGCTGGAGAAGAGGAGGCTCAGGGCAGACCTCATTGCTGTCTACAACTGCCTGAAGGGACATTGTAGCCAGGTGGGGGGTGGCCTCTTCTGCCAGGCAACTAGCAATAGAACAAGGGGACACAGTCTCAAGCTGTGCCAGGGGAAAGTATAGGCTGGATGTTAGGAGGAAGTTCTTCACAGAGAGAGTGATTGGCATTGGAATGGGCTGCCCAGGGAGGTGGTGGAGGCACCGTCCCTGGAGGTGTTCAAGACAAGCCTGGCTGAGGCACTTAGTGCCATGGTCTGGTTGACTGGATAGGGCTGGGTGCTAGGTTGGACTGGATGATCTTAGAGGTCTCTTCCAACCTGCTTGATTCTGTGATTCTATGAACCACTACAGATTCTTGAGATTTGAGACAAGATCTTTGAGCAAGACAACTTTACCTTCGCTGTCTGCCTAATGAACCATAATGAGTACATATCCAGAAAAAAAACCATTTGGAGGCCACTGCAGATCTCTCCAAAATAAGCTATGTCCATTGCTGACTACTTGAGTAGAAAGTATTTGTAAACTGGGCTAAAACACCTCTGCTATGAGGACAGGCTGAGAGAATTGGGGCTCTGCAGCCTGGAGAAGGCTTTGAGGAGACCTTATAGTGGCCTTCCAGTATCTGAAGTGGGCTACAGGAAGGTTGGGGAGGGACTACTGACAAGGTCTTGTGATGACAGGACGAGGGGTAATGGGTTTAAACTGGCAGAGGGGAGATTCAAACCAGATGTTAGGAAGGGGTTCTTTACAGTGAGGGTGGTGAGACACTGGCACAGGTTGCCCAGGAAGTTTGTGGATGCTCCCTCCCTGGAGGTGTTCAAGGCCAGGTTGGATGAAGCCTTGAGCGACCTGTTCTAGTGGGAGGTGTCCCTGCCTATGGCAAGGGGTTGGAACTGGATGATCCTTGAGATCCCTTCCAACCTAAACCATTCCATGATTCTATGTGACTAGCAAATGCAGTGGTCACAGGAGACATTTTGTTTCCTTGCCCTTGTTTTCCTTGCTAAACCATTCTATGATTCTAAAGCAAATCTTAGTCAAATACAGAAGACAAGAGGAATTTTAGTCAAATTGTCTCATCTCAGAAATAGTTTCACCCTTGGGAAAGTCACTAATGGACTTTGCTGTGTTCAGCTGCTACTTTGGGTACTTAAATCCATAAAGAAGATCTGAGAATTTGTTGTGTTTCAACTCAAACCTCTTCCAGAGGTTTATATATATATATATATATGTATATATATATATATATATATGTTCTGCTGCATCTGCCACCCCAAAGGCTGGTTACCCCACTCAAAGCATAACAATACAGCCTGAGTGGGTGAGTCAGATCTCACAGATTCTTCACAGGAATATTACACATTCCTACACTTTCTCTGGGAAAAATAAAACTCAGCTGAGCAAGATCCCTTCTCCCATATGACATAGTTTCTGCAAACCAGCTGAAATTCATTTAAGTGCCTAAGAGGATTTCTCTAATGATACCAAGAAACTGAGAAAACCTTTTTGTGTGCATTCACACTCCTGAAAAAAAAACAACAACAGACCAAAAACTTCCACATGATCCTCCTGAAAGCTTATACTTCATCTTCAACATTTGGCTCTGGAACCTTTCATATGATGCAGCCAAAACACAGTGACAACTGTCACCCCAAACTTGAACACAGCTCTGGAAGAAGCTGGCAGCTGCATAGTTCTGTCACTGCAGTTCTTTCTCGTGTTGATCACTCTTTACTACACTGATGTGTTGGTTTGAGGCTAATTGGAGTATTTTATTGAGAGAAATTAAATCCTTAGCTGTGAGAAGAAAGAAAAAAACAACAGTAGCCTGTATCACTCATTCTTCTGCTCAGAAACCCAACTAGTTGGTGGGCAGGAGAGCCAATGGCATCCTGGCTTGAATCAGGAGCAGTGTGGGCAGCAGGACAAGGGAGTTTCTTCTGCCCCTGTGCTCAGCACTGCTTAGGTCACACCTGGAGTGCTGTGTCCAGTTCTGGGCCCCTCAATTCAAGTGAGATGTTGAGGTGCTGGAAGGTATTTGGTAAAGGGCAGCAAGGCTGGGGAGGGGCCTGGAGCAGAGCCCTGTGAGGAGAGGCTGAGGGAGCTGGGGGTGTGCAGCCTGCAGAAGAGGAGGCTCAGGGCAGAGCTCATTGCTGCCTGCAGCTGCCTGCAGGGAGGCAGTAGCCAGGTGGGGTTGGGCTCTGCTGCCAGGTAACCAGCAACAGAACAAGGGGACACAGTGTCAAGTTGTGCCAGGGCTTGTCTAGGCTGGATGTTAGGAGGAAGTTATTGTCAGAGAGAGTGATTGGCATTGGAATGGGCTGCCCAGGGAGGTGAAGTTCTCTGTAAGAATTAGCACATACCTGCCAACACTTCTTTCTCTGTAGTTACCTCTGTGTTTTAAACCCAGCCATGCACTTCTCATTCAAAGGGGGAGAACTGGGGACTCTCAGTGGTGCTTACGACCACATAAATGCAGGTTCTGATAATGCCAGTCCATAAACATGTTCAGCATTCCTTTGCAGTCCCATGCCTCCATTAACCTAGCAGTCTGAAGACTTGAGTCATGGTCCAGAATCACTGCAACTCAGATTTTATTTTATTTTGTCCTAAAAGCAACAAGGAAAAGATGACAGAAATTTCTCTCTTTCATCTTTGAGTACTGTCAGGTCACCCTGCAGCAGTCTGGTTATACAGCATCAGTGAATGCCTCTGGTCTCTCAGCAAAACCTACAGCACTGTAACTCAGGTGTACATTTGCTACAGCCATCCTAAGAGGGGATCTGAGCATGCATCTCAGAATTACTCATAGCAAAGAAACTAAACAGGGCCTGAATGCCTTCTGTTCAGCACCTGTACCACTGCACACTCTTCCTGTCCATCTCTGCTGTGACCATACAGTGCTTCCCCTCTTTGTTTGCTCTTAGTAGCCACTGCTGTTCATGCAGTGGAACTGACACATGAGAAGTAGGCAGTCAGCTTGATGAGCTAGCAGTGAAGTTTTCCCCTTTCTGACTCAAGCCAGGAGAGCAAACACATCCTGTGTGGGTTTCCACTAAGTTAACTCTTTGTGGGTCCCTCTATTTCTGAGGCAGCTTCCTCCTATCTGACATGGTGATACTAAATCACAGGTTGTTATGACCTCTCTGCTTGGCTCAATGGACTGACCTAAATTCTATTTCTTGGGACCCTGTCTGTGCCAGCTCTCCATAAGCTCATCTGCCTTCTCCCTCATTTTACTGCAATTCAGGTTATTAACTAAATGTTCTCCTACCAATGAGCAACAAATCATTAGCCTTCCAATCAACAAATCACATTTCTGGGGGTAGGCACAAATGTAATTCAAAGAGTCACTGTAAAGTGTCAGACTCATTCAGGTACTGATGTGCACACTCCTATTTTTTCAGGACATTGTCCTGTCATGGTTGTAATTTCAACAGCTATCATTTTCCTATATACACTAAACTTTTCTTCTGTAGACATCAGATATGCAGACTGAAGGCCTCTAAGGAATCTGTGGTGTTTCTGAAGTTCAAAAGCTTAACTACAAGCCTTTTAAACTTCTGGATTCATTGAATGTTTGCTCTATTAAATGTTAGATGGAGACTATCAGAAGTGTAAATCTGAGTCTTCTCCGGATGAGTGAAATGGAAATCAATACTGTAAGCATCCAAAATGGAAGTAACATACACCCCATAATGCTTGCTGACATGTAGTTACTTGTAGTTCTGTATGGCTTTCCACCCTGGATGCTGAGATTCTCAGAACTGCCCTCCTTAGAATCACAGAATCCAGCAGGCTGGAAGAGAGCTCCAAGACCATCCAGGCCAACCTAGCACCCAGCCCTAGCCAGTCAACCAGACCATGGCACTAAGTGCCTCAGCCAGGCTTTGCTTCAACACCTCCAGGGACTGTGACTCCACCACCTCCCTGGGCAGCCCATTCCAATGCCAATCACTCTCTCTGACAACAACTTCCTCCTAACATCCAGCCTAGACCAGCCCTGGAATAACTTGAGACTGTGTCCCCTTGTTCTGTTGCTGCTTGCTTGGCAGAAGAGACCATTCTGGCTACAGCCTCCCTTCAGGTAGTTGTAGACAGCAATGAGCTCTGCCCTGAGCCTCCTCTGCTGCAGGCTGCACACTCCCAGCTCCCTCAGCCTCTCCTCACAGGGTTGTGCTCCAGGCCCCTCACCTTACACTAAACCTCCCCCCCAAGCAGGAAGTGCATACCTGGACCCTGTTGAGCTCTGACCCAGGAATTTGAGACATGGTTTTTCAGGAACTAGCTATGCCCTGGGTAACCTCCCAGTGGTTAAAACTTTATCTTTACATAGTTCTGTAATCTTCCACTGGCTCTGTATAGAATCATAGAATCAACCAGGTTGGAAGAGAGCTCCAAGACCATCCAGGCCAACCTAGCACCCAGCCCTAGCCAATCAACCAGACCATGGCACTAAGTGCCTCATCCAGTCTTCTTTTGAATACCTCCACCACCTCCTTTTCTTTTGCTGTTTTCTTTGATCCAGTTTGTTTCTGCAGCTGAAACACTAATATTGTGTTCAGCCTGCCATCCCCTAGCCAAGGTATGCAGCTGTAGTTAACAGCCTCATTTCCAGTCTCTCAAGTTGCCATTAATTCTTCTAGGCACTGCTGCTTCGTGCAAGGGCCATGGATATGATCAGCCCTTTGGGATGCAGCACCATCTAGTGAGGCAAGCTTGGATCATCACAGGCACTTGAAAGGGCTGACACTTAGGAGTGGCAAAAGCTGCTTTTCACGAGAGGCCAGTGTTTGCTGCTCTTCTGAAATCCATCACAGGAAACTCTTTGGTTAGCATGGCAAAGGACAGGCAAAATCTCTGAACGCAGCAGTAGCTGCTCTCCAAGCCAGGTTCTCACATTACAGTTGTCTTGCAAAGTGTGTCTCTGTACTCACAGAATCACAGAATCATCCAGGTTGGAAGAGACCTTCGAGATCATCCAGTCCAACCTGGCACCCAGCCCTATCCAGTCAACTAGACCATGGCACTAAGTGCCTCATCCAGGCTTGGCTTCAACACCTCCAGGCATGGTGACTCCACCACCTCCCTGGGCAGCCCATTCCAGGCTCTCACCACTCTCATGCTCAACAACTCCCTCCTCATGTCCAGCCTGAACCTACCCATCTCCAGCTTTGCTCCATTCCCCCCAGTCCTGTCACTCCCTGATATCCTGAAAAGTCCCTCCCCAGCTCTTTTGTGGGCCCCTTCAGATCCTGGAAGGCCACAAGAAGGTCACCTGGGAGCCTCCTCTGCTCCAGACTGCACAGCCCCAACTCTTTCAGTCTGTCCTCATAGTAAAGGTGCATCTCTCTGGTCATTCAAACCCCCTTTCCTATCAGCTGTGTATTACTCGGATGCACTTTTAAGCTGCTTCTTCACTTTATCCTTCTCTGTTGATCCTTTTCCATTCACTGTCATGAAACTGCCTCCAGCTGGCCCTGGCTGCCAAGCATCATTGCAAGCTCTCCACACTTCTAAGCCTTCTCTTCCATGCTTTGGGTTAAACTGCCGCTTATGCTGATGGTGACAAAGAACAGGGCAGCCTAGCTGGTTTCCTTCACATCCCTCCCAAAGTGCCCTACCATAACACCTAGAAAAGAACTTGAAAACACATAGGTTGCTATGGCCACCTATTGTAACATGAACAAATACAGCCTGTCTCCTAGTTCAACACCTTTTCTTCCTTAATAGGCAAATATAACCTTTAAAGGGTTATCATGCTTTCTTCTCTCTGCAATGCCTTCAGACAGCAAACAACCTCGGTGCCACAGTGCCTTTGGATAGCTGCTGCCCTGGTGCATGGAGAAAAGACAAAAGGCTCTTTCACAGTCACAGAATGGTGGGGGCTGGAAGTGGAAGTGACCTCTGGAGGTTATCCAGTTCCACCTCTCTGCCAAAGCAGGTTCACCTAGGACAGGTCATACAGGTCCAGCAGGGTTTGGAAAGTCTCCAGAGAAGGAGGCTCCACATCTCTGGGCAGCCTGTTCCAGTGCTTCAGCACCCTCACTGGATGTTTCTCCTCATGTTGGAGTGAAACCTCCTGCGCTCCAGCTGGTGTCCATTGCCCCTCATCCTATCACTGGACACCACTGAAAAGAGAATGATCCCTTCTTCTTGACACCTGCCCTTCAGATATTTCTAGGCATTAACAGGATCCCCTCTCAACCTTCTCCAGGCTCAACACTCTCCAGTCTCTCAGCCTCTCCTCCTAAGAGAGATGCTCTCTTCCCTTAACCATCCTGGCAGCCCTCCGCAGCACTCTCTCCAGTAGTTCACTCTCTCTCGAACTGGGGAGCCCAGAGCTTGACGCAGCAGTCCCGATGTGGTCCCAGCGGGGCAGAGCAGAGGGGCAGAAGTAGCTCCCTCACACTTTTGGTGTACCCTAGGCCACTGGGCACCTCGCTCCCACCTGCAGGACGGAGGTGAGCAGCTCTGCCTTGTAGCCTTCCATCTGTGCGAGACGCTGCGCTCACTCCCCGGAGGGTACAGCCCGACCGCCGAGCCGAAAGCCCCCTCCCCGGGAACGAAGGCAGGTTTCGCTCCTCGGCCGCCCCGGGGCTCAGCCGCAGGGCCCCAGGGCAGCTGCCACCATTGCTACCGGCTGCAAGGGGCCGTTGCTGGCGGCCGTTGCCCGGCGACGCCGCCGCCGCCGCCGCGTCGCCTCCGAGCCGGCCGCAGCATGGCGGAGCTCAGCGCCCCGCGATTCGCCGCCTCGGGCCCGCGGCCCCCGCCGGCTTCGTCCTTCGGAGCCGTGGCGCCGGGCAACCCGGTGGTAGACAGCTTCGAGGCCGAGCTGCGGAACGTCCTGGGCTTCCTGCGGCGGCTGCGAGCAGCGAGGGAGCCCAAGCCGCAGCAGCACGACCAGCACCGCCGCGGGTAGGGGCTGCGCCGCTGCCCCCTTGCCGCCCCTGCCTGCCGCTCCGAGAGCCGCTGGCCGTTCCCGCCTGCCCCGACCTCCATCCTCCCTTCCTCGACCGCTCCCGTTTTGCTTTGCCCTCCAGCTCCAGCCTCTTCCCCGCAACTGCCCTAAGCTGCTCTCGGCTGCGCCCCCTGCCCCGCCGGGCACTGCCGTGGTGCCTGCCTCACCTCTCCCGGCTCCCACAGCTCCTCCGAGATAGCAGCCAGGGAGGCTATTAACCTGGGACAGTTTCTCTAACAGTGTGCCAAGACGCCACCAGTCCGTTTTCCACTCTTTTACCCCATTAAGAGCCGAACCTTTCCCCTTTTTCCCCCTCAGCACTTCCTAGAAGTTAATGCTTTAGGGAAGCAGCCCAAGGTATTGTGGAAGTTGCAGCCCAAGGTGTTGTGGAAGTTGCAGCCCAAGGTATTGTGGAAGTTGCAGCCCAAGGTGTTGTGGAAGTTGCAGCCCAAGGTGTTGTGGAAGTTGCAGCCCAAGGTGTTGTGGAAGTTGCAGCCCAAGGTGTTGTGGAAGTTGCAGCCCAAGGTGTTGTGGAAGTTGCAGCCCAAGGTATTGTGGAAGTTGAAGCCCAAGGTGTTGTGGAAGTTGCAGCCCAAGGTATTGTGGAAGTTGAAGCCCAAGGTGTTGTGGAAGTTGGCAAACACCAACAGTTTGAGCTTGCTGTTGGGAAAGTCTCTTCACAGCACTGGAGAAACTGGCAGCCCAGCAGCATGCTGCTGCTGCTGCGTGCCAGGGTGAATAGTGGTGGCACTTAGGTGCCTCTGGAAGATGCGCTGGCAGTGGTGCTTCGTGGGGGTAACACCAGACAGCTGCTCTTGTGCATAGGGCATCACTGCTGTGTGTTTCTGTAGCTAGATGCAAGCAGAGCATCTGGCAAATGTAATGGTGCAGATCTGTTGGTATGCATGTGTGTAGGTTCTGTGATGCAGTTGAGACAGAGCAGCTGGAATCAGTGTGTGACTCAAAGTGCATGCACAGGACAAGGGAGATTATTCTTCCCCTGTACTCAGCACTGCTCAGGCCACACCTTGAGTGCTGTGTCCAGTTCTGGGCCCCTCAATTCAAGAGAGATGTTGAGGTGCTGGAAGGTGTCCAGAGAAGGGCAACAAAGGTGTTGAGGGGCCTGGAACACAAATCCTGTGAGGAGAGGCTGAGGGAGCTGGGGGTGTGCAGCTTGCAGAAGAGGAGGCTCAGGGCAGAGCTCATTGCTGTCTACAAATACCTGAAGGGAGGTTGTAGCCAGGTGGGTTGGTCTTTTCTCCCAGGCAAGCAGCAACAGAACAAGGGGACACAGCCTCAAGTTGTGCCAGGGAAAGTGTAGGCTGGATGTTAAGAGGAAGTTCTTCACAGAGAGAGTGATTGGCATTGGATGGGCTGCCCAGGGAGGTGCTGGAGGCACCGTCCCTGGAGGTGTTGAAGCCAAGCCTGGCTGGGGCACTTAGTGCCATGGTCTGGGTGACTGGATAGGGCTGGGGGATAGGTTGGCCTGGATGATCTTGGAGGTCTCTTCCAACCTGGTTGATTCTATGGTTCTATGTCTTCTGATTCTATGATTCTGTGTCTTCTGTAGACTGTGCATTTCTCATGGAGCTCCCCTTATTGCATTTGAATACATTATAAGAGCTCAGCTGCCTGCTTTAAGGTAAATGGTTGCTTTTCTGCCCTTGTTACCCAAGCAGTGGTCTATTCTAAATTTACAGATTCACAGATTGCATTGGGTTGGAAGGGACCCTTGAAGGTCACCTTGTCCAACCTCCCTGCAGTGAGCAGGGACACTCCCAACAAGGGCAGACTACCTGAGTCTGATCTTGAGTGTCTCCAGTCACAGGGCCTCAACCACATCCCTGGGAAATCTGTTGCAGTCTTTCACCACTCTGATTGTGAAGAACTTCTTAGGTTCAACCTAAATCTACCCTGCTTCAGTTTGAAGCTGTTGCTTATCACCCTGTTACTACAAACCCTTCTAAATAGTCTCTCTCCAGCCTTCTTATAGGTCCCCTTCATATATTGAAATTTAACAACAAGGTCTCCCTGGACCCTCCTCTTCTCTGGGCTGAACAGCCCCAATTCTTTCAGCTTGCTTTTATAGGAGCCCTGCTCCAGTACTCTGATCATCTTTGTGTTCTTCCTCTGGACCTGCTCTAGAAAGTCCATGTCCTTATTGTGTTGGGGATCCCATAGCTGGATGCAGGACCCTGAGTGAGGTCTCACCAGAGCAGAGTGACAGAAGCACCCCTCTCAATCTGCTGGCCATGCTACTTTTGATGCAGGCCAGGATGTAATTTGCTTTCTGGGCTGCAGGTAAACATCAAAGGTCACAGAGCACTGGCACAGGCTCTCCAGAGAGGTGGTGGAGTCTCCTTTGGAGACTTTCAAGACCCATCTAGGTGCTTTCTAAATTCCTATGCTAGATTCTATGGTCCTGCTCTGGCAGGGTGGTTGGACTCAAAGGTCTCCAGAGGTCTCTGTGATCCTGTTATTGTTAGCTCAGGTCCAGGTCTTTAAGAGAAGCAATGAAACTTTCCCATGTTATCAACATATAATACAAACACAGCAGGGTACAGGGTGATTAGCTTATCAGTTAGGTGGAACTTCTACCCTTCTGTGTCTCACTGGGTACTTTCCTCAGTGTAGTCCACAAATGACCTTCTCTGCAGGAGCTGTATACACTTCAAGGATCAACTGAAGTTCTGCAGCCTGGTGTTTGTCTGCACTGGAGATCTTTCCTTGTCTTAGCTGTCTGGATTTCCAATTGTCAGGTCTGGGCTTAGATCTGTCATGCAGACATCAGTCTCCAGGCTTTTGTCCTGTATTTTGAATCTCATTATACTGTATGTTGCTTCAGCAGCTGATTTTAGTGCTTGTGAAGCCTTTCTGTGGCTTAGAATCATAGAACCATAGAATCCACCAGGTTGGAAGAGACCTCCAAGCTCAGCCAGTCCAGCCTAGCACCCAGCCCTATCCAGTCAACCAGACCATGGCACTAAGTGCCTCATCCAGGCTTGGCTTCAACACTTCCAGGGCTGGGGACTCCACCACCTCCCTGGGCAGCCCATTCCAATGCCAATCACTCTTTTTGGCAAGAACTTTCTCCTAACACCCAGCCTAGATCTCCCCTGCCACAGCTTGAGACTGTGTCCCCTTCTTCTCTTGCTGCTTACCTGAGATAAGAGCCCAACCCCACCTGGCTACAACCTCCCTTCAGGTAGCTGCAGACAGCAATGAGCTCTGCCCTGAGCCTCTTCTTCTGCAGGCTGCACACCCCCAGCTCCCTCAGCCTCTCCTCACAGGGCTCTGCTCCAGGCCCCTCCCCAGCCTTGTTGCCCTTCTCTGGACACCTTCCAGCACCTCAACAGCTCTCTTGAATGGAGGTGCCCAGAACTGGACACAGCACTCAAGCTGTGACCTGAGCAGTGCTGAGCACAGGGGCACAAGAACCTCCCTTGTCCTGCTGCCCACACTGCTCCTGAGCCAGGCCAGGATGCCATTGGCTCTGCTGCCCACCTGGGCACACTGCTGCCTCCTCTTCAGCTCCTCTCTCCCACCACCCCCAGTTCCCTCTCTGCCTGCCTGCTCTCAGCCACTCTGGCCCCAGCCTGTAGTGCTGCTTGGGGTTGTTGTGGCCCAAGTGTAGGACCTGGCACTTGGCCTTGTTCAATCTCATCCCATTGGCCTCTGCCCACCCATGCAGCCTGGCCAGATCCCTCTGCAGGGCTCTCCTACCCTCCAACAGCTGCACACCTGCTCCTAGCTTGGTGTTATCTGCAAACTTACTGATGCTGGACTCAATATCCCTGGTTGGCAATATCATGCCAAGTTATGATTTTTTGTGCCTCCAAGTACTTTAACCACTGGCATATTTTGACCTGGGTAGGCTCAGTCTTATTCCAACTGGTGCTTTGCAGGTATGACTCATGTCCACACATTACTCAGTTGGCATGGGAGCGTTTTCTTATCCAATGAGTTCTGAGTGTTCAGTGTGGAGAACTAACCCAACTTGGGTCTTGATCCCAGAAGCCACAGAATTCCAGGGTGTTGAGAGTGTTGTGTAACATGAAGCTCCCAGTAGCTCTGCATCCCCTGTCATTCTTCATTAGGATAGGGGCACAACTGGCATTCTGATCTTTAGCACATGTTCAGGCAGCTAGAAAAGTCCTGAGTATTGACTGGTGATGGTGAAATGTCAGGGTTGTTTCTCCTTTGACTCTCATGGTTTGATAGCTCAGAACTGAAGCCTGTGCTGCTTGCAGAGAGCCAGCCTTAGTCTGCTTGTTCCTAAGCATTTCTGAAGGTAATGGCTATTACATGTGCTGGCCTAAATGCTCTCAAGACTTCTTGCTGTGTCATTTGTCAAGCTACTTTTCCTGGCATAGGTTGAGATCAAAGTGTTCTTGTTATTCAAGGAGCAAGAAAACCACCTTCCACTTGACAAGTATGCAGGGTTCAGAAAAATAGAACTGTCAGCTTCATTCTTCTGATGCCTTTGCTGTTGGTAAGTCAACAGTAAGGCCATAATTTAGACACTCACAGTGTTCCAATCTAAGAAACAAAAATTACTGAGGACTTGTCCTGTGCTGGAATTATAAACCTTTTCAATCAGAAGTATTTTCTCTCAACTAAATGAGAAGTACCCCACCTGGAGTACTGCATCCAGCTCTGGAGCTCCCATTGCAAGAGGGCTGTGGAGATGCTGGAGAGTGTCCAGAGCAGGGCCAGGAGGATGCTCAGAGGCTGCAGCAGCTCTGCTGTGAGCACAGACTGAAAGAGTTGGGGCTGTGCAGGCTGGAGCAGAGGAGGCTCCCAGGTGACCTTCTTGTGGCCTTCCAGGATCTGAAGGGGGCTACAAAAAAGCTGGGGAGGGACTTTTGAGGCTGTGAGGGAGTGGCAGGAGTGGGGGAAATGGAGCAAAGCTGGAGGTGGGGAGAGTGAGGCTGGAGGTGAGGAGGAAGTTGTTGAGCAGGAGAGTGGTGAGAGGCTGGAATGGGTTGCCCAGAGAGGTGGTTGAGGCCCCATGGCTGGAGGTGTTTGAGGCCAGGCTGGCTGAGGCTGTGTGCAGCCTGCTCTAGGGTAGGGTGTCCCTGGGCATGGCAGAGGCTGGAACTGGCTGCTCCTTGTGGTCCCTTCCAACCCTGACTGATTCTACAATTCTCTGATTTTAAGTATTTTACCTCATTTCTCTTTGCTAGGAGCCCATCAAAGGATTACCTTGAACTACTGATTTGATCTCTTGTTGTGTGGCTTAGCCACCATTATTTAATAAGGCTTCTTTTGGTCAATGTCAGAGAATCCTTTACTCCCTGTAGTTAAGACTTTTGGTCTACAAATATAACCACGTGGGCTTTGCAGTGTGCAGAATTTTATAGGTTGACCTGAAGGAAATTGAAAGAAAAAATATTCTTGAAGTGATTGGAAATAAAGAAACTTCACTTTGGGCTCCAACAGCCCAATATTTTATTTTAGAATTCATTTCATAGAATCACAGAATCAAACAGGTTGGAAGAGCCCTCCAAGCTCATCCAGCCCAACCTAGCACCCAGCCCTGGCCAATCCATGGCACTAAGTGCCTCATCCAGCCTTTTCTTGAACACCTTAAGGGACTGTGACTCCACCACCTCCCTGGGCAGCCCATTCCAATGGCAATCACTCTCTCTGACAACAACTTCCTCCTAACATCCAGCCTAGACCTGCCCTGGCACAGCTTCAGCCTGGGTCCCCTTCTTCTGTTGCTGCTTGCCTGGCAGAAGAGACCAACCCCACCTGGCTACAGCCTCCCTTCAGGTACTTGAAGAGAGCAATGAGCTCTGCCCTGAGCCTCCTCTGCTGCAGGCTGCACACCCCCAGCTCCCTCAGCCTCTCCTCACAGGGCTGTGCTCCAGGCCCCTCCCCAGCTTTGCTGCCCTGCTCCAAACACCTTCCAGCACCTCAACATCTCTCTGCAATGGAGGAGCCCAGAACTGGACACAGCACTCCAGGGGTGGCCTGAGCAGTGCTGAGCAAAGGGGCACAAGAACCTCCCTTGTCCTGCTGCCCACACTGCTCCTGAGCCAGCCCAGGATGCCATTGGCTCTGCTGCCCACCTGGGCACACTGCTGCCTCCTCCTCAGCTCCTCTCTACCAGCACCCCCAGCTCCCTCTCTGCCTGGCTGCTCTTCAGCCACTCTGTCCATAGCCTGTAGTGCTGCTTGGGGTTGTTGTGGCCAAAGTGCAGAACCCTGCACTTGGCCTTGTTTAACTTGTTGTTCTGGTGTCCTGCAGCTTGTTTAAAGGTAAGGCTGATGAGCTGTCTGGGTAGTGTCTCACTCTCCTCCTTTGTCTGTGTCAAAGAAACATTCCTGTGCTGTGAACTCACTTGTGGTTAGTCATGGCACTGTAGCAGATACACCTTGCCTTAATCTCCTCTGAGGCTGAAAGTCCAGCCAGACTGCTCACAACTTTACTAAACTAATTTATCACAGATTTGTTGATTATTCATTACATCTGAGACTCTCATCTGTTAAGGTCGATCACAGAGTAGATCTGGTTGGAAGAGACCTCATCAGAGCCCCTATTGCTGGAGGGATGTGGATGTGCTGGAGCATGTCCAGAGAAGGGCCATGAAAATGAGCAAAGGGCTGGAGCTGCTCTGCTGTGAGGAGAGACTTGAGGGTGTTGAGGCTGTTCAGTGTGGAGAGGAGGAGGCTCCCAGGTGGCCTTTCAGTATCTTAAGGGAGCTACAAGAACGCTGGAGAGGGACCTCTTAGGCTGTCAGGTAGGGATAGGACTGGGG
This sequence comes from Pogoniulus pusillus, assembly GCF_015220805.1. Classification (NCBI taxonomy): domain Eukaryota; kingdom Metazoa; phylum Chordata; class Aves; order Piciformes; family Lybiidae; genus Pogoniulus; species Pogoniulus pusillus. The sequence continues at coordinate 2,927,191 of NC_087278.1, forward strand.
GGAATGGAACAAAGCTGGAAATGGGGAGATTCAGACTGGATGTAAGGAAGAAGTTCTTCTGCATGAGGGTGGTGAGAGCCTGGAAGGAGTTGCCCAGGGAGGTGATGGAAGCCTGGAGGTGTTTAAGGCCAAGCTGGATGAGGCTCTATACAGCCTGATCTGGTGTGAGGTGTCCCTGTCTATGGCAGAGGGGTTGGAACTGGCTGATCCTTGTGGTCCCTTCCAACCCTGACTGATTCTATGACTCTGTGATTCTATGACTCTGTGATTCTATGAGTCTATGATTCTATGGTCCAGTCCAATCCTTGACTCAGCACTGAAGGGTCAATATTCAACCATGCTGGGGACTTTTCCAGCTGATCAGCCTTAAAGAAATGTGTTAGCCTCACCTGCCAGAACTTGCCCCACAGCCATTCTTACTGTCCTCTACTTTACAGCCTTTCAACATCATGATTAATCCCCTCCCCCCAATTCTCTCCATGCCTCCCCCCCTCCAGTAGTATTCATCAAACCTCTTAGACTCTGGAACTCTTTTCCTAAGCTTCTTCCTTTGATAGCCCAAAAGAGTTCTTCTCAGATGCCTGACAGATTCCTTCTCTTTGGAGTCTCTTGGCAGACTTACTAACTGGAGCAGGATATTTTCTCAGTATAAGAAGCCAGTAACCACCCAAGCTGTTAATTGCTATGGATGGACTAGGAGGGACAAATTCCCCATTTGGAAGGTGGCCTTCTTTAAACTGGGCTATTGTTTCCTTTAGAAACATAATACCACAGAACATTTTACTCCAGTTGTTGCTTTTGGCCTAGTTTGTGCTGTTACTGCATTTTTTCCTTTAGGATACACCTCTAGAATGTCCTACTTATTTCTTTGCTGCTTACTTTCAAAACCTGAGAATTGTGCTGAGATGATACTTTAAGGGGCAAAAAAAGGAGAAGAAAGATGCTGATGGTTGTGATTCTTTGGTCTAAAGATCAGTTTGACAGAGCCATTTCTTTCACCTTGATTTGAAAAGGGGCTCACAGCTTTTGGTGTGTGTGGGGAGGGGAAAAAGGATACCACTTATTGTCTTGTGTTGTTTTCCTTTTTACTGGGAGCCTTAGAAACTGAAGAACAGTCTGGGAGATTGAAAGTGGCTTCCAAGTTCCTGAATGCCAGAAAAGCAGTTTAAGAGAATGACTTGCATTCTAGTCTACCATCACCACCTCAACAAATAGAAAAGCTCCAGCTGCCTCACACCAGTGAGCATAAGACTGGACTGAGGGGGAAGTTCTTCACCATGAGAGCAGTGAGAGCCTGCAATGGGCTGCCCAGGTTGGTGGTTGAGGCCTCATCCCTGGAGGTGTTTGAGGCCAGGCTGGCTGAGGCTGTGGGCAGCCTGCTCTAGGGTAGGATGTCCCTGCCTATGGCAGGGGGATTGGAACTGGCTGCTCCTTGTGGTCTCTTCCAACCCTGCCTGATTCTATGTTTCAGTGATTCTAGGTTTACATGTGAGAATTCAAATAGGAGGTGATTTTTCAAACATTAATTCACCTCTCTTCAGTTGTTTTCCTTCCTCATAAATTGCTGCTGCTGAATAATTTAGCTGTTGTGGTTTCCACCAGGCACTCTTTGCTGAGCTTTCTCTACAAGTGATTTGTTAAGAGAATAAATGTAAGAGCTGCCTGGCACTGTGAGCACTGTCAATACTATTAATAATTTGCTAACAGGATTCCTCTCTGAATAAAAAAAGCCAACCCTGTGCTTATTCTCACTCTGTCTGATCAGGTATTGTTTCCAGTTTAAATCCAGTGCAGCCTCAGCAGGTTTGCAGATGGCACCAAGCTGTGTGGCACAGGGCAGGGATCCAGTCAGAGGGACCTGAACAGGCTGCAGAGCTGTACCCAGGCCAACCTCATGACATTCAGCAAGGCCAAGTGTAAGATCCTGCATCTAGGTGGGTGCAAACCCAAGCCTAACTTCAGGCTGAGAGTAGCCCTGAGGAAAAGGACCTGGGGGTCTGGGGTGATGAAAAGCTCAATAGGAGCCTGCAGTGTGAGTGCAGCCCAGACAGCAACCCAGTGTCTGACCACCCTCATCCTGAAGAACTTCTTCCTAACATCCAATCTGAATCTACACACTTGTAGTTTTGTTCCATTTCTACTACTCCTATCATGACCTGGCCTCCTAAAAAGTCCCTCCCCAGCATTCTTGTAGCTCACTTCAGATACTGGATGGCCACAATAAGGTCTCCTTGGAGCCTTCTCCTCTCCAGACTGAACAATCCCAACTTTCTCAGCCTGTCCTCATAAGAGAGCATCTCCAGCCCTCTGATCATCCTTATTTGGACACATTCCAGCATGTCCAAATCCTTCCTGTAATAGTGGCTCCAGATCTGCACACAGTACTCCATGTGGGGCCTCACCAGAGTGAGGTAGAGGGAGAGAATCACTTCCCTCAACCTGCTAGCCACACTTTTCTTGCTGCAGCCCAGAATCTGGTTGGCTTTCTGAGCTGCAAGTGCACACTGGCAGTTCATAGTGACCTTCTTATCCATCAGTATCCCTAGATCCTTTTCTTCAGGGCTGCTCTCCAGCCAGTCACTGCCCAATCCATATCAGTGCTTGGGACTGCCCCAACCCAATCCTTGGGTTTCTTTAAAGTAGCAGCTTCTCAAATCCTAGCTGAAAGATGAGACAGATTTTCCACTTAGAATCACAGAGTCAACCAGGTTGAAAGAGACCTCCAAGATCACCCAGCCCAACCTAGCACCCAGTCCTGGCCAATCAACCAGACCATGGCACTAAGTGCCCCAGCCAGGCTTGGCTTCAACACCTCCAGGGACTGTGACTCCACCACCTCCCTGGGCAGCCCATTCCAATGCCAATCACTCTCTCTGCCAACAACTTCCTCCTAACATCCAGCCTAGACCTGCCCTGGCACAACTTGAGACTGTGTCCCCTTCTTCTGTTGCTGCTTGCCTGGCAGCAGAGCCCAACCCCACCTGTCTACAGCCTCCCTTCAGGTAGCTGCAGACAGCAATGAGCTCTGCCCTGAGCCTCCTCTGCTGCAGGCTGCACCCTCCCAGCTCCCTCAGCCTCTCCTCACAGGATCTGTGTTCTGGGCCCCTCACCAGATTTGTTGCATTCTCTGGACACCTTCCAGCACCTCAACATCTCTCTTGAACTGAGGAGCCCAGAACTGGACACAGCACTCAAGCTGTGGCCTGAGCAGTGCTGAGCACAGGGGCAGAAGAACCTCCCTCGTCCTGCTGGCCACACTGCTCCCAACGCAGGCCAGGATGCCATTGGCTCTGCTGCCCACCTGGGCACACTGCTGCCTCATGTTTGTGGCCATGTTTGAACAGTGCAAGAATATTCATTTACACAGGAGAAAACTCATTTTAATGTATGAGAAAGCCTGGTGACAGAAATGAAACCCAGAAACGTCCTGGTCTGCCTGCTAAATTCAGGTTTAATGGTAACTTGCTTTGAAATAGGTTCAGATAGTTTTGGAAGGAAGTTGTCACCATTTGAAGTTCTCTTGATTTGTTTGCTTGTCATGTCAAGCCTGCTGCCAGTTTAATTCTGAAGCCTTTTCTCCTGTATCTCTTGGTTTAGAGCAAATGCTTTGTTTAACATTTGGATCAAGTACAAGCCTCGACTGCCAGAGTGGTACTACAACGAGAAGCTTCTGAAAGTTGGTGATTCCCTTGCTCAGATCAAAGTAAGTCATGTGGAAACAAAAAAGACTCAGCCACAGCCTTTGTTTCATTATGTTTCCATAGCACTTTAATTTTTAATCCTGCTTTTTTGCTGGAAGCTATTTAGAAAGTAGAAAAACTTGATCAAAAAATATGTAATATTCCATTGAGAGCTGCTGCTTTCTATCTCTTGCTTATTATTGTAAAATTGCCTTGACTTTCTTGATATGTTTTCTATATCTGCATTTTCTGTGCACCCATTGCCCTTTTGAACACCAAAAAAAAAAGTCTCTTTAGTGTTTCTTTGATGTTTGAATGTGGTGGAGTGAAATATCTGACTGTGTTTGTAGAGGCTGCTTAAGTTCAGTCTACAGAAGGCTCTGGGGGGACCTTAAAGCTGTCTTCCAGTCATAGAATCATAGAATCCACCAGGTTGGAAGAGACCTCCAAACTTAGCCAGTCCAACCTAGTACCCAGCCCTGTCCAATCAACCAGACCATGGCACTAAGTGCCCCAGCCAGGATTGGCTTCAAGACCTCCTGGGACAGCAACTCCACCACCTCCCTGGGCAGCCCATTCCAATGCCAATCACTCTCTCTGCCATAGAATCATAGAATCAGTCAGGGTTGGAAGGTACCACAAGGATCAGCCAGTTCCCACCCCCCTGCCATGCCCAGCAACACCCTACCCTAGAGCAGGCTGCACACAGCCTCAGCCAGCCTGGCCTCAAACACCTCCAGCCATGGGGCCTCAACCACCTCCCAGGGCAACCCATTCCAGCCTCTCACCACTCTCCTGCTCAACAACTTCCTCCTCACCTCCAGCCTCACTCTCCCCACCTCCAGCTCTGCTCCATTCCCCCCACTCCTGGCACTCCCTGAGGGCCTAAAAAGTCCTTCCCCAGCTTTTCTGTAGCCCCCTTCAGATCCTGGAAGGCCACAAGAAGGTCACCTGGGAGCCTCCTCTGCTCCAGCCTGCACAGCCCCAACTCTTTCAGTCTGTGCTCACAGCAGAGCTGCTGCAGCCTCTGAGCATCCTCCTGGCCCTGCTCTGGACACTCTCCAGCATCTCCACAGCCCTCTTGTAATGAGGGCTCCAGAATTGGATGCAGTACTCCAGGTGGGGGTGTCAGCAGAGCAGAGAGGGGAGAATCCCCTCCCTGGCCCTGCTGGCCACATTGCTGCTGCTGCAGCCCAGGCTCTGCTTGGCTTTCTGGGCTTCAAGTGCACACTGCTGGCTCCTGCTGAGCTTCTCCTCCAGCAGCACCCCCAAGTCCCTCTGCTCAGGGCTGCTCTCCAGCCACTCACTGCCCAGCCTGGATTTGTGCTTGGCATGGCCATGGCTAATCACCCAGCACAGGCCTCTCCCCAGCTTGATCACCCTTCTCTGGCCACCTTCTGGTATCTCAACATCTCTCTTGAATTGAGGAGCCCAGCACAAAGTGCCATGTCCACACATTTTTTGAACACCTCCAGGGTTGGGGACTCCACCACCACCCTGGGCAGCCTGTTCCAATCCCTGACCACTCAACACAGAAAAGAAATGTTTCCTAATGTCCAACATAGACCTCCCCTGGCACTATTTCAGACCATTTCCTCTCCTTCTATTACCTAATACTAGGGAGAAATGACCAACTCCACCTCATGGCAGCTTCCTTCCAGGTTGTAGAGACCACTGAAGTCTCCCTTCAGCCTCCTCTTCTGCAGACTAAACAGCCCTAGTTCCCTCATCTGCTCCTCCCCATCAGATCCTCCACCAGATTTCCTGTCCTCTCCTGGACACACTTCAGCCTCTTCATGTCCTTGCCCTGAGGGGCCCAAAACTGAATTTACTATTCGAGGTGTGGCCTCACCAGTGCCCAGTACAAGGGAACTCCCATTTTAAACTAAATCCCTTTGACTTTGCACACTTGCTTTTCATTTTATACATTTCTTTCCCTGGGGAAAAGTAAGAAATAAAACATCCCTGTGAGATGGATGTGCACTGCTAATTGTAAGGAATTACTGGGGAGATAACACCAGCTTCTGTGATAGGTGGAGTGGAGCCTATTCCATAAGGACCTCTCTCAATTTCCAGCTGAAACCTGATGGTGATGATTTTGTATTTTAATTTGTTATATATTACTTAATGATCCTGTAAAATGAGGTATTGAATATGAGTAGGGAGTGGCCAAGCAACAACTTAACTTTCTGCCCTCCTCTTGCTGTGGGTTTTTTTCATGCCTTCTTACTTTGGATTCCTTCCTATTATTCATCTGCTATGTCTCTTTTAGGACACACCTAAATTCATTATGTCACATATCTGGAAGTTAGTTAGGCCATTAGTCATCATACAGAGCAGCACTGACTCATTTGGATCCCCTCCCTTTCTGCCTGCTATCTCTGGTTGTATGTTATAAACTCTTTGGGAGAGAAAATGTCTCTTTGTTATGTTTCAGTAATGGTAGTTGGGATTCTGCTCCATGGTGTGCTGACCTAAGGGTGTTCTGCTCCATGGTGTGCTGCTCTGATGGTGTTCTGCTCCATGGTGTGCTGCTCTGATGGTGTTCTGCTCCATGGTGTGCTGCTCTGATGGTGTTCTGCTCCATGGTGTGCTGCTCTGATGGTGTTCTGCTCCATGGTGTGCTGCTGTAAGGGTGTTCTGCTCCATGGTGTGCTGCTCTGATGGTGTTCTGCTCCATGGTGTGCTGCTCTGATGGTGTTCTGCTCCATGGTGTGCTGCTGTAAGGGTGTTCTGCTCCATGGTGTGCTGCTCTGATGGTGTTCTGCTCCATGGTGTGCTGCTCTGATGGTGTTCTGCTCCATGGTGTGCTGCTGTAAGGGTGTTCTGCTCCATGGTGTGCTGATCTAAGAGTTTCTGATTCATGGCTTGGGGTTCTCAGAGTCTGAGAGCCTGAGTCTCCACATTAGATGACACAAGGGACCTTCTGGAGCCCCCATTACAAGAAGGATGTGGAGATGCTGGAGTGTGTGCAGAGCAGGGCCAGGAGGATGCTCAGAGGCTGCAGCAGCTCTGCTGTGAGCACAGACTGAAAGAGTTGGGGCTGTGCAGGCTGGAGCAGAGGAGGCTCCCAAGGGACCTTCTTGTGGCCTTCCAGCATCTGAAGGGGGCTACAAAAAAGCTGGGGAGGGACTTTTTAGGCTATCAGGGAGTGACATAACTGGGGGGAATGGAGCAAAGCTGGAGGTGGGGAGAGTGAGGCTGGAGGTGAGGAGGAAGCTGTTGAGCAGGAGAGTGGTGAGAGGCTGGAATGGGTTGCCCAGGGAGGTGGTTGAGGCCCCATGGCTGGAGGTGTTTGAGGCCAGGCTGGCTGAGGCTGTGTGCAGCCTGCTCTAGGGTAGGATGTTGCTGGGCATGGCAGGGGGGTTGGAACTGGCTGCTCCTTGTGCTCCCTTTCAACTCTGACTGTTTCTATGATTCTGTGATTCTATGATCCTGAGTGAATCATAGAATCAAGCAGGTTGGAAGAGACCTCCAAGCTCATTCACTCCAACCTAGCACCCAGTCCTCTCCAGTCACCTAGACCATGAAAATTAGAGAGTTTTCATGAAATTATAGAGTGTTCCTATTAGATGTTAAATTGCTGAATGTGTGGATGGAACTTTAAGTGTTTCCTTCCAGCTGCTCTTTCAGACTGATGCTTGTATTGTTGTTTCACACAAGGACACCAAGAGATAATCCATGTTTCATGGACAGAGGAATGTACTCCTACAAACCTTCACAACTGTATCATTTGCTCTTCAGGAATATAAGTTGGCAGTTTCACAGTGCTATGGAAGATACCTTCAGCAGTTCATGGCTGCAAACCTGGATGATGTCATGGGTGATGTGCATCAATTTCAATCCACCTTCTTCCCGAGTGGTTTCAGAGACAGAAGTGCAGCACTTACGGTAGGTTGGTGTTTGGTTGCTTGTCAAAGACATTCACTGATGCAAAATAAGCCTATTTTATCCTCCACAAATGTGCTTCATAGGATTTAAATGTTAATATTAAGCAGTGATTGGGTTGGAAGGGATCTTGTCCAACATGGCTACGGGTCAAGGGAGGTGATTCTTTCCCTTTACTCCGCTCTGGTGAGACCTCATTGGAGTATTGTGTCTAGTTTTGGAGCAACTATTAAAGGAAAGATCTGGATGTGTTAGAATGTGTTCAGAGAAGGGCCAAAGGGATGATCAGAGGGCTGGAGCTGATCTGCTTTGAGGACAAACTGGGGCTGTTCAGTCTGGAGAGGAGAAGGCTCCAAGGAGATCTTATTGTGGCCTTTCAGCATCTGAAGGGCAACAAGAAAGCTGAGGAGGGACTTTTGAGGAGTGTTATCTATCAGGGCAGTGCCATGTCAGACTAAGAGTCATGTGAGGTCTAATCAGTCTGGCCAAGAGAAGGCTTTGAGGAGACCTTATTGTGACCTCCAGTATCTGAAGGGAGCTGCAAGAAAGCTGGGGAGGGACTTTTCAGATGTCAGGTAGTGATAGGACTGGGGAGGATGGGGCAAAACTAGAAGTGGGTAGATTCAGATTGGATGTTAGGAAGAAGTTCTTTGCTATGAGTGAAGTGGTGAGACCCTGGAATGTGTGATATTTGATCACATTCTGTGCTTCTGTGATCCACAGCCTCCCTGGAGGTGTTCAGGACCATGTCAGATGAGGCCTTGAGTGACCTGTTCTAGTGGGAAGTGTCCCTGCCTATGGCAGGGGGTTGATCTGGATGAGCTTTGAGGTCCTTTCCAACCTAAACCATTCTATGAATATATCATTGATTGCTTATCCAGGTAGGGTCTTGTGGCTGCTACCTATGGAAGAAAGTGGTTTAGTATAGGTGCGATGCTAAAAGCATAGAATCATGGAATCATAGAATCAAGCAGGTTGGAAGAGACCTCCAATATCACCCAGGCCAACCTAGCACCCAGCCCTAGCCAGGCAACCAGATCATCCAGGCTTTGCTTCAACACCTCCAGGGACTGTGACTCCACCACCTCCCTGGGCAGCCCATTCCAATGCCAATCACTCTCTCTGGCAACAACTTCATAGAATCATAGATTCTTCCTCCTAACATCCAGCCTAGACTTGCCCTGGCACAGCTTGAGACTGTGTCCCCTTGTTCTGTTGCTGGGTGCCTGGGAGAAGAGCCCAACCCCACCTGGCTACAGCCTCCCTGCAGGGAGTTGTAGACAGCAATGAGGTCACCCCTGAGCCTTCTGCAGGCTGCACACCCCCAGCTCCCTCAGCCTCTCCTCATGGGGTTTGTGTTCCAGGCCCCTCACCAGCTTTGTCACCCTTCTCTGGACACCTTCCAGCACCTCAACATCTCTCTTGAATTGAGGAGCCCAGAACTGGACACAACACTCCAGGTGTGGCCTGAGCAGTGTTAAGTACAGGGGAAGAATAACCTCCCTTGTCCTGGCCACGTGTTAGATTTTACCTTAGGCAGGTCTTTGCAGAGAGGCTGTTTCCAGTAGAGGGTGGATATTTCAGAATGAATTAATGCAAGGCTCTCTGTGATCAGGAACAGCAGAAGGAAACTGCAGGCATCTCCTGTGTATAAAGCCAAGCAAATTGATATTCCTCTTGTCAGAGTTAGATTGCAAATAGGTGTTCAGGGAGGAGAAAAAAGAGGACAGCTTGCCTAAAAGCTCGAAGCAGATGTCATGAGAGAAGAAATACTCTTTCTTTATATATTAATATTTTCCTTTTTCAAACATAGTTCAGCTTCTTAGAGAGAATTTGATCAAAGACTACGATAATACATTTCAGTTTGGGGGTTTAAAATGGCTTTCTAAATAGGTTTAAAGTTCCAGAGATGGTTTCTTTTTGTTTTCTATATGACTTTGAAGCAATCTTAGTGCCAGATGTCATCACATGTCTCTGCTAAAATACTTATTCTGCAGCTTGGCCTTTAGGCACTGATGTGTTGGGATGGATTAATTTGGATGTACAGGTGAGGATTGTTAATAACTATGAAAACTGTTCATTAACAGACAGGAGAATAGTGAAGAGGTGATTGGGTACAATCAGCATGGCTTCACCAAGGGCAAATCCTGCCTGACAAACCTGGTGGCCTTCTATCAACAGGTCACAACATGAATAGATGAGGGGTGAGCAACTGATGGCATTTACCTGGACCTGAACAAGGCCTTTGACACTGTCCCAAAGCACATCCTGGTCTCCGAGCTGGTGACACATGGGGTGGGCCACTGGATGGATAAAGAGTTGGCTTGATGGCCACACCCAAAGAGTGACTGTCAATGGCTCCATGGCCAAGTGCAGGCCAGTGACAAGCAGAGTCCCTCAGGGAGCAGTTCTGGGACCAGTCTTGTTCAGCGTCTTTATGGGTGCCATGCACAGAGGCATTGAGTGGAGCCTCAGCAAGTTTGCTGCTCACACCAAGCTGTGTGGTGCAGTAGCCAGGCTGGAGGGCAGGGATCCATGCAGAGGGACCTGGACAGGCTGCAGAGGTGGGCACAAGCCAAGCTCAGGAGGTGCAACAAGACCAAGGGCAAGGTCCTGCAGCTGGGTGGAGACAATGCCAAGCACAACTCCAGGCTGGGCAGTGAGTGGCTGGAGAGCAGCCCTGAGCAGAGGGACCTGGGGGTGCTGCTGGAGGAGAAGCTCAACATGAGCCAGCAGTGTGCACTTGCAGCCCAGAAAGCCAAGCAGAGCCTGGGCTGCAGCAGCAGAAGTGTGGCCAGCAGGGCCAGGGGGGCGAAGGGGAAAGAACAGAACATACCTGGGCAAGTCAGGGCAAGATAAGCCCATTTTTGGCCTGTCAGGCCTACCATGACATGTATCCCTAAATTTCCAGGTGTGCAATCTTAGTTTGGCAGTGATCTGTACAGTTGAGAACCAATAATGACAATGTGTCAAATGGTAACACCTGAAGGCTTTCTGTGTGTGTTTGCCCAAGTTTCTGTGGTTAACTGTTGGTTTTTTTTTAATGTAATACTGAGGAAATCAGAGAAGTGGAGTTCCAGGGCATGAAACTTGTAGTTTCAGTGAATTAACTGGGAAAAAAAATAACAAAATCAAGTATTATGAGGTGATTAGGCTTCTGAGAGGGACTGAGTCTCTGTTTGTGTTCTCATCTTCTGGTTTGTACAGAGAATAGAATCATAGAATCAAGCAGGCTGGAAGAGAGCTCCAAGCTCATCCAGGCCAACCTAGCACCCAGCCCTATCCAGTCAACCAGACCATGGCACTAAGTGCCCCAGCCAGGCTTGGCTTCAACACCTCAGCCATGGGCACTCCACCACCTCCCTGGGCAGCCCATTCCAATGCCAATCACTCTCTCTGCCAACAACTTCCTCCTAACATCCAGCCTAGACCTCCCCTGGCACAGCTTGAGACTGTGTCCCCTTCTTCTGTTGCTGCTTGCCTGGCAGAAGAGCCCAACCCCACCTGGCTACAGCCTCCAGTATTCCAGGCAGGACTGAGCTCACAGCTGTGTTAGCTATTACAAGGAAGAGAAGGAGCAATGTATCTCTAGAAGAAACAAGATACACATGTGAGCTAGAAATAAGTCTTATGAGGAGCACCTGAGGGAGGTGAAGTTGCTTAGGGTGAAGAAATGAGGCTGAGGAGGCACTTTCTCATTCTCTGCAACTACTTAAAGGAGATTGTAATGAGGTGGGTGTTGGTCTCTTCTCCTTTTTAAGTGATAAGGGAAGAGGAAATGTTCTCAAGTGGCACCAGGGAAGGTTTTCATTTGATGTTATAAGAAACTTCTTCATCTAAAGGGTTCTGAAATGCTGGCTCCACAGGTAGGTGGCAGATTCCATATCCTGGAAGTGTTGGGAAGATTCAAAGGTGTGGTGCTAAGAGATGTGCACTTGTGGCCAGGAGGGCCAAATCCATTCTGAGGTGCATCAGAAGGGCTGTAGTTAGTATGTTGAGAATGGTTCTCCTGCCCCTCTGCTCTGCCTTGGTGAGGCCACACCTGCAGTACTGTGTCCAGTTCTGGTCTCCCCAGTTCAAGAGGAACATAGAACTGCTGGGGAGAATCTAGCACAGAGCCACAAAGATGCTGAAGGGAATGGAACAGCTCTGTTAGGAGAAGAGCCTGAGGGATCTGGAGCTGTGCCGCTGGGAGAAGTGAAGCCTGAGAGGTGACCTCAGCAATGGTTATCAGTGTGTGCAGGGGGAGTGCCAGGAGCTGGAGCCAGGCTCTGCTGGGTGATGCCAAAGACAGGCCAAGGGCACTGGGTGCACGCTGAGACATAGGAAGTGTTGTGAAAACATGAGAGGGACTTTTTCCCTGTGAGGGTGACAGAGCACTAGAACAGGCTACCCAGGGGAGTTGTGGAGTCTCCCTCTCTGGAGGCATCCCACCTGGATGTGTTCCTGTGTGATCTGCTCTAGGTGCTCCTGCTCTGGCAGCAGAGTTGGACTGGAGGAGTTTTCAAGGTCCTTTCCAGCCCCTGTGATTCTGTGATATGGTTTAGCCCCAGACTTGGTAGTTAAATAATGGTTGTACTTGGTCTCAAAAGCCTTTCCCAACCAAAACAATTCTCTGCTTCTAGAAAAGGCAAGAATTAAAGCTAGATTAAATAATCCAGCTTCATGCCTTATCCATCCTTTCTCCCTACACTCCTTTCAGCAGTCCTAGTGTACTGTGGTGCAGTTGAAACTGCTTCAGGGTAATGGTACAGCAACCTTAAAGCTTTAGCACTTGCTCCCTATCTCTACTCACTTCAGTGTCATGCTTGTGTTTTTTTTTGTCCTGGTACATTTGGTCTTTTCATACTGAATGCTTTGTACTTTGCTGGTGTGAAGATGAAGTGTGCATCTATTCTGACTCTGTGTGTTAATTCTGTGTATGCCTCCACCTGTTTCAGCTCCATGCCTTGCAAGAGAGAAGTGTTTGCATTTACCAGATGCTTTGCAGCAGTGACAGAAATCTCCAGAACCAGGATTCTGTGCAGACTTGTTTCAGTGTCTTGTCTTCATTGAGACTGACTATGCAAGTGGCTCTGCCTCAGGAGAACTTGTGCTGGCTCATCTACAACGGTACCTCAGGCTCTCCATCTACATTTCTGTGCTAAGCAAACCTATGGAGGGAAACTTTAGATATAACTCCTTAAGGTCAGCCTAAAGGTCATGACTGTCTCTGGCTGGCTTTAAACTCAGTCAGGGTTTTTTTGGTACTTATTCTTTATTTGTTCTCTGCCATAAAACCTTTTCATAGAATCAACCAGGTAGGAAGAGATAGAATCATAGAATCAACCAGGTTGGAAGAGATCTCCAAGCTCATCCAGTCCAACCTGTCACCTGGCCCTGTCCAGTCAACTAGACCATGGCACTAAGTGCCAAATCCTTGAATTGAGTGCCCCAGAACTGGACACAGCACTCAAGATGTGGCCTGAGCAGTGCTGAGCACAGGGGCACAAGAACCTCCCTTGTCCTGCTGCCCACACTGCTCCTGAGCCAGCCCAGGATGCCATTGGCTCTGCTGCCCACCTGGGCACTGCTGCCTCCTCTGCAGCTCCTCTATCCCAGCACCCCCAGGTCCCTCTCTGCCTGGCTGCTCTCAGCCACTCTGGCCCCAGCCTGTAGTGCTGCTTGGGGTTGTTGTGGCCAAAGTGTAGAACCCTGCACTTGGCCTTGTTCAGTCTCATCCCATTGGCCTCTGCCCACCCATGCAGCCTGGCCAGGTCTCTCTGCAGGTCTCTCCTACCCTCCAACAGCTCCACACCTGCTTCTTGCTTGGTGTCATCTGCAAACTTACTGATGCTGGACTCAATCCCCTGGTCCAGATCATCAATAAAGACATTGAACAGGACTGTGCCCAGCACTGATCCTTGGGACACACCACCAGTGCCAGCTGCCAACTGGATGTGGCCCCATTCACCACCACTCTCTGGACCCAGCCCTCCAGCCAGCTCTTGACCCGTTTCAGAGTGAGTCTGTCCAGCTTGGCCAGGAGCTGCTTGTGGCAGAGGCTGTCAAAGGCTTTGCTGAAGTCCAGGTCATCTACATCCACAGCCTGCCCCACATTCACCAGGCTTAAATGGAAGCTTCTCCATAGTGTAGGCTGCATGGTTAGAGTCTACTACTAAAATGACATCTAAGAATGTAAGAAGGGCATTTGTTGAGTGACCCATGGCTAAAAAAAGCCACAATAAAACACTTGTTAATGGGTTTGGTTTGGCTTTGAAAAGAGGATTGCAAATCTAAGAGTAGGAAATGATTATCTGACTTGACATTAGCTCAATATTATGTGACATTAGGTAAACATTAGCTCTTTACCTCTCTGGTTTTACCACAACATATATACTTTAATAGGGTGGACTGGATGATCTTGAAGGTCTCTTCCAACCTGGTTGATTCTGTGATTCTATACAGATTTGTATATCTTAATTCAGTTTATCCCTCAATAATTAAACTGTTTTAAAACATGCCATATGACATCATATTAGTGTTATCTATCAGGGCAGTGCCATGGCAGACTAAGAGTCATGTGAGGTCTGTTCAGTCTGGCCAAGAGGAGGCTTTGAGGAGACCTTATTGTGGCCTTCAATATCTGAAGGAGCTATAGGAAAGCTGGGGAGGACTTTTTAGGCTGTCAGATAGTGATAGGACTGGGGGGAGTGGAACAAAGCTGGAAATGGGGACATTCAGACTTGATATTAGGGAGAAGTTGTTGAGCATGAGAGTGGTGAGAGCCTGGAAGGGGTTGCCCAGGCAGGTGGTGGAAGCCTCATCCCTGGAGGTGTTTAAGGGTGGTGGAAGTCTGGAACAGGTTGTCCAGAAAGGCTCTGGATGCCTCCTCCCTGAGTGTGTTCAAGACCAGTTAAGATGAGGCCTTGAGCAACCTGATCTAGTGTGAGATGTCCCTGCCCATGACAGGGGGTTGGAACTAGGTGATCCTTGTGGTCCCTTCCAGTCCTGACAGTTCTGTGGGAAAATCTTTATTTAGATTTGTTGTTCATCCTCTGGAAACACCAACCCTGATGTTAAGAAGAAGTTTCAGTTGGTTAGCACAGCAGTTTCCCTGTGGGACTATAGAACTCTGTAGCAGGAGCAGTGTGGCCAGCAGGACAAGGGAGGTTATTCTGCCCCTGTACTCAATATTGGTCAGGCCACACCTGGAGTGCTGTGTTCTGTTCTGGGCCCCTCAATTCAAGAGGGATGTTGAGGTGCTGCAATGTGTCCAGAGAAGGGCAACAAGGCTGGGGAGGGGCCTGGAACACAAACCCTATGAGAAAAGCCTGAGGGAGCTGGGGGTGTGCAGCCTGCAGCAGAGGAGGCTCAGGGCAGAGCTGATTGCTGCCTGCAGCTGCCTGCAGGGAGGCTGTAACCAGGTGGGGTTGGGCTCTTCTGCCAAGGAACCAGCAACAGAAGAAGGGGACACAGTCTCAAGTTGTGCCAGGGGAGGTCTAGGCTGGATGTTAGGAGGAAGTTGTTGTCAGAGAGAGTGATTGGCATTGGAATGGGCTGCCCAGGGAGGTGGTGGAGTCACAGTCCCTGGAGGTGTTGAAGCAAAGCCTGGATGGGACACTTAGTGCCATGGTCTGGTTGATTGTCTAGGGCTGGGTGCTAGGTTGGACTGGATGATCTTGGAGGTCTCTTCCACCCTGCTTGATTCCATGAGCTTACCTGTTCTTCATTTTGTTTTGTTCAGGTACTATTCATCTTTACACCATATGCAGACATTTGATGACGAGAGGTCAATCTGCTCAGGTATGGCAAAATAAAGACAAATGTACAGAAGGCTTGGAAATTGACCTGATTTTGTGCCTAACACTGTACCCTGCTGCTTCTCTTTCCTTGCCATGAGGGTGTAAAAGGTCTAGATTACAAACCAGCTGATTTCTAAGCCCTCACACCTTGATGACTCTGCTCTTTCCTTAGTCCTGCAATGCAGACCAGCATTAACACCTTGTTGCTCTTTGAGGTGGGATGCATTGGACTGTTTCAGAGGGTTCCAGATGCTCTTTGGCTTCCTTTTCTTTTGGGCAACTGCATCAAGAGTTTTATTTCTTAGAAAGTGGAAATGCACTGACATCTGGTGGAGAGGCTTTATAGTTGTAAATCCTTGGCACAAAAAGAGCTGCCCTTTATTCCTTGCCCTTCTCTTCTATTTCTCTTAGCTTTATTTTTCTCTCCTACAACTTTGAACAGAGCCTGACTCAGCCTTAATCCAGCATAGTTTCTTATCTATTGGTTGTTTTAACCTTTCATCGAGCAGGAATTTACCTATATATATATATTTTGCTGTTTGAACATCTTTTATTGAAATCAAACCCTCCTTTAACATATTCAGGCTTTGACTATACAGAAAGCTGAACAACTGCTTGTAAGTATTTCAGCTTCTTTAAATGCAGACAAAGACTTTCTGTGTATTGACTTAATTTAGGACTAAAGTTGTGCATATCTTGTGTACCTCAAAGAAAATACAAAGGGGAGATGTTGTTCAATCAGTTCAGTTGGGTTAATTTTGAGAGGCAGACTGCTGCAATGACTGTCACAGAATGCAGGGTTTTGGAAGGGATCCTCAAAGGTCATCCTGCTGCAGTGAGCAGGGACATCTCCAACTAGATCAGGCTGCCTTGGAATGTCTGACTTTGAATGTCTCATGGGATGGGGCCTGAACTATCCCAGGAGCAATCTGTTCCTAAAGTTATGTTAGCCCTAAAGAGCCAAACAGAGTAGCTGAATGGTTGGAAATTAAGAGCAGACTGTCACTGAGGAAGGCAGACTCCAGTGCATCCCAAATGAGTTTGCTAATCCAACTAAAGACTAGGTTAGAGCAAAATGATCACTAGAGCTGGTACAAAGGAGAGGGATAACTCTCAAAAGCAGATGGAATCATAGAATTCTAGACTTCTAGTTGGAAAAGGTCCTCCAGTCCAATCTTTTAGTTGGAAAAGGCCCTCTAGTCCAACCATCAACCCAGCACCACGATGGCCATTAAACCATGGCCACACATTTCTTGAACACCTGCAGGCATGGGGGGGAGTCTACCACCTCCCTGGGCAGCCTGTTCCAATCCCTGACCACTCTTGCAGCAAAGAAATTGTTCCTGTTCTCTAACCTAAACCTCTCCTGGCCTGGAGCAGTGCCCTGTGAGGAGAGGCTGAGGGAGCTGAGGGTGTGCAGCCTGCAGAAGAGGAGGCTCAGGGCAGAGCTCATTGCTGTCTGCAGCTACCTGAAGGGAGGCTGTAGCCAGGTGGAGTTGGTCTCTTCTGCCAGGCAAGCAGCAACAGAACAAGGAGACACAGTCTCAAGTTGTGCCAGGGGAGGTCTAGGCTGGATGTTAGGAGGAAGTTGTTGTCAGAGAGAGTGATTGGCATTGGAATGGGCTGCCCAGGGAGGTGGTGGAGTCCCAGTCCCTGGAGGTGTTGAAGCCAAGCCTGGCTGGGGCACTTAGTGCCATGGTCTGGTTGCTTGGCTAGGGCTGGGTGCTAGGTTGGCCTGATTGAGCTTGGAGGTCTCTCCCAGCCTGGTTTATTCTATGATAGTGACAAGGCTATAGTAAACTGAAGTGGTTAAGTTAACTTGGGGGCTGAAATAGAAAACATGACCACAAATTTGGATGGGAAAAGCCCAGTAATAGGCAGGAGGAATGCAGAGCAGTTAAAAAACCATTAGAAGTAATACAATGTCTATGATTTTGTTTTCCTTTAACTTTCTGTGTTTGTCCTAAGTGGGAGTCTTTGTGTCCTTTAGTAATAGGTAGCTTGTTTATAGAGATTTAAATGCAATCACTTTGCAACTGGATTTCTTCACTACAGGTCCTGGAATACTTGCTGTGGGCCAGTATATGTATGGAATCATCCATCCCACTCTTATCTGTACACTATTTGACCTGGAGAGCCACCCTGTATGCTGCAGTTTCTCAGTGTTATTTTGACTGCCAAGCCAGCATTCATGGAGAGGTATTCTGGTTCACCAGACAGATTTACTCCTGATTTACTGCTTCAGATCAGATTGCATGGGAGTTTTGCTGCCCACGTAGCAGAATTTATCTGTGGAGATGTTTTTCCACATAGAATGATAGGGATCATCGAGTCCAACCCCTTTGCTAAAGCAGAATCACCTAGGGCAGGCCACAAAGGAATGCACTCAACCTTATAGGTTGGACTTGGTGATCTTGAAAGTCTTTTCCAACCTGCATGTATCTGTGATTCTGTGAACAAGCAATCAGGTCTTGAAAGCCTCCAGAGAAGGAGACTCCATAACCTCTCTGGGCAGCCTGTTGCTGTGCTCCAGCACCCTCACAGAAAGAACTTTCTCCTCATGTTGAGGTGGAACCTCTTGTGTTCCAGCTTGCACCTGTTGGTCCTTACTCTATCACTGGATACCATTGAAAAGAGCCAAGCTCCTTCTTGGCACCCACTCCTCAGATACTATAAGCATCTATAAGATCCCCTCTCAGCCTTCTGAAGATGCAACATGTACATGAATAACCAATTCAAAGCTAAATGTACCATGTTATACAATCACAGTTGTAGACTTGTAGCATTAAGCAGTGGTCATCCCCATGATTTTGCAGAGGTTTCCCTTTTCACTTCAGTTTTTGTTCATGACCTGGCTTTCACTGCAGTTTTTTGCAGTTGGCTGAAGGAAAGGATGATAGGGTTCTAAAGTCAAATGGCAAACTGCAGCATACTGGTTCACAGAATTGCCAGGGTTGGAAGGGACCCCGAGGATCATCTAGTTCCATCCCCCCTGCCATGGACAGGGACACCTCTACTAGATCAGGTTGCTCAGAGCCACATCCAGCCTGACCATAAAAACCTCCAGGGATGGAGCTTCCACCACCTGCCTGGGCAACCTATTCCATGCTCTCACCACCCTAATGCTGAAGAACTTCTTCCTAAACACCCCTGGAGGTGTTTAAGGCCAGGCTGGATGAGGCTCTAGTCAGCCTGAACTGGATGCAGTGCTCCTGGTGTGGTCTCACAAGAGCAGAGCAGAGGGGCAGAATCACCTCCCTTGTCCTGCTGGTCACACTGCTTTTGAGGCAGCCCAAGACATGGTTGCCTTCTGGGCTACAAGCACACACTGCTGGCTCATGGTGAGGTTTTCATCAGCTGACACCCTCAAGTCCTTCAGCCCAAAACTGCTCTTGAGCCACTCCTTACGCAGCCTGTGTATGTGCTTGGGTGCATGGTATAGCTCTACACACCCCATGAGCTCTATAGGTCTGTATACCATAGCTTGATGTACTCTGTACCTCTGTGGTTCATTCTGTGGCTACCAGTTCCCAGGTTTGCTGCTACCTGATTTGTGCTGCTACTTTGGGATCCTTTTTGCTGCTCTTAGCATTTGTAGTTTTCAGTCCAGTAGTTGCTGTGAGCTCTACTTACACAGAACCACAGAACTGTCAGAGCTGGAAGGGACCTTAAGGATCATCCAGTTCCAACCCTGCTGCCATGGACAGGGACACCTCATGCTAGATCAGGTTGCTCAGAGCCACATCCAGCCTGACTTAAATGTCCAGGGATGAGGCTTCCACCACCTGCCTGGGCAACCTGTTCCAGTGTCTTACTGCTCTCATGCTGAAGAACTTCTTCCTAACATCTAATCTAGATCTACTCACTTCTAGTTTTGCTCCACTCCCTCAATCCAATCAGTACCCAACCTCCTCCAAAGTCCCTGCCCAGCATTCTTGTAGCTCCCTTCAGATCCTGGAAGGCCACAATATAATTTTCAATTTCTAATCTTTTTTTTGTTCACATTTAAACAATAAAATCTGTAATGTAAAAATGTTTTGATGCCAAACCCCAGGACATGAGCATGTTAATGCTTCTTGTTCATGCTTTGGACAGGTGTTTGCTCGCCGTGGTTTGATCAAAATCGATGAGCTGAAGCAGTTAGAAAGCATCAGCTCTTCACCAGCAAATTCAAGGACAAAGAAGATTTTTAGAGAGGCAACTCTAAAGGTAGCCTTCTGCCATTTCCTACACACAGTTTTGCAGTCTCTGTGAACAGCAAAGTTAGTTACTTGCTTTCTTCTTCACATCAGATGTCAGTAATGGTTTTCAAGAGAGCAGTGTTTGAACCTAGAAGAAAGCCAATCCATCGACCCAAGTTAAGAGTTACCCTGAAAGAAGCCCAAAGTGTAAGTCTGGCATTTTGTACAATGCTTTCCTTTGCTTGCTCCTTGCATGTGAAGGATGTGTGATAGAATTCTGCTGGGTAAAGCACTGGTTTGACAAAAGAGCCCCAAGGGTGGTGGTCAGTGCGGTTAAATCCAACTAGAGGCTGGTCACAAGTGGTGTCCCCCAAGGCTCAGTGTTGGGACCACTTCTGTTTAACATCTTTATTGATGACCTTCATGAATCATAGGTTGGAAGAGGCCTCCAAGCTCATCCAGTCCAACCTAGCACCCAGCCCTATCCAGTCAACCAGACCATTGCACTAAGTGCCTCATCCAGGCTTTTCTTGAACACCTTCAGAGACAGTAGCTCCACCACCTCCCTGGGCAGCCCATTCCGATGGCAGATCACTACCTGAAGGGAGGTTGTAGCTGGATGTGGGCTGGTCTTTTCTGCCAGGTAACCAGCAACAGAACTAGGGGACGCAGTCTCAAGCTGTGCCAGGGGAGGTACAGGCTGGATGTTAGGAGGAAGTCACAGAGTGATTGGCATTGGAATGGGCTGCCCAGGGAGGTGGTGGAGTCACCATCCCTGGAGGTGTTGAAGCCAAGCCTGGATGAGGCACTTAGTGCCATGGTCTGCTTGATTGGTCAGGGCTGGGTGCTAGGTTGGCCTGGCTGAGCTTGGAGGTCTCTTCCAAGCTGGTTGCTTCTATGATTTCATAGGAGTAGGGGGGGCAGGTAACTCCCAAACCATCATGTAATTCTCCCATCTTGCTTCTTAAGCTATGAAATAATGGCAGTTCTCAAGTACTGTACCCATTTTGCATGGCATTGATAACTCAGCAGGAGCCCTTTGAAGCATAACATTGATAGCAGCAATCAGTTTCACAGGATATTGTGTTTTAAACCTGTGCTTGCCGGAGGAGAACTGATAGGAAAGAAATCTCACATTGCTGTCACTTGGTTCAGACATGGACAAAGTTTACATTGCCCTTTCTTCTTCAGGTGCCAAGGCCCTGCTCTGTGACCAAACAGCTGCTGACAGAAATGTTTGATGGTGTGGCAGCTCAGTTCCTTGCCATCCTAGAAGCTCTGTCTGATAGTAGCAGGAGTCTCTTGCAGCCTTCCTCATCTCTTCCTGATGAAAGAGAAATTCATGATGTCCTCTCAGAACTTTTTGTTGCAGGGCTGGAAATCCTCTCAGGTAAACAAATGTTTTTTTCCTGGGCTGTGGGCTGAGTATAGCCATAAGTAAACATAGAATGATAGAGTGAGTTAGGTTGGAAGGGACCTCAAAGGTCATCCAGTCCCAACCCCCCCACCATAGGCAGGGACACCTCCCACTAGAACAGGTCGCTCAAGGCTTTATCCAGCCTGGCCTTAGAATCAACCAAGCTGGAAGAGACCTCCAAAGCTCATCCAGTCCAACCTAGCACCCAGCCCTGTCCAGTCAACCAGACCATGGCACTATATTCCCCATCCAGTCTTCTCTTGAACCCCTCTAAGGACAGTGACTCCACCTCCCTGGGCAGCCCATTCCAATGCCAATCACTCTCTCTGCCAACAACTTCCTCCTAAGAAAGGAACAAGGCTTCCTCCTAACAAGGTCTCGAACACCTCCCTGGGCAACCTGTGCCAGTTTCTCACCACCCTCACTGCAAAGAACTTCTTCCTAGCATCCAGTTTAAATCTCCCTTCTGCCAGTTTAAACCCATTCCTCCTTGTCCTCTCATTACACCTTGCCAGTAGTCCCTCCTCAGCCCTTCTTTAGCCCCTGTCAGATCCTGGAAGGCCACTCCAAGGTCTCCTGGAAGCCTTCTCTTCTCCATGCTGCAGAACTCCAGCTCTCTCAGCCTGTCCTCAGAGCAGAGCTGCTGCAGCCCTCTGAGCATCTTTGTGACCCTCTGGACTCACTCCAATGAATAAGGAGATACTTTGTTAATTAAAAAATATATATAGAAGTCATACTTCCAAATGAGCTACTCTTGAAAAGATTACTGATTGGAATCTAACAAGTCAAGTACAATATAAACTGATGAAAGAAACTGTCTGCATTAAAGGTGGAGTGAGCAGTCCAGGTACTCTTGGAAGTCATCGCACCGCTTGCTTTCCTGTCATTAATGCAACTTCAACCCTTCTACAGTTGACACTAAGAGGTAAACCAGCTTTGAATGTTCAAAAGATTCAGTGCTAAGTGATGCAAATGTTGGGTGAGCAGATACAGCTTTCATGTTAGTAGCAGTTCTGTTCATAAAAGGATTGCAAAATATGTGATGGGCTGGTGCTGGGCTCTTCTCCCAGGTAATTGGAGACAGAACAAGGGAGAATGGCCTCAAGCTGAGGCTGGGGAAGTTTAGATTGGACCATAGGAAGAAGTTTTTTCAGGGAGACAGTGGTCAGGGATTAGAATGAGCTGCCCAGGGAGGTGGTGGAGCCACCCAGCCTGGATGAGTTTAAGGGTGGACAGATGTGGTGCTTAGGGTTGTGGTTTAATGTGAAACTTGTAGAGGAGGGTCCTAGGTTGGACTTGGTGATCCTGAGGGGCTTTGCCAACCTGCGTGGGTCTGTGAGTCTGTGATTTGCTTGTTTGAATGTGTGATGTTAAAGCATTCAAATGGGATCATGTACTGATATCATGGAATGCACCAGGTTGGAAGAGACCTCCAAGCTCAACCAGGCCAACCTAGCACCCAGCCCTGGCCAATCAACCAGACCATGGCACTAAGTGCCCCAGCCAGGCTTGGCTTCAACACCCCCAGGGACAGTGACTCCATCACCTCCCTGGGCAGCCCATTCCAATGCCAATCACTCTCTCTGCCAACAACTTCCTCCTAACACCCAGCCTAGATCTCTCCTGGCACAGCTTGAGACTTAATCCCTTTGTTCTGTTGCTGCTTGCCTGGCAGAAGAGCCCAACCCCACCTGGCTACAGCCTCCCTTGTAGACAGCAATGAGGTCTGCCCTGATCCTCCTCTTCTGCAGGCTGCACCCCCCCAGCTCCCTCAGCCTCTCCTCACAGGGCTGTGCTCCAGGCCTCTTTCCAGCCTTGCTGCCCTCCTCTGGATGTGTTGCAGTACCTCAACATCTCTCTTGAACTGAAAAGCCCAGCACTGGACACAGCTTGACCAATGTTGAGTCCGGGGCGGAATAACCTCTCTTGTCCTGCTGGCCACACTGTTCCTGATGCAGGCCAGGATGCATTTGCTCTCCTGGCCACCTGGGCACACTGCTGGCTCATGTTCAGAATCATAGAATCAACCAGGTTGGAAGAAATCTCCAAGACCATCCAGTCCAATTAAGTTGAACTTAAAATCTATGTGTGTATATAATCTATTTCAGATCAAATATTTATGTTGTCACTGCAGGAGAAGATGAAGTGTCTGGAGATGCTGCTGTGAAATTCATTAAATTAGCCTTCAGTTATGAGGAGTGGGATGTGTTTGATTCTGCTCTGGAATTGGTTGATAATTTTCTTCAGGTAATCTGGATGCTGTTTAGAATGGAATCATAGAATCAACCCCATTGGAAGAGACCTCCAAGCTCATGCAGTCCAACCTAGCACCCAGCCCTGGCCAGTCAACCAGACCATGGCACTAAGTGCCTCATCCAGGCTTTTGTTGAACATCTCCAGGGACAGTGACTCCAGCACCTCCCTGGGCAGCCCATTCCAATGCCAATCACTCTGAGAAGAACTTCCTCCTAACATCCAGCCTACATCTCCCCTGGCACAACTTGAGGCTGTGTCCCCTTGTTCTGTTGCCTGGCAGCAGAGGCCAACCCCACCTGGCTACAGCCTCCCTGCAGGCAGCTGCAGGCAGCAATGAGCTCTGCCCTGAGCCTCCTCTGCTGCAGGCTGCACACCCCCAGCTCCCTCAGCCTCTCCTCACAGGGCTGTGCTCCAGGCCCCTCCCCAGCCTTGCTGTCTTTCTCTCAACACCTTCCAGCACCTCAGCATCTCTTTGCAATGGAGGAGCCCAGGCATGCTTTATGTTGCCTTTTCTAAGAAACATTATTCAAAGCACTTATTTTAAAGGCAATTTTCTAATGCTTTGTTTTTCTTCCTCAAATCACAACTAGGCTCAAGGTGATCCAATATGGAAGAAAGCTGAAATGGAACTCCAACTTCTCAAACTGATGCGACCTTTACTCCTTCCAAGGCAATTGAAACGTAATGTTGCTGTCAGTGAGAAGAGTAGCAAAAAAGCTAAGATGCCTCATGGTTCTGAAAAGAAGCAAGAAGTTAGAAGTGAGTACTGCTCAGCTGTTGCTGCCTTTGGAGTTCAGTTATTTCTGCAGCAAGATTTTCTGTTTGATATTTTAAAACTCCAATCTGGTGCTCATAGCACTCTCTGGGAGCAAAACTAGCAATTGAGAAACTGCCCCCTGCTGCATTTTGTGCCTTTCTCATCTGCCAGCATGTGATTCCATGTGTGAACATGTGTGGTGTATGTTAGGCATCCATTAAGCTCATGGAATCACAGAATGGCTTAGTTTGGGAGTGATCTCCGAGATCATCTACTCCAATCTCCCCACACGTGGGCAGGGACTCCTCTCAACTAGATCAGGTTGCTCAAGGCCTCATCTAACCTGGTCTTGAACACCCCCAGGGAGAAGGCATCCAGAACCTTTCTGGACAACCTATTCCAGACTCCCACCACTCTTGTACTGAATAACTTCTTCCTAAGATCCAATCTAACCCTGCTCTCCCTGAGCTCCAAACCATTTCCCCTTATCCTGTCTCTAGACAGGACCTTCTGAAAAGTCTCTCTGCAGCCTTCCTGTAGGATTCCTTCAGCTATTGGGAGGCTGCTCTCAGCTGGCTCCGGGAGGCAGCTCTCAGCTGAACTCCAGCTCCCTCAGCCAATCCCCATAGCAGAGGTGTTCCAGCCTTTGGATCACCTTTGTGGTCCTCCTCTTGACTTGCTCCAACAGCTCTGTGTCCTCCTTATGAAAGGGACACCAGAGCTGGATGCAGTATTCAAGGTGGGGTCTCAGGGGCTGTATGGAGGCATATAAAATCAACGAGTGAAACAAACCTGTTTGACTTTCTTTGGTCTGTTCTTCATTAGTGTCTAGGCTGGATGCTAGGAGGAAGTTGTTGGCAGAGAGAGTGATTTGCATTGGAATGGGCTGCCCAGGCAGGTGGTGGAGTCCCTGTCCCTGGAGGTGGATGGGGCACTTAGTGCCATGGTCTAGTTGATTAGACAGGGCTGGGTGCTGGGTTGGACTGCATGATCTTGGAGGTCTCTTCCAACCTGGTTGATTCCGTGATCTGCTGGCATAAATTGGTGAATCAATCTACTCAGATGTTTTCAACTGTAAGTTTACAATAGTGAAAAATATCTTTTTTTGTTTGTTTTTATTTCTATATATATTTAATGCAGATGATTCCTTAAAGCAGGGAGAGCCTTCTCAAGATCTTATTGTTTTGGCAACAGCAGTGTTTTCCTGTGTCTCCATACCTCAGGAGGTAATAGAATTTCAGACATTCCTTCTCAGTCCTTTCACCTGTAAAGAATTCATATAACTGTAGACCAAAGGGATCAGTTGAATATATTACTTTGGTTGGTTGGTTGTTTTTAATTGGTGCTAGGTAGTCAGCCTACTTTTAAATGTGTTTAATAGATCACAGGATGTTAGGGGTTGGCAGGGAGCCAAAAAGCTCATCGAGTCCAACCCCCCTGCCAGAGCAGTACCATACAATCTAGCTCAGGGCACACAGGAACATAATCAGACAGGCTTTGGAAGTCTCCAGGGAAGGAGACTCCACAACCTCTCTGGGCAGCCTGTGCCAGGGCTCTGGGATCTTTATAGCAAAGAAGTTCCCTCTTGTGTTGAGCTGGGACCTCCTGTGCTGCAGCTTCCATCCATTGCTCCTTGCCTTATCCCAGGAAGCAGTGAGCAGAGCCTGCAGCCCCTCTCCTGGCCCCCAGCCCTCAGATAGTTATAAACATTGATTAAATCCCCTCTCATTCTTTTGTTCTCCAGACTAAGCAGCCCCAGGTCCCTCAGCCTCTCCTCCTCAGGCAGTGCTCCAGTTCCCTAATCATCCTCGTAGCCCTCTGCTGGACCTTCTCCAGGAGATCCCTGTCCCCTCAGTGTGAGGAGCCCACACTGAAGTCTGCTTGGAAAACCATAGGTCTAATTGCACATCTCAGTTGATCAAGCAGAGATCAATGTATTTAAGGGTACCAGATTTAGATGGGCAAACATGCTGAGTTGTAGCAAAGAGTTCTGCAGTACTGATTCAAGTGGGAGCACTTACCCCAAGGAAGGAAAATGCCTTTAAAAGAGCAGCATGCCTGCAATTTAAGGTACATCTCCTATTGCAAACAAACAAGCAGCAGAAACAGCAGCACCAGAGTGAGATGGTTTTGTGCTGAAGTCTCTGCTATGGAATAACTCCATTGTAGATCTGATCTTTATTCCCAGAGGAATCACTTCTAGCTTAGTTGTTCAAGCTGAAATTTCCCTTAATGTGCTCCTGAGGGGAAAAAGCCTCCAAACAGTGCAATGCTTCTTGTATTAGCTACAGTAAAACAGTTTCTGATCCAAAACACTAATGAATAATTTTCCTTAGAAAACCTCTGTTCTGCTAATTGGTTTCAGATAAACTCAGACTGGGGCAATGTCCAAATCATATCTGAGGCATCTGCTTTTTCAGCTGTAGTGGCAGGTTTGGAGTCCAAATATCTTACTTGTGAGGTGGTTACACCCTTAGACAAAAAGATTTGTTGGTTGGTTTCCATGAGCACTGTCTCATGAGGGTGGATCAGCTGGATTTTAAACTCTTCTGGTTCTACACTTACCCACAAATCTCCTCTGTACCTACTCAGTCCTGGGAAGGCAGGCAAATCCCTTCATGGTCAGAGAATTCATTGATTGGGAAGTTAGATCATAGAATAGTTGAGGTTGGAAGGGGCCTCAAAAATCCTTTATTTCCAACCCCCCTGCCATGCCCAGGGACACCCTGCCCGAGAGCAGGCTGCCCACAGCCTCAGCCAACCTGGCCTTAAACACCTCCAGCCATGGGGCCACTGTGTCCCTTGGGCAACATGTTCCAGTGTTTCACCACCCTCACTAAAGAATTTCTTCGTAACACCTAGTTTAAATCACCCCTCTGACATTTCAAACCCCTTAGTCCTCATCCTGCCATTACAAGAGGATATAGAGTCAACCAGGTTGGAAGAGTTCAACATCAGTAGGTTTGCAGATGACACCAAGTTGGGAGCATGTGTGTATCTGTCAGAGGGTAGGAGGGCTCTGCAGAGGGACCTGGACAGGCTGGACAGATGGGTGCAGTCCAGTGCCAAGAATTTTAACAAGTTCAAGTGCCACGTTCTGCACTTCAGCCACAACAACAGCCCCAAGCAGTGCTACAGGCTGGGGCCAGAGTGGCTGAGAGCAGCCAGGCAGAGAGGGAGCTGGGGGTGCTGGCAGAGAGGAGCTGAACCTGAGCCAGCAGTGTGCCCAGGTGGGCAGCAGAGCCAATGGCATCCTGGGCTGGCTCAGGAGCAGTGTGGGCAGGAAGACAAGGTAGGTTCTTGTGCCCCTGTGCTCAGCACTGCTCAGGCCACCCCTGGAGTGCTGTGTCCAGGTCTGGGCTCCTCCGTTGCAGAGAGATGTTGAGCTAGCAGTACTTGTCCAGAAGAGGGCGACAAAGCTGGGGAGGGGCCTGCAGCAGAGCCCTGTGAGGAGAGGCTGAGGGAGCTGGGGGGGTGCAGCCTGGAGCAGAGGAGGCTCAGGGCAGAGCTCATTGCTCTCTTCAAGTACTTGAAAGGAGATGGTAGCCAGGTGGGGTTGGGCTCTCAGACAAGCAATGACAGAACAAGGGGACACTGACTCAAACTGCACAAGGGCAAGTTCAGGCTGGATGTTAGGAGGAAGTTGTTGGCAGAGAGAGTGATTGGCATTGGAATGGGCTGCCCAGGGAGGTGGTGGATTCCCCGTCCCTGGAGGTGTTTAAGAGGAGGCTGGATGAGGCACTTGGTGCCGTGGGTTAGTTAATTAGAAGGTGTTAGGTGATAGGTTGGACTCGATGATCTCAGAGGTCTTTTCCAACCTGGTTAATTCTGTGATTCTGTATTGTCAGGAGAAGAGAAGCATGAGTGGTCTACCAGAATTTACCTTGAAAACTGTTCTCTCTGAGCTTTCAAGCTGTTGTCATCCCTTAATAAGAAAGCTAAATGTGTTGGTTTGCAGGCTTTGAAAAATGTAGAGACTCTTTTTGTGCTGAGTGATTTGAGAGTGTTTATATATACACTACCTGTTGCTCCAATTACCTGTTATTCTCTTTCCAGAGCATCCAACCTGACAAAGAACTACTTGTTGATGTCATAATGTTTTTGTGGCAGAAGTGTAAGAAAGGACTTGGGAAAATCCAAACGAGTGGAAGTGACTGCTTGAAATCTCTCCACAAATACAAAGCTTACCAGGTACTCCTTTGTTACAATGGATTGTTCTTACTAGGAATGAAGTTACTTAGAGTGAAGCCAAGATAAAATATTGGTGTTCAGGCTGAATGGAGAATCATGGAATCAGTCAGGGTTGGAAGGGAGCACAAGGAGCAGCCACTGCCAACCCCCCTGCCATGCCCAGGGACACCCTACCCTAGAGCAGGCTGCACACAGCCTCAGCCAGCCTGGCCTCAAACACCTCCAGACATGGGGACTCAACTACCTCCCTGGGCAACCCATTCCAGCCTCTCACCACTCTCCTGCTCAACAACTTGCTGCTCACGTCCAGCCTGAACCTATTAATCTCCAGCTTTGCTCCATTCCCCCCACTCCTGTTACTCCCTGATATCCTGAAAAGTCCTTCCCCAGGTTTTTTGTAGGCCCCCTTCAGATGCAGGAAGGCCACAAGAAGGTTACTTGGGAGCCTCCTCTTCTCCAGCCTGCACAGCCCCATCTCCCTTAGTCTGTCCAACCTAGTTGATTATATGATCTAGTGGGAAGTGTCCCTGCCTATGAAGGGGGCTCAGAACTAAATGATTTTTGAGGTGCCTTCAATCTAAACCATTCAATGCTTCTATGATCTTACTCAGCTGGCATGTGCAAAAGGGAGCCAAATCTAAGAAGGTAGCTGACTACAGGTTTAGGAACTTTTGAGTTCTAAACCTAACCTACCTCTGTAATGCAGAAATACCTTGTTAAAATCTGTTTTAACTCTTGTCTTAATTTCCCTCTCCTTCCTGCTTTTGTTTTTAGTGGGTTCACATACTCTGGTTAATAAATGAAGCAGTTCAGAAGAGCAGCATAGCAGCCAGTAATGTTGTAATGCTTGCAGAGGTCACCTTGTGTCTAACTGCAATATTGGAGAATGTTGCTCTTTCCACAAGTAAACTGAAGGAAAAAGCAGGTAAAGCTTTCAACAAAACTGTACTTATCTTACCAGAGTCACTTTCAGGATTGGAAACTTTGTGAGCTGATTAGAATCATGGAGTGGTTTAAGTTGGAAGGGACCTCAAAGCTCATCCAGTCCTCTCCTCCACCATGGGCCGGGACACCTCCCATTAGAACAGGTTGCTCAAAGACCTCATCCAACCCAGTCCTGAACACCTCCAGGGAGGTTTTGGATCACAGAATGTGGTCTTTGATTTGTCAGGGCTGGAAGTGATCTCAAGGATCATCTAGTTCCAGCCCCCCTGCCATGTGCAGGGACACATCACACTAGATCAAGTTGCTCAGAGCCCCATCTAGTGTGGCCTTAAAGACCTCCAGAGATGAGGCTTCCACCACCTCCCTGGGCAACCCATTCCAGGATCCCACCACCCTCATGGTGAAAAACTTCTTCCTGATGGTTGGATTGGATGATCTTAGAGGTCTTTTCCAACCTGTTTCTCATAGTGAAGAATTTCCTCCTAACACCCAATCTGAATCTACCCACTTCTAGTTAGGTTTTATTTTGACCCACTTGTAAAGGTTCTTGCCCACTTCTAGTTTGGTTTTACTTTGACCCACTTGTAAAGGTTCTTGCCCACTTCTAGTTTGGTTTCATTTTGACCCACTTGTAAAGGTTCTTACCCACTTCTAGTTAGGTTTCATTTTGACCCACTTGTAAAGGTTCTTGCCCACTTCTAGTTAGGTTTCATTTTGACCCACTTGTAAAGGTTCTTGCCCACTTCTAGTTAGGTTTTATTTTGACCCACTTGTAAAGGTTCTTACCCACTTCTAGTTAGGTTTCATTTTGACCCACTTGTAAAGGTTCTTACCCACTTCTAGTTAGGTTTCATTTTGACCCACTTGTAAAGGTTCTTACCCACTTCTAGTTTGGTTTCATTTTGACCCACTTGTAAAGGTTCTTGCCCACTTCTAGTTTGGTTTCATTTTGACCCACTTGTAAAGATTCTTGCCCACTTCTAGTTTGGTTTTACTTTAACATACTTGTAAAGGTTCTTACCCACTTCTAGTTTGGTTTTACTTTGACACACTTGTAAAGGTTCTCTCTTGGTGTGGGTTTAGGATCTTGGAATATGGATCAGAGTTGTCATCAGTGTTTTGCATTAACTGGAGAGTAGGTTTTAAGGTTCTTTTAAGAGAATATTTAGGAGTAGAAGGGAATGACAATACCTTCTGCTCTTTTGAAAGGGATAGCTTTGGAACACTGCTATTTGTTATAAAGGCAGAGGAGGTATTATGTTCTGTGATATGGAAAGTAGAGGACTGGATGAATCCTCACTCTGGCATCACTGCTATTCCTTTTTCATTCACTTTAAATTCTGTATTTTGGAGAAGAAGCAGCTGAAGAGATAGGAGCCATTGATCAAAGCAGGCTGATGAACAAGCAGTCAAGCATATGTTTATGCTGAGAGGAGTCCTTTTGCTGTGTGAAGGCAGATTTTCTTGCTTCTGAGAAAAGGAGAGTGAAGAAGCAGAAATAAACAGGCAAAGGTGACACAAAGTACAGGCATGGCTAGGAGGTTGTCCTTCTGAAAAGGCAAAAGACAACAAAAAAGAGGAATTCATATCAGTGAAGGAATAAAATGTTGACAGGCCAGAGGGCTGTAATGGAGAGTAAAGAAATGCCTTGGCTTGTTCTGGAAAGGAAAGCACAATTCTAGATGCATTCTTTGCAAGTGAAAGTAACTGTAACAATCCTGTTCAATATCCTTATTGATGACCTTGAGCAGGGTGACACCAATCTAGGAGCAGGTGTAGATCTGTTGGAGGGTAGGAGAGACCTGCAGAGAGGACTTGGACAGGCTGCATGGGTGGGCAGAGGCCAATGGGATGAGATTGAACAAGGCCAAGGGCAGGGTTCTGCACTTCAGCCACAACAACCCCAAGCAGCACTGCAGGCTGGGGCCAGAGTGGCTGAGAGCAGCCAGGCAGAGAGGGAGCTGGGGGTGCTGGCAGAGAGAAGCTGCAGAGGAGGCAGCAGTGCCCAGGTGGGCAGCAGAGCCAATGACATCCTGGCCTGGCTCAGGAGCAGTGTGGGCAGCAGGAGCAGGGAGGTTCTTGTGCCCCTGTGCTCAGCACTGCTCAGGCCACCCCTGGAGTGCTGTGTCCAGTTCTGGGATCATCAATTCAAGCAAGATTTTGAGATACTGGAAGGTGTTTGAAGAAGGGCAGCAAGGCTGGGGAGGGGCCTGGAGCAGTGCCCTGTGAGGAGAGGCTGAGGGAGCTGGGGGTGTGCAGCCTGCAGCAGAGGAGGCTCAGGGCAGAGCTCATTGCTGTCTGCAGCTACCTGAAGGGAGGCTGTAGCCAGGTGGGAGTTCATCTCATCTGCCAGGCACTCAGCAACAGAACAAGGGGACACAGCCTCAAGTTGTGCCAGGGGAGGTCTAGGCTGGATGTTAGGAGGAAGTTGTTGTCAGAGAGAGTGATTGGCATTGGAATGGGCTGCCCAGGAAGGTGGTGGAGTCACTGTCCCTGGAGGTGTTGAAACAAAGCCTGGCTGGGGCACTTAGTGCCATGGTCTGGGTGATAGGCTGGGGCTGGGTTCTAGGTTGGACTGCCTGAGCTTGGAGGTCTTCCAACCTGTTTGGTTCTGTGAATCCAGCTGAATTTTAAAAGGGTGATAATATCCCTTCAGGGATTTCTAAATTGAAATAGTTTATACCACAAAAAGATGGCCTTGGGAATTTATCAGTCCTCTTCTAGGTTGGGTTAGCATTTGAAGCACTGTGGATTCAATAACAATACATTGGAATTGATTTAAAAATAGAAATTTGAGGTGGATGCTACAGCAGTGTGAGGAACTACAAAATGCATCCAGGTGAATTTGAACACTTAGGTGTTCAAGAAAAGTCTGAATGAAACACTTAGTGCCATGGTCTAGTTGACTGGATAGGGCTGGGTGCTAGGTTGGACTGGATGATCTTGGAGGTCTCTTCCAACCTGGTAGATTCTGTGATGATTTCACTGGCTTGGATGTAATGCTGCTGTGAAATACAGAGTACATTTGAAATGTTATGTTATTAAGTAGTCCTGTTTTGATTTAGGATAATTGTCCATGTGGAGCTATGGTGTTCAAACCCTGAAAAGCTTCTCATGAAACAATCTACCTCTCCTAGTTGAGTAGTGAAGAACTGAGTTACTACCAAGCTCTTAAGTTGGGAGTAGAGATAATCTGATACTGCTAAGGTTTTCTGAGTGTATTTCATTTTCACTTTCTCATTTTCTTCCTTTAAAAACAGGAAAAGGGAGTGCTTACATCTGGCAAGATCAAACCTGTGATGTGCCTGAAATACTGATGGTAATATCTCATTTATGTTCACTGACAGAGTCATTTTGCATAGCATAAGGACATTAATTTCTGCTGGAAGCTTTAGCACCATTTTGGATGTGGTTTTTGAAAGCTGACAATCCACACAGTCAGAGGGGGAAAATGAGAGAGGTTTTATTCAGATGAAATAAAGAATGGTTTAACAGCACCTTTTAAAGAGGTCATGTTGTGGAAATGAATAATCAGTTATGAATTAGGAATATTAATGTATGTATGAATATTACATTTTGCTATTGCTCTTCAAAATGCCAAGCACAAATCCAGGCTGGGCAGTGAGTGGCTGGAGAGCAGCCCTGAGGAGAGGGACTTGGGGGTGCTGCTGGAGAAGGTCAGCAGGAGCCAGCAGTGTGCACTTGCAGCCCAGAAAGCCAAGCAGAGCCTGGGCTGCATCAGCAGCAGTGTGGCCAGCAGGGCCAGGGAGGGGATTCTGCCCCTCTGCTCTGCTGAGACCCCACCTGGAGTCCTGCATCCAGCTCTGGAGCCCCCATTGCAAGAGGGATGTGGAGATGCTGGAGAGTGTCCTGAGCAGAGCCAGGAGGATGCTCAGAGGCTGCAGCAGCTCTGCTGTGAGCACAGCCTGAAAGAGTTGGGTCTGTGCAGGCTGGAGCAGAGGAGGCTTCCAGGGGACCTTCTTGTGGCCTTCCAGGATCTGACGGGGGCTACAAAAAAGCTGGGGAAGGACTTTTGAGGCTGTGAGGGAGTGGCAGGAGTGGGGGGAATGGAGCAAAGCTGGAGGTGGGGAGAGTGAGGCTGGAGGTGAGGAGGAAGTTGTTGAGCAGGAGAGTGGTGAGAGGCTGGAATGGGTTGCCCAGGGAGGTAGTTGAGTCCCCATGTCTGGAGGTGTTTGAGGCCAGGCTGGCTGAGGCTGTGTGCAGCCTGCTCTAGGGTAGGGTGTCCCTGGGCATGGTAGGGGGGTTGGCAGTGGCTGCTCCTTGTGGTCCCTTCCAACCCTGCCTGATTCTATGATTCTGTGAAAAGTTCAGGAAAATTCCCTGAGATTCTGTGGATGTTCTGTCGAGGAAGCATTTGCACAGAGTTAAACAGTTTAAACCATCAGAACTTGGAAAACAGGAATGCAAAACCAAAGTGCTCTAACTCTCCTTACAGAGTCTCAGCATTAACTGCAGCAGGTACACTGACAATGCTTTTGTCCCTGAGTATGTTTCCTGTACAAAGAGGCTTCCAAGCTCACCCAGTCCAACCTAGCACCCAGCCTCAGCCTATCACCCTGACCATGGCACTAAGTGCCTCATCCAGGCTTTGCTTCAACACCTCCAGGGACAGTGACTCCACCACCTCCCTGGGCAGCCCATTCCAATGCCAATCACTCTCTCTGCCAACAACTTCCTCCTAACATCCAGCCTAGACCTCCCCTGGCACAGCTTGAGGCTGTGTCCCCTTGTTCTGTTGCTGCTTGCTTGGCAGAGGAGCCCAACCCCACCTGGCTACAGCCTCCCTTCAAGGAGCTGCAGACAGTAATGAGCTCTGCCCTGAGCCTCCTCTTCTGCAGGCTGCACACCCCCAGCTCCCTGAGCCTCTCCTCACAGGGCTCTGCTCCAGACCTCTCACCAGCTCCCAAGTTTAGGCTTATTTTGGCCTTCCATGACATCTTATGGAACTTTGCACCTGGTCACGAAAAATGCTCTCAACTGAATTCTCTAAGTCCAGTTTCCTTCTGCTTTAAGCTTTTTGAATTAGTAAATTAGGTTTTGAGAGCTAGATAAAATCAGTCCTCAGTGAATTAAGATGACTTGAGATGTAAAATGTTTGTCACATGAAAGCATGGGGAGCAGTGGAAAGATTATTTGGCAGAGTCGAAGCTACAACAGCTCTAAATGACAGCACTTTTGGTTTTGATAGTCCATAGTATAGCTTTGAATAAAGTAGTTGTAACCAAATGAGCTTCTCTGCATTTTCATTTCAGAAAAGTCCTCCAGAGCAACTGCAACTTGCTTATGAAAGTCTGGACAAAGCAATTGATGCAATGAACACCTCTCGCCTCCTGACCCAAAGGCCAGGTGAAAAGTCAATCCTTGACAGCTGCTGTACGAAGGTAAAGTCTGCAAACAGCTGCACTGCTGCAAAACCTGTAAGGAGTGATGACACAAACCTCATCTTGTCTCCAGGCTTGGAAATCTTACCACTATCAAATGCACCTCATCCTCCTGCCCTGTGTAAGAATAGGCCAAATAAATCATAGAGTGGTCTGGGTTGGAAGGGACCTCAAGGATCGTGGAGCTCCAACCCCTCGCCGTAGGCAGGGACACGTTCCACTAGAGCAGGTTGCTCAAAGCCTCATCCAGCCTGGCCTTGAACACCTCCAGGGAGGAAGCAGCCACAGCCTCCCTGGGTAACTTGTGCCAGTGTCTCACCACCCTCACTGCAAAGAACTTCCTCCTAACATCTAGTCTGAATCTCTCCTTTGCCAGTTTAAACCCATTCCTCCTCATCCTGCCATCACAATACCTTGTCACTAGTCCCTCCCCAGCCCTCCTGGAGCTCCCTTCAGATCCTGCAAGGCCACTCCAAGGTCTCCTGGAAGCCTTCTCCTCTCCAGGCTGCAGAGCCCCAACTCTCTCAGCCTGTGCTCAGAGCAGAGCTGCTGCAGCTCTCTCAGCATCTTGGTGGCCTCCTCTGCACTGCCTCCAACACCTCCGTGTCCTGCTTGTGCTGGAGGCTCCAGAACTGCACCCAGGACTGCAGGTGGGGTCTGAAGAGAGCAGAGCCAAGGGGCAGAATCCCCTTCCTTGCCCTGCTGCCCACACTGCTCTTGCTGCAGCCCAGCACAGGGTTGTGTCTGGGCTGCACTCACACTGCAGGCTCCTGTTGAGCTTTTCATCACCCCAGACCCCCAGGTCCTTTTCCTCAGGGCTGCTCTCAGCCATTCCCCACCCAGCCTGGAGCTGTGCTTGGGATTGTGCCAACACAAGTGCAGGACCTTGCACTTACAAATCTCTGTGTAGTAGAAAGAGCACTTTTCTCTTTCCACAATAAACTCTCTTAGGTTGACTTTGGTGTTTTCTTTTGGAAATAATTATCATTTTTAGCATTCTCCTGCAAAACAAAGGCAGAAATTCCTGCCATATTTAGTGCTTTGAATGGTTTACTAGGAAAAGGAATTGGTTTACTCTTGAGAGGAGTTCAGATTTTCTGCATGTTATCATTCTACACTGCTATGACCTTTGGTTTGTGAGCTGGGAACACAATAAAGGAGTTGTTTTTTTCACAGTTGCATTTGTGTTGTTAATCCAATTAATGTGTTATTAATCCAATTTCCCACTGATTTGTCTAGTTTTATTTAACCATTATCCATGTTCTCTCTCCTGGGCCATTCTCCTTTATTCCATGCTTGCTTCAGTGACTGCATGTTACACAGATAATGACAATTTCCTGTGTCCTAAAACAATTCTACTTGTAAGCTAAGTCATAAAAGTTTGTGCTTGCTTAATTGCTGCTTTCTGTTCGTTAGGTGGACTCAGCTGATTTGAACTCTGGTTTGGGATGTGCTAATGATAAGACAGAACCAGATGATGGATTTGTAATGGATTTACACTTGGAGCTCATTCAGGCTCAACATCGAGTAGCTGTGAAACTTCTTAAGATGGCACAAGGTAGGTTTCAGTAAAGCTGAATCATAGAATGCCAGGTTGGAAGGAACTCCAAGGATCATCTGATCCAACTTTTCCATGGGATAGTGTAGTTGACATGAAATGACCCAGCACTCTGTCAAGCTGAGGGAGCTGGGGGTATGCAGCCTGCAGAAGAGGAGACTCAGGGCAGAGCTCATTGCTCTCTTCAGCTCCCTGAAGGGAGGCTGTAGCCAGGTGGGGTTGGGCTCTTCTGCCTGGCAAGCAGCAACAGGAGAAGGGGACACAGCCTCAAGTTGTGCCAGAGGAGGCCTGGGCTGGATGTTAGGAGGAAGTTGTTGGCAGAGAGAGTGATTGGCATTGGAGTGGTCTGCCTAGGGAGGTGGTGGAGTTGCCATCCCTGGAGGTGTTGAAGCCAATCCTGGCTGGGGCACTTAGTGCCATGGTCTGGTTGATTGTCTAGGGCTGGGTGCTAGGTTGGCCTGGCTGAGCTTGGACGTCTCTTCCAACCTGGTTGATTCTATGATAATTGGCCAGTGTTGAGGAGTCCCCCACTTACTCCCCTTGAGAGATGATTCCAATGTCTGACTCTGCTTGTGGTGACAAATTGTCTTCTGGAGCCCAAATGATCCTCATAGCTTGGTTAGGGTCCTTTAGTAATGTATTTTGTAACAGCAAGAAATAAAGGATCAGCTTCTCCAGAGGAGCTGATGTAGGGCAGTGTGTATGCCACATGTAAAGAGAACTAATGCACTGAATCTACAGCATTTAGATTTACCACCCCTCTACTCAATCAATGGGAGTTCAGCTTTGCTAAGACCTACTGGATTGAGCTTCTAGCAGTTTGTTGTGGTATTTCAGTTACAATATTAACTGTAACAGTGCCAGTAAAGGACACCTGAGAGATGCTCTGCACAATTCTTTCCCCTGTGCTATTATTTTTTCCTCTACAGCATGGGTTGAATATTTTATTCACTGCTGCTTTTTATATGAATTTCTCCTCCTTGACAACTGTTGAAGTTGTCCTTACCTCTTTCCAGCTAGCAGTTATTTCACTCTTGCTAAATGCCTCCTGAAAAAAAAACTTTCCTTGATCTCCTGTTCTTGGTGGGTTTTGTTTGCTTGCTTGTTTGGTGGAGTTGGGTTTTGGGTTTGGAGTTGGGTTTTGGGTTTGGAGTTGGGTTTTGGGTTTGGAGTTGGGTTTTGGGTTTGCTTATTTGTGGTTTGTTAATTAAGAGCTACCTTTGACACTGCAGAGCAACCTTAAGAGCAAACAAGATCCTTCTTCCTGTGATCTTAGAGTAACTACTAAAGTTATTAAAGTTGGTGGTGGCATGATCAGTCCAAGCAGTTCTCCTCAAACCAAATGAAAGAACATGAGCTGCTTACTACAGAACTGCCTATTTAATCCCTCTGAAATGCTCTCAGTAACACTGTCAGAATAAGTAACCCATGGTTTCCTTCCTGTACAGCTGCTCCAGAGGAGACCACAGGCCCTAAGTCTGGCAAGCCTCACGTGAATGTTAAAGCTTCTCATTATCTGACAGGTAAGGCTGGTTAATGGAGATGTTAGAAGTACAGCAGTTTATTACTGCTCTTTCAGAAGTGGCTTAAGATGCCTCTTTTGCAGAGGGATTTATCATGGGAAAAATTAAAAAGAACAAACTCTCCAGAGCACTCTTTCTGATGCAAAAGGCTGCACTGAAGTACCCTGAAGAGCTAACCACCTTGTCCCAAAGGCAGCTGCTGAAGGTAAGGATACTAAACAATGTGTGGTAGGAGTCCTTTATCACAGCTTTGCATGGTCTGTGCCATGAAGGCTTGGATGACTCTTTCTTGCAAAAGGCAAAAGATGGAAGGAGCTTGAGGGACATTAGGTGCTTTTAACAGAGGTTAAAGTGGCCTTGGGAACGTTCAGCCTTTTGAAAGGGCAAAGTGACTTAGACCAAGGAAAGAGCACATCACCAAATTCTGTGCACACATGCAAGTTGCAGGCAAGCTGAGGGAAGGTCACCCGTGGAGGTTGCAGGCAAGCTGAGGGAAGGGGACTATTGACAATATCTTGTTATGATAGGACAAGGAGGAATGGGTTTAAACTGGCAGAGGGGAGACTGAAAGTGGATGTAAGGAAGAAGCTGTTTGCAGTGAGGGTGCTGAGACACTGGCACAGGTTGCCCAGGGAGGTTGTGGAGCACAGAATCACAGAATGCAATCAGAGATCCCATTCTGTGCTTCTATACTCCACAACCTCCCTGGAGGTGTTGAAGGCCAGGTTGGATGAGGCCTTGAGCCACCTGTTCTAGTGGGAGTTATCCCTGCCTTTGGCAGGGGGTTGGAACTAGATGATCCTTGAGGTCCCTTCCAAGCTAAACCATTCTATGGTTCTGTGATCTCTCTCTGGTTTTTGTTGGTGTTGGTCGCTGTTTGACACCAATTGCTGATCAACATTATTGTGATCACTCTCCTTTTGCCCTTGGTTCTTCCAATGTTGGAGATGCC
Organism: Pogoniulus pusillus; assembly: GCF_015220805.1. Taxonomy (NCBI): domain Eukaryota; kingdom Metazoa; phylum Chordata; class Aves; order Piciformes; family Lybiidae; genus Pogoniulus; species Pogoniulus pusillus. The sequence goes on from NC_087278.1 coordinate 2,965,725, forward strand.
ACAGCCCTGACTCTTCATATCTTCCAACCCCCTGCCATAGGCAGGGACACCTCCCACTAGAAGAGGTCGTTCAAGGTCTCATCCATCCTGGCCTTGAACACCTCCAGGGAGGTTGTGGAGCATTCTCTTTACTGTCATCTGTGCAATTAATCTGCATATATAAGCCTTACACCAAAGTGCCATTCATCTTAATTTAGAGTCTAAGATGCTGTGGAAAGCTCTCAAAGTCATCTACATAGCAGTGAATTTTTGTTAGACCCTTTTGAAACCCTTTAGAAGTGAAGTCTGTCTGACTGATATGCTTTAATAGTACTTTTCCCCTTTGGTTTTTCATGGTAGGAAGCACTGACCTTAGTTGAGCAGGTTGAAGCTGACCAAAAAGCACTGTATCACAGCTTGAAAGAGGCTATGAACAGCAAGACAAAAAGCAAGACTCCTCCTCCTCCTCTGTTGCTTTCTAGATCACATTGCTCCATGACTTTTAAACCAGCTCCATTCTCTTCAGATCCTCAGGTAATGTTGTTTTGATGAGTAATAACTACACAATACCCAAGAGAGCAGAAGTTGTTTCAACAGTGTTATAGCAGCACTGTTTTCTCTGTTGTTCTTGAGAAGTTTATGCTATTCTGCCTCAATGATGCCTTTTTTTCCCTCTGTGATTCAGCTCTGACTCACTATTTTAGCATCTGTATGAAACTTCATCTTGTGCATCGTGTTCCTTGGTGTTTCTGTTGTACAACACTTATTCTACTTGTTGAAAGCTCATGCTGTCTCTCAGGAGCTAAAATACTCCTAGTTAGTACTTGAAGAGAAGCAAGGCTGTTTCATTATGCCATGCAGGGAAGTTTTGCACTAAAAGGTCTTCTAATGAGGTGCTGAAGTGCCCTGGTTCAGGTGGCAAGATCTACCTACATGGGGAATCACAGAGGTACTCAAATCATAAGGGGAGGGCTTCAGCCCCAACCTTCTGCTTGAAGCAGTGATGACTGTGAGTTTTGACCAGGTTCCTCAGGGCTGTATTGGAGGTGTTGAAGCCAAGCCTGGCTGAGGCACTTAGTGCCATGGTCTGGTTGATTGGCCACGGCTGGGTGCTAGGTTGGACTGGATAAGCTTGGAGCTCTCTTCCAACCTGTTTGATTCCATGATTAGGTCAGTTCTGAAGGCCTCCATGCATGGAGACAGAGCAGCTTCTTCAGGCAGCCTGATCAAAACTGTTTTCCTTCTGTTCCACAGGAATCTCTCTTGCTTCAGTTTAGGCCTCTTGTTTTCCATCTTCCTGCCAGACACTACTGTGCAATAATATCCTCCTCTTCATTACTTGATTCTAGGTGCTCAGGGGCTCCTGGTAGATCTCCTGAAACTACTCCTTCTCTGGGAAGAATCAGCTCATCTCTTTCAGTCTCTTCTTACAGTGCTGGTGATCCAGCTCCTGAGAGGAAATGGCCTCAAGCTGCATTAGGAAAGGTTTGGGTTGGACACTAGGAAATACTTCTTCACTGCAAAAGTGGTCAGGGATTGGAACAGGCTGCCCAGGGAGGTGGTGGAGTCACCATCCTTGGAGGTGTTCAAGGCACCTGTGGCCATGGCACTTTGGGATGTGGTTTAATGGCCATGGTGACATTAGGGTGACAGATGGATTTGATGAGCTTGGAGGTTACTTCCAAACAAAAGAATTCTATGATCTTGGTGGTGCTCTGCTGTAATCACTTCAGTGATTTCACATTTTTTCTTAGAATGGGGAGGGGGCAGGAAGAAAGCTTACTGTGGTCTCTAGCTGTGGTCTAATGACTGCAGAGCAGAGGGGGAGAAACAGCTTCCTTGATCTCCTAACTGTACTTGTGTTAATACAGTTCAAGATGCTTTGAGACTGTTTTGCTGCTGTGGAGAAATGCTGGATCATGTTCAGCTTCCTGTCCAGCATGACCCACAAATTGTGTTAGTGCTGCTCCCCAGCCCATCCTTACAGGTGAGAAGCTCAACAGGAGCCAGCAGTGTGCACTTGCAGCCCAGAAAGCCAAGCAGAGCCTGGGCTGCAGCAGCAGCAGTGTGGCCAGCAGGGCCAGGGAGGGGATTCTCCCCCTCTGCTGTGCTCTGCTGAGACCCCACCTGGAGTACTACATCCAGTTCTGGAGTCCTTCTTACAGGAGGGATATAGATGTGCTGGAGTGTGTCCAGAGCAGGGCCAGGAGGATGCTCAGAGGCTGCAGCAGCTCTGCTGTGAGCACAGCCTGAAAGAGTTGGGGCTGTTTGGTCTGGAGCAGAGGAGGCTCCCAGGGGACCTTCTTGTGGCCTTCCAGGATCTGAAGGGGGCTACAAAAAAGCTGGGGAGGGACTTTTGAGGCTGTGAGGGAGTGGCAGGAGTGGGGGAAATGGAGCAAAGCTGGAGGTGGGGAGAGTGAGGCTGGAGGTGAGGAGGAAGTTGTTGAGCATGAGAGTGGTGAGAGGCTGGAATGGGTTGCCCAGGGAGGGGGTTGAGGCCCCATGGCTGGAGGTGTTTGAGGCCAGGCTGGCTGAGGCTGTGTGCAGCCTGCTCTAGGGTAGGGTGTCCCTGGGCATGGCAGGGGGGTTGGAACTGGCTGCTCTTTGTGTTCCCTTCCAACCCTGCCTGATTCCATGGTTCAAGTCCAGCCTCTTGTCAGAAGGTGTCTGTGAGCAGCTGCTGTGTAACTGGCAGCTTCATTAATCAATTTCAAAGCAATGTACTAGGGAAGAATTCTTCCTTTTTTATCTCTAATGAACAGGGGGAAAACAATGAAATAGAGTTCTTGAAAGCCTAACAGTTCATCTGGTTGTTTCAGTTTGCTCAATACAGGAGGGAGACTGTAACACATTGGGTCACTAGATGGTGCAATGTGATTATCATTCTTACCCTGTTGCCAGCATCTTCCAGAACAATTCTTTTTTATCTAAAGATACAACTAGCTGTAGTCAAGACAGGAAAGGTATTTTTTTAACCAAGAACTTATTCACTGGAAATGGATACTTAGGATTTAATTATTCATCTAGGGCTCTTGTACCAGAAATCAAAGTATTACTACAATTTCCTGCTCTTAAAGTTGCTCATTTGCTGAAAACAATCTCTCCTGTTTCAATCTCTCCTTCTGAAAGGCAGTCAGGATTCATTACAAGGCAAATCATGTCTATTACAAGGAAAATGAATGTAATAGCCACTGAGAATTTGCTAGGTTGAAAAATCACCTCATCTGCCAAACCTCAGGGCCTCCTTAAATGTCTGCTGAAAGCAAATAGACTTAGGGCACTTTGTAAGTAGAAGTTTAATAGGAGGAAACTTAATCAGATGCATGCCTTACTGAAAGTCATCTTCTCAGCTCTGCAGAGGTGAAATCAAAATTAGTTTGCATGTTTGAGCTCACTGCACATGGCTGAGCAGTGACCCAGGAGCCCTGCACTGCATTCTTCATTGGACAAAGATAGTGCAACGTGTTCAGGAGATGCCCAATGAGATTAGCAGCAGCTCAGTGGCATTAAGGAAGTATTGATTCCACCAGCACCTAAGAACATGGCTTGGATAGAAAACAAAACTTCTTCACTTCCCATCTGCATTTCTGTTGCCTGTTTTTACAAACCTGGGCTTGGGAAGTTTGCCAGGAGAGGCCTGGCCTGGCTCAGGAGCAGTGTGGGCAGCAGGACAAGGGAGGTTCTTGTTCCCCTGTACTCAGCACTGGTCAGGCCACACCTTGAGTACTGTGTCCAGTTCTGGGATCATCAATTCAAGCGAGATATTGAGATACTGGAAGGTGTCCAGAGAAGGGCAGCAAGGCTGGGGAGGGGCCTGGAGCACAGCCCTGTGAGGAGAGGCTGAGGGAGCTGGGGGTGTGCAGCCTGCAGCAGAGGAGGCTCAGGGCAGAGCTCATTGCTGTCTGCAGCTGCCTGCAGGGAGGCTGTAGCCAGGTGGGGTTGGGCTCTGCTGCCAGGCAAGCAGCAACAGAACAAGGGGACAGAGTCTCAAGCTGTGCCAGGGCAGGTCTAGGCTGGATGTTAGGAGGAAGTTGTTGTCAGAGAGAGTGATTGGCATTGGAATGGGCTGCCCAGGGAGGTGGTGGAGTGGCCATGGCTGGAGGTGTTGCAGCCAAGCCTGGCTGGGGCACTTAGTGCCATGGTCTGGTTGGTTGGCCAGGGCTGGGTGCTAGGTTGGGCTGGGTGATCTTGGAGCTCTCTTCCAGCCTGCTTGATTCTATGATTCCGATGCCAGCTGGAAAAGGCTACCATGGTAAGGATCAATTAATGGGTCTAGATGACTTTAAATCTGTAGGATGACCTGCAGAGTTTATGCTTTGGCATAGGTTTGGGGGGTGGAGTAGGTGAGGATCGGTGATAATGGGGATTCATCTGATCTGTTGCCATTGTAGTTCTGCAGCTACAGCCATTAACTGATGTTTCTAACACAGTTGGCCTGCATCACTTTAGAACTAAGTGGTTTTGCTTTCCTTGTTTCAGTGACTGTGTTCACAAAATGAGTACATTCTACACCAGACAAAAGCTGGGAAGAGTGTTTGCTGTCAATTAATTCTCTTCTCATTTTCTTCAAAGGTTTCCTGGTACAGTATTCTGGGCTCTGTAGCAGGAGGAAGTTACATGAAAGTGAAGTTAAATAACAATAAACTTCCCAATGCAGGAGAAGAGGTAAGACAAAGATAAAACTCCTTTAGGTTGTTGTCTCTTCCTTTAAAAACCTCCAACTTTCCAAATGGATCCTTCTGATTATCTGATAAAGACAACTGGCCAATCCTTTGACAAACCTTTTCATCTTTGTTTTAAGCAACTGAAGTTTTGCTAGGCTGAAAGCATCCCAAAAACCCCAGAAAAAGTTCAGGGAACCTTTTTTTGAATGAATTAAATAATTTAAAAAGCTTCATGTTAGGCAAATTCTCTGTCCCTTCTGTTAGCATAGAATCATAGAACTGTCAGGGCTGGAAGGGACCTAAAAGGTCATTCAGTTCCAACCCCTCTGCTATGGGCAGGGACACTTCACACAAGATCAAGTTGCTCAGAGCCATGTCCAGCCTCGCCTTAAACACCTCCAGGGATGAGGCTTCCACCACCTCCCTGGGCAACCCCTTCCAGGCTCTCACCACCCTCGTGCTGAAGAACTTCTCCCTAACTTCCAAACTGAATCTACTCACTTCTAGTTTTGCTCAATTCCCCCAAGTCCTATCACTGCCTGACAGCCTGTTGTAACTTTGTCCATTACTGTGTCCAGTTCTGGGCCACTCAATTCAAGAGAGATGTTGAGATACTGGAACATGTCCAGAGAAGGGGAGCAAGGCTGTTGAGGGACCTAGAACACAGTAAGGAAAGGCCCAGGGAGCTGGTGGGTATGCAGTCTGCAGAAGAGGAGGCTCAGGGCAGAGCTCATTGCTGTCTGCAGCTCCCTGAAGGGAGGCTGCAGCCAGGTGGGGTTGGGCTCTGCTGCCAGGCAAGCAGCAACAGAAGAAGGGGACACAGCCTGAAGCTGTGCCAGGGGAGGCCCAGGCTGGATGTTAGGAGGAAGTTGTTGTCAGAGAGAGTGATTGGCATTGGAATGGGCTGCCCAGGGAGGTGGTGGAGTTGCTGTGCCTGGAGGTGTTGAAGCCAATCCTGGCTGAGGCACTTAGTGCCATGGTCTGGTTGATTGGCCAGGGCTGGGTGCTAGGTTGGCCTGAATGATCTTGGAGGTCTAGGTTTGTGTGCTCTGTATACTCCAAAGCATTCCAGAGAAAAGTGATATTCCCCCTCCATGCTATTTCATTGCTTTCAGGAACCTAGCACCACATGGAAACATGGGATGTCTCCTCAGCTAGGTTGTCCTTTGGTTGTGTTCAAGACCATCAAGTTGTTTATTTATCATGTTTGGAATCTGAGATTTGGTTTTGATATGTACAGTGAGTATAACTGGGAACCAAAACTGTCTATTGATAGATACCAGCTGATGGGAAGAGCCTCTTGGAAATCCAAGGTTTAGATGCCAATGAGAAGTACATTTTTGCAGTGGCAGCATATTCTTCTGATGGAAAACTGATTGGTGATGCCATTGGGGAAACAACTAAACCAATCCTTGCTTATCCACCTCTTCCTGCTACTACTGTTCGAGCCTATCTGACTCAGGTAGGATTAGAGTATCTGATAAGAAACCCTTTTATTTGCTTGTGATTTCCTTATTGTCACTTGCAGCTCTAAAACTTCTCCAGGTAAAACCCCCAAAACTTTCTTGCTAAAAGCTTGATAAGCACAAATCACAACTTAAAGCTGACAATGTTAGCTAATGATGTACTTGAGGAAGTCAATTCTTGATGCAAAATTATTATCCCCAATGATTGGGAATTCTGGTTTCAGGGAAAGAATGCCTCTGAGTTTTATTATGCTTCTTTTTCAGTCTGCATTCAGCTTCTTTCTTCTTTTATATCATCTGTTTATTTTTTGACAAGATGATCCTTGAGGTCTCTTCCAAGCTGGCATGCTATGAGGAGAGGCTGAGGGAGCTGGGGTTGTTTAGCCTGGAGAAGAGGAGGCTCAGGGCAGAGCTCATTGTTGTCTACAACTACCTGAAGGGAGGCTGTAGCCAGGAGGAGTTGGACTGTTCTGCCAGGCAACCAGCAATAGAACAAGGGGACACAGTCTCAAGTTGTGCTGGGGGAGGTCTAGGCTGGATGTTAGAGGATGTTCCTGCTGCTCCTTATCCTATTACTGGGCACCACTGGAAAGAGCCTGGCACCTTCATCTTGGCACCCACTCCTCAGATATTTATACAGGCTCAGGAGTGACTTCATTGCTGTCTACAGCTCCCTGCAGGGAGGCTGTAGCTGGGGGGGGTGGGCTCTTCTGCCAGGCAAGCAGCAACAGAACAAGAGGACACAGCCTCAAGCTGTGCCAGGGCAGGTCTAGGCTGGGTGTTAGGAGGAAGTTGTTGTCAGAGAGAGTGATTGGCATTGGAATGGGCTGCCCAGGGAGGTGTTGAAGCCAAGCCTGGCTGGGGCACTTAGTGCCATGGTCTGGGTGATTGGCTGGGGCTGGGTGCTAGGTTGGACTGGATGATCTTGGAGGTCTCTCCCAACCTGGTTGATTCTATGACCATGATCAGATCCCCTCTCAGCCTTCTCTTCTCCAGACTAAACAGCCACAGGGTTCTCAGGCTTTTTTTTCCATAGGGGAGATGCTAAAGTCCCTTCATCATCCTTATGAGAAACAGTTGGAAGCATTTCCAGAGCAAGACTTTATACTTACACGACTTTATACCTCCTTCTGGGGCTCTATTTACATCTGAGAGCAGCAGAGCATTCTGCAGCATTGGCAAAAGTAAAATGATCCTAGATGAATAAAATGCCTTCAGAAACTGTAGCAGAACACCTGTGAGCTATTCCACAGAGGGCTGATAGGTCCCTGGTTAACTCTCAGCAAACTTTTACCTTCCTGCATCTGGGTTGAGGCAATGCCAAGCACAAATCCAGGCTGTGTAGTGAGCGGCTGGAGAGCAGCCCTGAGGAGAGGGACTTGGGGGTGCTGCTGGAGGAGAAGCACAACATGAGCCAGCAGTGTGCACTTGCAGCCCAGAAAGCCAAGCAGAGCCTGGGCTGCAGCAGGAGAAGTGTGGCCAGCAGGGCCAGGGAGGGGATTCTTCCCCTCTGCTGTGCTCTGCTGAGACCCCACCTGGAGTCCTGCATCCAGTTCTGGAGTCCTTCTTACAGGAGGGATATAGATGTGCTGGAGTGTGTCCAGAGCAGGGCCAGGAGGATGCTCAGAGGCTGCAGCAGCTCTGCTGTGAGCACAGACTGAAAGAGTTGGGGCTGTGTAGGCTGGAGCAGAGGAGGCTCCCAGGGGACCTTCTTGTGGCCTTCCAGGATCTGAAGGGGGCTACAAAAACGCTGGGGAGGGACTTTTGAGGCTGTGAGGGAGTGGCAGGACTGGGGGGAACGGAGCACAGCTGGAGGTGGGGAGATTCAGACTGGACATAAGGAGGAAGTTGTTGAGCAGGAGAGTGGTGAGAGGCTGGGATGGGTTGCCCAGGGAGGTGGTTGAGGCCCCATGGCTGGAGGTGTTTGAGGCCAGGCTGGCTGAGGCTGTGTGCAGCCTGCTCTAGGATAGGGTGTCCCTGGGCATGGCAGGGGAGTTCCTTTTCAACCCTGACTGATTCCATGATCCTCTGCTAACTCTGAAAGCAAACTATCAGTAGACTCAGGTTGCTTGCACACATATTTTATTCCGACAGGTCAGAATGATCTTGTGGAAACTAAATGTATCTGTTTGGGGTGGGGGGTTAAAATCTGTCTTCTTAATATCATCCTCTTTGCCTTGGTTATTTGATGAACATAGAAACACCCTGATTGATTTGGTTTGTTTTTGTTGCAGGTAGCCTATCAGACTGGCAACTACTTATTAGCCAGAGAAGCATTTTCACCAATGTGGGATTATTTTGTTTCCAGCTCCTCTCCAGTGCCTGCCAATGCAGCTGTTATTTCTGCACATAGCACTTTGACTATATCTGAAAAGAGGTAAATGGCCCCAAAAATACCCCACACCCCTAATTTATAACCTACCCAATTATAGAGGGTTTCATTTTATACTAAAGACTTCCAGGTTGTGAAATTTACTTCAGGCTTGTAATGTGGAGGAGAAAAAAATCCCAACCCAAACCAACTCAGCACAACAACAACAGCCTGACTAAAAAAGGTGTGGAATGTATCACAGAAATAGTCCTTTCTAATTAGGAGAGGATTTGTGTTATTTCTGGAACTGCTGCCATGTGCAGTTCTCTCTAATGATTGTTTTCCACTGATAATTGGAACTGTTTGTAAAGTGGCTGTTAATCTTCTGTGCTGTATTTGCATATGCAAAGTGTGTAAGAGGAGCTCAGTTCTTGCCTTTCTGGTTGGAAGGGGCCAGTAGAGTTCAGAAGTTGGGGAAGAACTCCCCCCAGAATAAGTAGCTGCTTGCTCGTTTGCCTGGGAGGTGGCTTTGTAAAGTCTGCTGCTGATCTTTGACTATGCTGAAGTGATTTAGAATAGACACTCTAAGTGAATTCACACAGAGATGAATTTCACATGTTGAACAACAACATCATAGACAAAGCCCAGCTAGAAACTCTGCACTTGCATCCACTTAAATTCTCCCCTCTCCTCCTTCTCTTCTCTTCCTCTCTCTTTTCCCCTCTTCCTCTTCCTTCCCCTTCCCCTCTCTTTTTATCTCTTTCCTTCTCTTTCCCCCTCTTTATCTTTTATTCCTCTCTCCTCTCCCCTCCTTCCCCTTCCCCTTCTCTTCCTCTTTTTCTCTCCTTCCCCTTCCCCTTCTCTTCCTCTTTTTCCCTCCTTCTCTTCCCTTCCTCTCTCTTTCCCTCCTTCTCTTCCCTTCCTCTCTCTTTTTCCCTCCTTCTCTTCCCTTCCTCTCTCTTTTTCCCTCCTTCTCTTCCCTTCCTCTCTCTTTTTCCCTCCTTCTCTTCCCTTCCTCTCTCTTTTTCCCTCCTTCTCTTCCCTTCCTCTCTCTTTTTCCCTCCTTCTCTTCCCTTCCTCTCTCTTTTTCCCTCCTTCTCTTCCCTTCCTCTCTCTTTTTCCCTCCTTCTCTTCCCTTCCTCTCTCTTTTTCCCTCCTTCTCTTCCCTTCCTCTCTCTTTTTCCCTCCTTCTCTTCCCTTCCTCTCTCTTTTTCCCTCCTTCTCTTCCCTTCCTCTCTCTTTTTCCCTCCTTCTCTTCCCTTCCTCTCTCTTTTTCCCTCCTTCTCTTCCCTTCCTCTCTCTTTTTCCCTCCTTCTCTTCCCTTCCTCTCTCTTTTTCCCTCCTTCTCTTCCCTTCCTCTCTCTTTTTCCCTCTCCTTCTCTTCCCTTCCTCTCTCTTTTTCCCTCTCCTTCTCTTCCCTTCCTCTCTCTTTTTCCCTCTCCTTCTCTCTTCTTTTCAGTAGTTTTAACCACACAGGTCTGGAGGTAGGATTTGAGTGAAGTTCCTATCAAAGGAATGAAATGCTGAGAGAGAGACTTCAGCAGCTGTACAAAGCAGTTCCAGGGATGTTGCTTTTTGGCAGCTCAGTCCATACTTAAATGATTTAAAAAATCTGTTCATTTCTCTGTTTATTCCACGAATGTGGAAGCTGCTCAAAGCTGATGGATCAAAGATGAAATAAGGCAGTTGTAGTTTCACTGATCCGTAGCTAAGAATAACAGAGCAGCTTGACAGTGGATAGGGCTCAGAGAAACAGTAGAGGGAGCTGAAAGGAAAGGAAACCTCCTGTTGCCAGCCAGAAAGCCTGTTGATCCCTCGGTGATGTCAAGTGTGTGAATGTGCCTACTCGAGCTTCCTTCTTGAGTTTCAGCCTCTTGTAGGGAAATACAATGGAGGGAAAAGGAGGCATTTTCCCCTTGTACTTCAAAATCACAGGGTTTCCCTCTAACAAAACCCTGTAAAAATATATAACAAGGATATATGTCCTCTACTGCCAGGAAAGGAAACAAGTCCCAAGCAAAAGCAAGGAAAAAGTGGGCAGAAGAGAAGAGATTTCTTTCATGGCTGTAATACAAGGCAGCAGTCATGAGGGAGCTGGAGGTGTGCAGCCTGCAGAAGAGGAGGCTCAGGGCAGAGCTCATTGCTGTCTACAACTACCTGAAGGGAGGCTGTAGCCAGGTGGGGTTGGGCTCTTCTGCCAGGCAAGCAGCAGTAGAACAAAGGGACACAGACTCAAGTTGTGCCAGGGGAGGTACAGGATGGATATTAGGAGGAATTTCTTGCCAAAGAGAGTGATTGGCATTGGAATGGGCTGCCCAGGGAGGTGGTGGAGTCACTGTCCTTGGAGGTGTTCAGAAAAAGCCTGCATGGGGCACTTAGTGTCTCTCAGCCTGTGCTCAGAGTAGAGCTGCTGCAGTCCTCTCAGCATCTTGGTGGCCTCCTCTGGCCTGGCTCCAACACTTCCATGTCCTTCTTGTGTTGGGGGCTCCAGAACTGCACCCAGGACTGCAGGTGGAGTCTGAGTAGAGCAGAGCCAAGGGACAGAATCCCCTCCCTTGCCCTGTGCCCACACTGCTCTTGCTGCAGCCCAGCACAGGGTTGTGTCTGGGCTGCACTCATGCTGTTTTTTTGTTCGGTTGGTTGCTTTTTTCCCACCAGTTAAAAATCCCAGCCTGCATTTTAATAGCCTGCAGTTTCAGGCATGTGATGTCTGAGTCACCATTCACCTGCTTTTACTGGTCTCTCTTTGGTAGGTTACATTTTGAAGCTGTGTCTCGGACGTCTCCTATTACCCTGCAGCTTTTCCTGAGGAATATATTTGTTGTCTGTAACATGAACATCATGGAAAGGAAACTCTTCTGTGATTCCATCTGCTCCAATGAAATACTTTATAAGGAACAAGTATGTATGGCTTAAAATGATAGCACAGAAGTAACCAGGTGGGAAAAGACCTCTAGGATTGTTGAGTCCAACCTATCATCACTTAACCCTTCTGAGTAACTAAACCATGGCACCAAGTGCCTCATCCAGCCTCCTCTTAACCACCTACATAGACTGGATTGGATTTTACTTCTTGGTCATTTTTATATGTAGGTGGTAGAAGCCTCATCCCTGGAGGTGTTTAAGGCCAGGCTGGATGTGGCTCTGGTCAGCCTGATCTAGTGTGAGGTGTCCCTGCCCATGGCAGGGGGAGCTGGAACTGGATGATCCTTGAGGTCCCTTCCAGCCTTGACAGTTCTGTGATTATTTCATAATTACAAGCTAAATTGCAGTGCACTAATCCTATTTGCAGAGTAATTGTGATCTGGTCTTGCTTTCTGAAGTATTTTAGTAGCTGTTGATCATTTTATATCCTGGTGGAAGGAGAGTTTCTGAATCAATTATTGCCTAATCCAAAGCCCACTGGTTCCAACTGAAGAACTTTAGTGGGTGGTAGGCAGTAATTTGGGGCAGAAGTCTGACCACTGTTAGCTTTGTCTTGTCAAGATGCTCCTTGGGTTTTTAATTTTGAACATTTCTGCTTTTTTCCATACATCTATTTGCATTAATATAATAGAATCATAGAATCAACCAGGTTGGAAGAGACCTCCAAGCTCATCCAGTCCAACCTAGCACCCAGCCCTATCCAGTCAACCAGACCATGGCACTAAGTGCCCCAGCCAGGCTTTTTTGAGCATCTCCAGGGACGGTGCCTCCACCACCTCCCTGGGCAGCCCATTCCAATGCCAATCACTCTCTCTGCCAACAACTTCCTCCTAAGATCCAGCCTATACTTTCCCCTGGCACAACTTGAGGCTGTGTCCCCTTGTTTTGTGCTGGCAGCAGAGCCCAACCCCCACCTGGCTACAATGTCCCTTCAGGTAGTTGTAGACAGCAATGAGGTCCCCCTTGAGCCTCCTCTTCTCCAGGCTAAACACCCCCAGCTCCCTCAGCCTCTCCTCATAGGGTTTGTGTTCCAGGCCCCTCACCAGCTTTGTTGCCCTTCTCTGGACACCTTCCAGCACCTCAATATCTCTCCGCAATGGAGAAGCCCAGAACTGTGGCCTGAGCAGGGCTGAGCACAGGGCACAAGAACCTCCCTTGTCCTGCTGCCCACACTGCTCCTGAGCCAGCCCAGGATGCCATTGGCTCTGCTGCCCACCTGGGCACACTGCTGCCTCATCTTCAGCTACTATCTATCAGTACCCCCAGCTCCCTCTCTGCCTGCCTGCTCTCAGCCACTCTGTCCCAAGCCTGTAGTGCTGCTTAGGATTGTTGTGGCCAAAGTGTAGAACCCTGCACTTGGCCTTGTTCAATCTCATCCTATTGGCCTCTGCCCACCCATGCAGCCTGGCCAGGTCCCTCTGCAGGGCTTTCCTATCCTCCAACAGCTCCACAGCTGCCCCTAGCTTGCTGTCGTCTGCAAACTTACTGATGGTGGACTTAATCCCCTTGTCCAGATCATCAATAGAGATATTGAACAGGACTGTGCCCAGCACTGATCCTTGGGGCACACCGCCAGTGCCAACTGCCAACTGGATGTGGCCCCATTCACCACCACTCTCTGGGCTCTGCCATCCAGCTCAGGGTTTCATGGGTTGAATGTACTAAGTGGCTTTTATTTCAGACTTCCTTGTAGTCTGCTGGCATGTTAATGGCACTGAAATCCTGTTTATTTGGATAGCCTTACAGTGCTTAATGCAAAACTCATTGAAGAGCTTTTATCTGACTTGCTACTCACACTGCTCTTTTCAACTGCACCTACACCTGGCTCTCTTCCTTTACTCTCAACTGATGGGAAACAACTGAATTGATATTGGAATCAAAATGAGGGGGGGGTTAAATTTGGATAGATTCTGAGTTGGTTATGATTCTGGGCTGCTTTTGTTTTTTGAATTGGTGGTTTTGATGTTGGGTTGGGTTTGGGGTTTGGGTTGGTTTTGGTTTTTGGGTGGGTTGGATTTTGATTTTGGGTTGGTGGTTTTGATTTTGGATTGGGTTTAATTTTGGGTTGGCTTAGATTTTTGGGTTGTTGGTTTTGATTTTTGAGTTTTGGGTTGGTGGTTTTGATTTTTGGGTTTTGGGTTGGGTTTGATTTTTGGGTTTTGGGTTGGGTTTGATTTTTGGGTTTTGGGTTGGGTTTGATTTTTGGGTTTTGGGTTGGGTTTGATTTTTGGGTTGGTTTTGATTTTTGGGTTTTGGGTTGGGTTTGATTTTTGGGTTTTGGGTTGGGTTTGATTTTTGGGTTGGTGGGTTTGATTTTTGGGTTGGTGGGTTTGATTTTTGAGTGGGTTGGGTTTGAATTTGGGTTGGTTTTGATTTTTGAGTGGGTTGGGTTTGATTTTTGGATTGGTGGTTTTGATTTTGGGCTATTTTTGATTTTTGAGTGGGTTGGGTTTGATTTTGATTTGGGTTTGACTTCTGAGTTGGTGGTTTGATTATGGACTGAGTTTGATTTTTGGCTGGGTTGGTGGTTTTGATTTCTGGGTGGGTGGGTTTTGATCTCTGGGTTGGTTTGATTTCTGGGTGGGTGGGTTTTGATCTCTGGGTTGGTTAGGTTTCTGGGTGGGTGGGTTTTGATCTCTGGGTTGGTTTGATTTCTGGGTGGGTAGGTTTTGATCTCTGGGTTGGTTTGATTTCTGGGTGGGTGGGTTTTGATCTCTGGGTTGGTTTTGTTTTGTTCCACAGGTTGCCAGATTAGCAGAATGTGAAAGAATGACTGTGGCAATTGAACTGAGCAATTGGTTGGATGATGCAAGCTACAGCCTGCAGTCTGTTGTACAGTGCTATGGTCTCCTTGCTCCAATGATTTATCACAAGATTTCCTCTGTGCCAGTAATTCAGGTGAAAGCATTTTAAGATAAAGCATCTGGCAGTCAAGTTCTGCAGTTACAGTGGTTCAAATTAAACTTAAAATGGAGTATAGATTGGGAGAGCTGAATCACAGAATGTCAGGGGCTGGAAGGGACTTGCAAAGCTCATCCAGTCCAACCCCCCTGCCAGAGCAGATCCCACAGGAATATATCCAGGTGGGTTTTGAATATCTCCAGAGAAGGAGACTCCACAACCCCCCTGGGCAGCCTGTGCAGCCTCTCACAGTGAAAAAAATCCTTCTCATGTGTACATGAAACTTCCTATGCCTCAGCTTCCACCCACTGTCCCTTGTGCTGGCATTGGGCATCACCCAGCAGAGCCTGGCTCCAGCCTCCTGCACTCCCCCTGCACATATTTATAAGCACTGATGAGGTCACCTCTCAGTCTCTTCTTCTCCAAACCAAAGTCTCATATCCAGGCTTTGAATTCTTAGCAGCTGCTGAAAGACTTTGATGGGTTTGTGTGTTCCCAAAGCATTTATGCTTGGTGCATGTGATGACTTCCTAAAAGCACAGGTAGCCACTGGAAATGGCTCCTGTTGCAGATTTCATAATTGGAAGGAAAAGTGCTTTAGTCACCTGTGCCTTTCATGCCTGATAGATAAAAGAAGGGGGGAAATTATCTCTTTTATTCTTAGAGCACACTGGAAACATTTTCTCTTTCATATAAAATTAAGAGCACCTTAATGTGTTTCTGAGCAGTGTTTTACTAGGAGTAAGCCATCCCACTGAAGGAAGCATTCTTTGATTTCATCTTAATTAAATCAGCAAAACCATCCTTGATATTGCCTGTAACTTAATAGCTGAGATTTTCTGTCAACCTCTTATTTATTCCAAAGGGCTGTGGTTGAAATCTCTACACAGTTAATTCAATGGAAACTTTAGGCTTGACTTTTGAAGGCCTAACATATCACAGGATTTTAGGAGTTGGAAGGGACCCAAGGAGATCATCAAGTCCAACCCCCCTGCCACAGCAGGACAATCCTATCTAACACAGATCACACAGGAACACATCCAGACAGGCCTTGAGAGTCTCCAGAGAAGGAGACTCCACAGCCTCTCTGGGCAGCCTGTGCCAGGGCTCTGGGACCCTCACAGTCAAGAAGTTCCCCCTTGTGTTGAGGCAGAACCTCTTTTGCTGCAGCTTACACCCATTGCTTCTTGTCCTGTCCCAGGCAGCAGTGAGCAGAGCCTGTCCCCCACTCCTGGCAACCCTCAGATACTTATCAACATTGATTCACTCCCCTCTCAGTCTTCTCTTCTCCAGACTAAGCAGCCCCAGGTCCCTCAGCCTCTCCTCATCAGCCATGCCCTCCTGTCCCCTCAGCATCCTCCTAGCCCTCTGCTGGACCCTCTCCAGCAGATCCCTGTCCCTCTGCAACTGTGGAGCCCAAAACTGAACACAGTATTCAAGATGAGGTCTCACCAGGGCAGAGTAGAGGGAGAGGAGAACCTCCCTTGATCTGCTGGCCACACTCCTCCTAATACACCCCAGGCTCCCATTGGCCTTCTTGGCCAGCAGGGCACATTGCTGTGCCATGGGGAACTTGTTAGCCACCAGCACCCCCAGCTCCCTCTCCACAAGGCTGCTCTCCAGCAGATCACCTCCCAGCCTGGACTGGTGCAGTTTATTAATCCTCCCCAGATGCAGGACTCTGCACTTGTCCTTGTTGAACTTCATCTGGTTGCTGTGTGCCCAGCTCTGTCTCTGCAGGTCTCTCAGGATGGCCTCACATATCTTCCTGTCTGTTAGATTTCAAAGTATATTTAATGTGTACCATCAGATACAACAAGCTGCACAGAGCTGCAAGCTTGTAGTTGTGCTGGAGGCTCCAAACTTTGTTTTAACCTTTGCATTTTTACAGATCCTCATCAAGTGCTTGGCTGTCCTTCAAGAAATTCCAAGTGCTGCTTTGCAGAGGAGGCAGGCAGGGTGTTATGAGAGTATTCAGCACATGATAGCTTGCACTTCATTTTATACAGCAAAGGTATGTGTGCTGCTTTGAGGCTCTTTGGGATATTTTAAAGAGGGAAATGAAATCATTGGCTGTGAAAAGAAAGTAACAGTGATGTCTGTAGCACCCATTTCTTCTGCTGAGAGATGGAGAAAGAGGAAACATAAGCAAAGCTGCTCAGTCTCTCTCTGGCTGCTGCCTGCATCATAGGGCTGGGTGCTAGGTTGGACTGGATGATCTTTCAGGTCTCTGCCAACCTGGTTGATTCTATGACTATGAAATTCCTCTATCTGCGCCTGTATTACCCCAACTAATCCTTTTGCTTCTGACTTCTTATCTGGCTTCCTGCGTCTCACACTAGAGATTCTGAAGTAAGGGAGGGGTGGAAAAAGGGAGGGGAGTTGGTTGGAAAGCCCTCCTGGGTTGTTCTGCTGTTTGGGAGGGGGGTTGTATTCCTGTATTACTTTAAGCTTGTATATCATTGTATAGAGTTGTAAGTCATGGAACCAACCAGGTTGGAAGAGAGCTCCAAGCTCAGCCAGTCCAACCTAGCACCCAGCCCTATCCAGTCAACCAGACCATGGCACTAAGTGCCTCAGCCAGGCTTTGCTTGAACACCTCCAGGGATGGTGTCTCCACCACCTCCCTGGGTAGCTCATTCCAATGCCAATCACTCTCTCCATGGCAGGGGGTTTGGAACTAGATGGTCTTCAAGGTTCCTTCCAACCCATTCTGAGATTTTATGATCTCTTTGCATTCAGGATAAAAAAAGAAATTATTAAACTGGCCTACACAATCCCTGTGAGGAGAAGCTGAGGGAGCTGGGGTTGTTTAGCCTGGAAAAGAGGAGGCTCAGGGCAGAGCTCATTGCTGTCTGCAGCTCCCTGAAGGGAGGCTGTAGCCAGGTGGGGTTGGGCTCTGCTGTCAGGCAAGCAGCAACAGAACAAGGGGACACAGCCTCAAGGTGTGCCAGGGCAGGTCTAGGCTGGATGTTAGAGGGAAGTTGTTGTCAGAGAGAGTGATTGACATTGGAATGGGCTGCCCAGGGAGGTGGTGGAGTCACTGTTCCTGAAGGTGTTGAAGCCAAGCCTGGCTGGGGCACTTAGTGCCATGGTCTGGTTGACTGGCCAGGGCTGGGTGCTAGGTTGGACTGGCTGAGCTTGGAGTCCAACATCTCCAGGGATATTTAGGAAGAAGTTCTTCAGCATTAGGGTGGTGAGAGCCTGGAATGGGTTGCCCAGGGAGGTGGTGGAAGCCTCATCCCTGAAGGTGTTTAAGGCAAGGCTGGATGAGGCTGTTGGCAGCTTGATCTGGTGTGAAGTGTCCCTGCCCATGGCAGGGGGGTTGGAACTGGCTGCTGCTTGTGGTCCCTTCCAACCCTGACTGATTCTATGATTCTGTATTTTTTGATGGCAGCACTGTGGGGGGAGGGGGAATGTCAGTCACAGAATCATAGAATCAAGCAGGTTGGAAGAGACCTCTAAACTCATCCAGTCCAACCTAGCACCCAGCCCTGGCCAATCCACTATATTTCTGGTTAAATCTTCCTATTCTCTGAGGGAGAGGTCAAGGAGAAGTAGAACACATAAAAACATATTGAAATTCCAATTCCTTGACAGGTCTACAGTCCTGGTTTTTGTTTTGGTGGTTTGTTGGGTTTTTTTTTTTGGAGGGGGGAGGGAAGTTAAACTCAAGTATTGTGTAATTAATTTCTATTTCTAATATTCATGCATTCTGACAATGCTAAGCAGACATTTTGAGTGTCCTACAAAAACACACTGTGTAACAGGTGACTCTTTAATAGGTCCTACGTTCCTGGAGAGAATATGAACTAGCAGTAATTATTGTTAACTATGGGAGAAGACTGTTGGATTCTTCAGCAGCAGGCTCACCCTGCCTGTCACAAGCTCTGAAAACTGAAGAAAAACACAAAGAAGTTCAGGTAATTGCTCTAATTTTTACTTTTCCTTCTCTCTAAATACTGTGTTCTGTTATTTTAAAGGCTACATCTCCTCCTTCTTTTTATTGTTGTTTGGAAGTGTTTGTATAGAGTAAGGATTTCCTTGTAGAATAAGAGTTCCCAGAGGACAACTGAAAGGCTTCTAGTTATAACATGAGCCAGCAGTGTGCCCAGGTGGCCAAGAGAGCCAATGGCAGACTGGCTCAGGAGCAGTGTGGGCAGCAGGACAAGGGAGGTTCTTCTGCCCCTGTGCTCAGCACTGCTCAGGCCATCCCTCGAGTGCTGTGTCCAGTTCTGGGCCCCTCAATTCAAGAGAGCTGTTGAGGTGCTGGAAGGTGTTTGGAGAAGAATCAGTCAGGGTTGGAAAGGACCTCAAGGAGCAGCCAATTCCAACCCCCCCTGCCATGCCCAGGGACACCCTACCCTAGAGCAGGCTGCACACAGCCTCAGCCAGACAGTCTGATAGGCTACCTACAACAAAAACAAACCAAATCAATTAGGATGTTTCCATGTTCATCAAATAACCAAGGCAAAGAGGATGATATTAAGAAGACAGATTTTAAACCCCCACCCCAAACAGATACATTTAGCTTCCACAAGATCATTCTGACCTGTTGGAATAAAATATGTGTGCAAGCAACCTGAGTCTACTGATAGTTTGCTTTCAGAATTAGCAGAGGATCATGGAATCAGTCAGGGTTGAAAAGGAACAAAAGGATCATCTAGTGCCAGCCCTCCTGCTGTGGACAGGGACACCCTACCCTAGAGCAGGCTGCACACAGCCTCAGCCAGCCTGGCCTCAAACACCTCCAGGGATGGGACCTCAACCACCTCCCTGGGCAACCCATTCCAGCCTCTCACCACTCTCATGGGGAAATTTATTTCACTTTAAAAGGTAAAAAGAAAGTAAGACAATATTGAGGAAATGATCAGCCCAAGAGTGAGAGGAGTTGGGATCTAATCTAATCTTCACTATTGACCTGTTGTTTTAGTTAGGTGAAAGCTAAGTTTTCCTAAGTAAGTATTCACTATTACAGACCACTTCTTCAAAGACTTCCCACTTAGCTGCCATGGAGAAAGCAACAGAAAACCTAAGTGCTCTGGAATCCAATCTCCTCAGGCTGACAAAGCCAGGTGGGTGTGCTCTTGAAACACTCCTTACCTTTTCCTGTGGAATTTCCTATGCTTGGGAAAAAATATTTCACCTAAGAAGTATTCTGATTTCATACATCTTTTGTGGTAAAGCAGCCAAAATCAGAATTGCCTGATCTTCTTTTTAGCTGGTAGTGATGTCTCTAATGATCTTTATTCATTCATTTTGTTCATCATTTCCACCAAGACACTCACTGCTTCTTAGAAAGAAATGGTTCTTTTTGTTCTCTTCTTCAGCAGTGTCCTCTCGTGGCCATTGCCAGTCTGGGGTGTGTTAGAAGGGCTGTGGTTAGTAAGTTGAGAAGGGTTCTCCTCCCCCTCTGCTCTGCCCTGGTGAGACCACATCTGGAATATTGTGTCCAGGTCTGGGCCCTGCAGTTCAAGAAGGACCTCAGAGAACTGCTTGAAAGAATCCAATGCAGAGCCACAAAAATGATGAAGGGGTTGGAACATCTTTCTTGGCAGGAGAGGCTGAGGGAGCTGGGGCTCTTGAGCTTGGGGGAGACTGAGAGGTGACCTCAGCAGTGGTTATCAGTATGTGCAGGGGGAGTGCCAGCAGGCTGGGGCCAGGCTCTGCTGGGTGATGCCCAGTGCCAGCACAAGGGGCAATGGGTGGAAGCTGAGGCGTAGGAGGAATTTTTCCCTGTGAGGGTGACAGAACCCTGGCACAGGCTGCCCAGGGGGGTTGTGGAGTCTCCCTCTCTGCAGATATTCAAGCATTCATGTGTGATCTGGTCTAGGTGCTGCTGCTCTGGCAGGGGGTTTGGACTGGATTAGCTTTTGAGGTCCCTTCCAGCCCCTGACATTCTGTACTTTTGTGATATGTTCTCTCAGCCTCTGTGAATTGAGTTCCATGCTATTGGTCTTGCTTTATCTTCCTAAAGCAATGGAAAAGACCATACATTTTTGGCCACGTCCTTTACTGCCCATCCTTCTCCACAGATGATTCGTATGGACCTTTGTTAGACCTCTGCTAAGCTGCAGACATCCTCCCTATTAGTCTAGACCATGGAAGTTCAGCAGTCACATCCACCTGTTCATTAAGTGGCATAGCTGCTTATGGCAGAAAAGAGCAAGCTCCTGAGTTTCTCTCTGGGTGACAGTGAGAAATTTGAAAGCAAACTCCATGCCAAAGCAGAGTTTTTCTAGTCTTCACTGATGATTTCAGGTAGAGTTTCTGTTACACACTGTCACTGCCATAATGGATTTGCTTTGGTTGTTGATTCAGCTCGGGGATCAGAACTCACAGGACAAGAAGATCCCTTTCTCCTCTACCCTGTGGTGTCGTGTTGGACATCAAGCAGTGCTTATCGAGAAGGTAGGGTAGTTGGGGGTTATTGTAATGGTGAAGTCTGCTTTGCATCAGAAAGCTGCCAGTAAAGCTGCCTGCTTCCTGCTTGGAGGGAAGGGGAAATGCTCTCTTTGTTGGCTATCTCCTTCTTGCTTCTAATAAACTCTTGGACACTTTCTCTTCATTTTCTGTCTACTTCTTGCTTCCCATAAACTTTTGGGAGCCTTGTCTTCATTTTCTATCTACTTCTTGCTTCTAATAAACTTCTGGAAACCTTCTCTTCATTTTTTATCTACTTCTTGCTTCCAATAAACTCTTGGAAGCTTTCTCTTCACTGGGTATCTCCTTCTTGCTTCTAATAAATTCTTGGAAGCTTTCTCTTAATTTCTGTCTACTTTTTCCTTCTAATAAACTGGAAACTCTCTCTTCATTGGGTATCTCTTTCTTGCTTCCAATAAACTCCTGGAAGCTTTCTCTTCATTTTCTATCTGCTTCTTGCTTCTAATGAACTTCTGGAAGCTTTCTCTTCATTTTCTATCTACTTCTTGCTTCTAATAAATTCCTGGAAGCTTTCTTTTCATTTTCTTTCTCCTTCTTCCTTCTAAAGAACTCTTCAAAACTTTCTCTTCATTGGGTATCTCTTTCTTGCTTCCAATAAACTCCTGGAAGCTTTCTCTTCATTTTCTATCTGCTTCTTGCTTCTAATGAACTCCTGGAAGCTTTCTCTTCATTTTCTATCTACTTCTTGCTTCTAATAAACTCCTGGAAGCTTTCTCCTCATTTGCTATCTACTTCTTCTAATAGCAACTGCTATTATGTGTTGTGACCTATCTGAATTTAGTATCACCTTTTCTTCATCGACATGCAAGATGACATAACTGTGTGCCTTGAAGCATGGGTGCAGTTCCAGCTCAAGTCAGGCAGCTCTTAATTCTTTGTTACTTTGTTGCAGTGATGAAATTCAGGAATAAACCACGTTTCCTGGAGTTTTTTGTTCAAGTCCTGCAAAAAGTCCTGAATGAAGAGAAGTTTTGGTTCGTTCTGGAATGCGCAGCAAATGTGCAAGTTCACTTGAAAAGGTAGAGGTCAATCTTAAAGCAGTGGCCAAAGATTTCTGCCTAGGTTCATCAGTGTCACAGTTCATAGAGTCATAGAATGGTTTGGGTTGGAAGAGAGATTGGAGATCATCTTGGTCCAATCCCCCTGCCACGGACACTTTACTGTCTACAACTACCTGAAGGGGCATTGTAGCCAGGTGTGGGGTGGCCTCTTCTCCCAGGTAACCAGCAATAGAACAAGGGGACACAGCCTCAAGTCGTGCCAGGGTAGGTATAGGCTGGATATTAGGAGGAAGTTCTTCACAGAGAGAGTGATTGGCATTGGAATGGGCTGCCCAGGGAGGTGGTGGAGGCACTGTCCCTGAGGGTCTTCAAGAAAAGCCTGGATGAGGCACTTAGTGCCATGGTCTGGTTGACTGGATAGGGCTGGGGGATAGGTTGGCCTGGCTGATCTTGGAGGTCTCTTCCAACCTGGTTGATTCTATGATTCCCACTAGGACAGGTTGCTCAAGGCCTCATCCAGCCTGGTCTTCAACATCTCCAGGGGGGTGGATCACAGAATGTGATAGCTCTGCTATGAGGACAGACTGAGAGAGTTGGGGCTCTGCAGCCGGGAGAAGAGAAGGCTTTGAGGAGAACTTGGAGTAGCCTTCCAGTAAATAAAGTGGGCTGCAGGAGGGCTGGGGAGGGACTGTTGACAAGGTCTTGACAGGATGTGGAGGAATGGGTTTGAAGTGGCAGAGGGGAGATTGAAAGTGGATGTTAGGAAGAAGTTGTTTGCAGTGAGGGTGGTGAGACACTGGCACAGGTTGCCCAGGGAGGTTGTGGAGCACAGAATGTAATAAATGATCACATTCTGTGCTTCTGTGCTCCACAGCCTCCCTGGAGGTGTTCAAGGCCAGGTTGGATGAGGCCTTGAGCGACCTGTTCTAGTGGGAAGTGTCCCTGCTTATAGCAGAGGGTTGGAATTGGATGAGCTTTGAGGTCTCTTCCAACCTAAACCGTTCTGTGATTCTATAGTAAACCTTCCTGTTTTCCAAGGGGAAGAAGGAAACCAAAGCTTCTGAATGTAAATCTCCTAGTGAAGTAGCAATGGCTTTACCTGCTCCCAGAGAGAACCCTTTAACTGTGGGAGGAGTTCATCACGAGTGATTTACTAATTACAGTGATTCCAACATGCTTTGTTTGTCAGGAGGAACAATCACTTTATCAGCAGCAACAGAACTTCAACACCAGACATCAGCTCTCCCACTCTGTCAGAGAGCATGGAGAGACATTCTGCAGGAGCTAGGAAGCTTCAGAAAGTAAGTGCTGTGTCCAGTTCTGGGCCCCTCCATTCAGGAGAGATGTTGAGATACTGGAATGTGTCCAGAGAAGGGTGATGAAGCTGGTGAGGGGCCTGGAGCCAGGATGTGCAGCCTGCAGAAGACCTCTAAGCTCAGCCAGTCCAACCTAGCACCCAGTCCTAGCCAATCAACCAGACCATGGCACTAAATGCCTCATCCAGGCTTGGCTTCAACACCTCCAGGGATGGCAACTCCATCACCTCCCTGGGCAGCTCATTCCAATGCCAATCGCTGTCTCTGACAGCAACTTCCTAGTATCCAGCCCAGACCTCTTCTGGCACAACTTAAGGCTCTGTCCCCTTCAAGCAAAGCCTGGATGAGGCACTTAGTGCCATGTTCTAGTTGATTGGATAGGGCTGGGTGCTAGGTTGGCCTGGATGATCTTGGAGGTCTCTTCCAACCTGGTTGATTCTATGATTCTATCTTCATGGGGCATCTCTTTTTAAAGAGCACAGTGACCTCACCTTCAAAGAAACCCGAGGCATCAACTCTGAAGAAACCAAGGAGAGAAACCTTGAGTCCTATTCACCACAAGCAGCAGTTCCTGAATCATCCAAGCTTGAAGTCTCCAGAAGCACAAGGGTAAGTGAACACAAGTTGTCAGGTTCCTATAGAAGCAGAGAATCAACCAGGTTGGGATGTTATGAAGGGGGGAATTAATAAATTAACTAATTACTAGTGTTTATTAACGTTGATATTCAGAGCTCTCACCACCCCTGACTGCTGATATTAATAACATTTAGGTTCTTACCTGATGGAAACAGTCTGTGGATAATATCTAGACCTAGTAATAACCAGCAAAATACATCAACATCAATTGAACTGGAAGAGAAGATTCCTGTGGTCAAATGCTGCTTGCAGTCAGTGCACTGCTTGGCCACTAGGTGGACTCAAGGAGCTCTTTCTGTTTATGGCAGAGGGCAGTGGAGAATTACAAAGAGACTTCTAAGTATTTACTCACAGATTATTATTACCTAACTCAGCAGGGGCAAGGCACAGACCCAGACAGTGCCCAGATGCTTTTAGTGAACTCTTTCTTGTCGGCTGTTGAGACCTGATTCTTCCCAGGCTTCTGGGGAAAGGAGGCAGACAATCTCTGACCTTGCCCCCTGGCTCCTCTGGATGATCTGTGTGTCTCCAGGACTTCTAGGCTTAGCAGGAGACTTTCAGGTGCAGGCAGGATGTCTTGCAGTGTGCAGGCTCAGCACGATGTCACGCTGGCTGTGCAGGCATTTAGAGTCTGTTCCTGGTAAACTCGTGCCAGTGGAGTTTCCAGGCAAACAATAAGGCAGTAGGCAATAGCAGGCATGAGTACAATGGCAGAGCACACCAGAGCATGGCAGAGCATATTGTTTACCTGTGTACTTCTTTCATCAATGTGGCCTGAGATTAGTGTGCCTTTGGACACAGAATAGCCAATCAGAATGGCAGTTAGCCAAACCTTACCATATTAGGCAAAAAGCCACAGGCCCACTCCACCCAAGTCTGGGAAAAGCACAGGCCTTGCAGAAGGCAGACACAAACTGTATGCACCTTGTTTACCACAGGAGGAAAGCACACCTGGGCAAGTCAGGACATGCATAAGCTTATTTCTCACCCATCAGGCCCACCATAACAACCTGTGCAAAGCACACCAGTAGAATTGGTCAGTTTTTATGTGATGGTTTGGGCTCTTAGCCCCCCACACACACTTTTGTATTTGCCCCAGCTAACTCAGACGGCCTCTGGGAGTATAAATGAAGCTATTTATTTACAGCAGCAAATATACAGGCAGCTATTTACAATATATACAGTAATATACAGAAATATACAAAGGATAAACAATACAGAAGCACAACTCCCCTCCCAGAAACCTGAGTCTCCAGGAGGGGCTTTCAAACCACCCCAACACCTCCCCTTACCCTCTCAACCTTACCCCAGTTCTCAGGAAGAAGAGAGGTGCAGCCAAGAGGTTAGGGAGCAGGGTTAGTGGGAGCAAGGTTAATGAGATGTGACTAGGTCTGAAGGCAAAGGCAGAAATGAAAGACAAAATGGAGAATGTTTACTTCTTCTTCCCAGAGTTCTCAGCGTGACTGTGAGAGAAGGAGACACAATTGTTTTTCATTTCACTGCCCACTATCTAGTTCTCTTACCAAAACATACTAGCTTGCTTCTAACTAGCACATTTTACCATGAGTCTGGTGTTTCTCCTGCTGCAATACTGAAAACACCTCTCATCTAGCTCTATAATTGCTGTCACTAAGAGCTCTCTCCATGGATTTATCTTAGCTGGGGTTGAAATCCAGTTTTGGAGAACCAAAACCAACCCAGGTGAATCTGTAAACCAAGCAATGAACAATCATTTCTGATTTGAATTAAAATCACTTCAATTAAAAGCTAAACTAAATGGATGTACCTTGTTTGCCATGGGACCCTGGGCAGGCTAAAGTCCTTAGACTTAGTGGCTCCAGGTTCTTTTGTCATCTTTTCCTGCTCTTAGAATCATAGAATCAACCAGGTTGGAAGAGACCTCCAAGATCATCCAGGCCAACCTAGCACCCAGCCCTATCCAGTCAACCAGACCATGGCACTAAGTGCCTCATCCAGGCTTTTCTTGAAGACCCCCAGGGACAGTGCCTCCACCACCTCCCTGGGCAGCCCATTCCAATGCCAATCACTCTCTCTGTGAAGAACTTCTTCCTAATATCCAGCCTATACCTACCCTGGCACAACTTGAGGCTGTGTCCCCTTGTTCTATTGCTGGTTGCCTGGGAGAAGAGGCCACCCCCCACCTGGCTACAATGCCCCTTCAGGTAGCTGTAGACAGTAATAAGATCACCCCTGAGCCTCCTCTTCTCCAGGCTAAACAGGCCCAGCTCCCTCAACCTCTCCTCATAGGGTTTGTGTTCCAGGCCCCTCACCAGCTTTGTTGCCCTTCTCTGGACACCTTCCAGCACCTCAACATCTCTCTTGAATTGAGGGGCCCAGAACTGGACACAGTACTCAAGGTGTGGCCTGACCAGTGCTCTTGCCTCTCTGGTGGAGCAGAAAAACATGCCTAGGCAAGGCAGGACATGTTTGAGCCTGTTTTGGGCCAATCAGGCCTGCCACAACATAGTCAAAATAGGTTGCTCTGAAATTTAGAGTAGTGTCTTTAAAAACCTCTTTATTTCCCCCCCATCCAGTGGATGAAGTTTTGAACAGCCCACTCACTCCTCCCTTTTAGTTTGGTATAAAATTGGCTTCTACCCCAGGAGAATAATTTCTATTTCAGAGGATAACTGTGGAGGGTTTTGAAGGCTTTGTATGAATAATCAAAGGTTGGATTTCAGTTCTGTTAACTTGAGAAGCTTGATTCAGCATGGTGGAAAAGCTATATTAGTCTGCATGCTATAGTGCTCTTCAAACTGCATTAGGGAGCTTACCTGTCAGGAACCTAATAAAGAATGTTTACTTGTTCCTGATGTTTGGCTGTTATCAGGGTGATTTTTGGCATCCTTTTGTTAGACTTTTGGGATTATTTGTTCTGCAGGTTTTGGAAAACAAATGCAAGTTGATTTACACCTTCTCTGGCAAACAGTTGTATTGATGTGGTTAATCCATTGGTTTATTTCATAGTATCATAGAGAGGTTGTGGGGTCTCCTTCTCTGGAGACTTCCAAGGCCTGTCTGGATGTGTTCCTCTGTGATCTGTGTTAGATAGTATGGTCCTGCTCTGGCAGGGGGGTTGGACTCAATGATCTCTTTGGGTCTCTTCCAACCCCTAACATCCTGTGAGCCTGTGTGACCTCAGAGGTCATCTACTCCAACCCTCCCACCCATGGGCAGGGACACCTCTCAACTAGACTCAGCTGCTCAATGCCTTATCCAACCTGGCCTTAAAAACCCTCAGGGGTGGGGAGGTTGAAGGAGATGACCTCTGAGGTCACACAGGATCACAGGTTCACAGGATGTTAGAGGTTGGAAGGGACCCAAGAATCATAGAATCAACCAGGTTGGTAGAGGCCTCCAAGCTCATGCAGTCCAACCTAGCACCCAGCCCTAGCCAATCAACCAGACCATGGCACTGAGTGTCTCATCCAGGCTTTGCTTCAACACCTCCAGGGATGGTGACTCCACCACCTCCCTGGGCAGCCCATTCCAATGCCAATCACTCTCTCTGCCAACAACTTCCTCCTAACATCCAGCCTAGACCTCCTGTGGCACAACTTGAGACTGTGTCCCCTTGTTCTACTGCTGGTTGCCTGGCAGAAGAGACCAACCCACACCTGGCTACAGCCTCCCTGCCAGAGCAGGACAATACTATCCAACACAGATCACAGAGGAGTCTCACCACCCTCATACTGAAGAACTTCCTGAGATCCATTTTAAGCCTATTCTTCTTCAGCTCCAAGCCATCTGCCCTTGTCCTGTTGCTAAACGCCCATAGGAGAAGTCGCTTTCTTTCCTGTGAGATAAAGAACCTGCTTTATTCAACGTGATTTTGGTGGCCTTCAGTGGATAAGAAGTTTATCTTCTGATGGGCTTTTTGCTTTTCAGCTGCTCTTTCACATCTTGCATAATTACATTGTTGTATGATGTGATCAAGGTTGTATATGATACCCTCTGCTGCCCTCATTGTAAAGGTGGGCAGCAAGAAAACAGGCAAATGACTTAGACTGATAAAGGGATCAGTTTGTAAGCAAAATAAAAACGAGGTTTGGTTTGATCTCAGCATATTCTATCTGTAGTGTAATGCAGAGTTGTTTGGTCTGGCATAGAAATGTTAAATAAATTGATGGAAATTAAAGCCAGGCATCCAAATGTGAAATAGTTTAGCACACATTGAGGGTGATGAGCTACCAAAGCACAGCAATAAAGACAAAGATCCCACTTTATGATGCAGTAGTAGAAGCAGTAGTAGACCCTCCATCTCCTGAGCAGACTGTGTGAGACACATTGCATTTGCTGTAATGATCTGCTTGGATGATTCAAGTACAAACAACTTCTAATGGAGAGCTGAAGTTTTTGTGAGTACTAAGAGAAATATCTTCTGGAAGTTGGTGGAAATCTAAGCCAGGAGTTGGAGTGCTGAATGTGCTTAAAGAGGGGAAGCACAACTGCTCTTCCTGACTGCAGCACAAAGCCTTTTGCTAGGAATGTGTCCTATGCTTCTGAGTTAAAACAAGTCTGCATGGACAGCACATTGAGAGAGGTGATTCTGCCACTCTGCTCTGGTGAGACCTCACTTGCAGCACTGTGTCCACCTGTAGGATCCCAGACACAATAAGGACGTGGAGCTTCTGGGTGGGTTCAGAGGAGGGGCATGAAGATGATTAGAGGGCTTCTTATGAAGATAGGCTGAAAGAACTGGGACAGGAAGGCTCTAGGGAGACTTTATAATTGCATCTCCATCTCTGAAGACCTACAGGAAGGTTGGAAAGAGACTGTTTAGAAGGTTCTGTGGTGATAGGACAAGGGACATTGGTTTGAAACTGGAGCAGGGTAGATGCAGGTTGGGTGTAAGGAAGATCTTCACAATGAGAGTGGTGAAATACTGGAACAGGTTGAGGTCCCATCCCTGGAGGCATTCAGGATGAGACTTGATGTGGCCCTGTGCAGCCTGATCTGAGTGGAGGTGTCCCTGCTGACCTCAGGGGGGCTTGGACAAGATGACCTTTGAGGGTCACTTCCAACCTGATGCAATCTGTGCTGTGCAATGAGCTACTTCTGTGTATCTTCACCATTATTTCCTTTTCTAGAGCTTGGAGAAAACACAGTTCCATGTTTTGCTACTCAGTGTGATTTCTTTCAGGAAAGGTGAGGAAGAGCTGCTAAGAGTAGCTCGTCACAACTTAGTGGTGCTGCTGAAACCAGTCGTGAGAAATTACTTGAACAGAAAGATATTTAAGCAAATATCTCTTGAAGAGATGCCCTGGAGAGCTCAGATGAATATCTGCCTGGCAATTGCTCACTACCACTTGTTTAAAAGGAAGCTGGCTGAGCAATATGACACTGGGATTTGTGACTCACAGCATCTGAACAGGTACATCTCCCTGCCTTGCCAGTGACTGCACCTGGGGAGGGATAATAAACTGCACCAGTCCAGGCTGGGAGGTGATCTGCTGGAGAGCAGCCCTGTGGAGAGGCACCTGGGAGTGCTGGCGGAGAACATCCCTGGCACAGCAATGTGCCCTTGTGACTGAGAAGGCCAATGGGAGCCTGGGGTGTATTAGGAGGAGTGTGGCCAGCAGATCAAGGGAGGTTCTCCTCCCCCTCTACTCTGCCCTGCTGAGACTTCATCTTGAATACTGTGTTCAGTTTTGGGCTCCCCAGTTGCAGAGGGA
Source organism: Pogoniulus pusillus (assembly GCF_015220805.1). Classification (NCBI taxonomy): domain Eukaryota; kingdom Metazoa; phylum Chordata; class Aves; order Piciformes; family Lybiidae; genus Pogoniulus; species Pogoniulus pusillus. Next base: position 2,995,064 of record NC_087278.1, read on the forward strand.
CAGGGATCTGCTGGAGAGAGTCCAGCAGAGGACTATGAGGATGCTGAGGGGACAGGAGGGCATGGCTGATGAGGAAAGGCTGAGGGACCTGGGGCTGCTTAGTCTGGAGAAGAGAAGACTGAGAGGGAATTCAATCAATGTGTCTAAACATTTGAGGGCCAGGAGGTGGGGGGACAGGCTCTGCTCACTGCTGCCTGGGGTAGGACAAAGAGCAATGGATGGAAGCTGCATCTAAAAAACCTTCAAAATATTATAGGTGAAGTGTTTTTTTTTTTTTAATGATTTCTTCTTTTTCTCCCATTCTGCAGTTACAATATTCTGGATCCTGAAATATTCTCATTAAGCAGTGCTGGCACTCTAATGCTGAGAGAAGATGTAGGAAACAACATGAGAACACCAACTCCTCTTCCTCCTCCTCTTAAAGTGTCAAGAATGACCAAAAAAAAAACCTGTAAGAACTTTAAATGGGTAAAAAAGCTGCAATCAGTTTCAACTTAGCTTTTTCTCTCTCTTAATTTTTATCTTGGACTTCCTCTGGGTTTCAAGAATGTTCTCTCTTGGGCATGCTTCGTATAAAAGAAGTCATGGTCAATCATGAGTCACTTCTAGTAACTCTGAGCATTACTGAGTGTGTTGGTAAATGTGTTCCTTTTAATCTAGGAGCTATGCTTTGTCCTGTACTCTAGTAACAAGTTTATCTATTCTGATAAATTGGAGGTATTAGCTTTTCACTTGCAGAAACCACACTACTTAAACCTGTTAAACTGATAATATTCCAGGTTATTCTAAATGCATTTAGAATCATAGAACCAGGGTTGGAAGGGACCACAAGGAGCAGCCAGTTCCAACCCCCCTGCCATGCCCAGGGACACCCTACCCTAGAGCAGGCTGCACACAGCCTCAGCCAGCCTGGCCTCAAACACCTCCAGCCATGGGGCCTCAACCACCTCCCTGGGCAACCCATTCCAGCCTCTCACCACTCTCCTGCTCAACAACTTGCTCCTCACCTCCAGCCTCACTCTCCCCACCTCCAGCTTTGCTCCATTCCCCCCAGTCCTGCCATTCCCTGAGAGCCTAAAAAATCCCTCCCCAGCTTTTATGTATCCCCCTTCAGATCCTGGCAGGCCACACGAAAGTCACCTGGGAGCCTCCTCTGCTCCAGCCTGCACAGCCCCAACTCTTTCAGTCTGTGCTCACAGCAGAGCTGCTGCAGCCTCTGAACATCCTCCTGGCCCTGCTCTGGGCACACTCCAGCATCTCCACATCCCTCTTGTCATAGGGGCTTCAAATTCATCTTAAACTGTATCCCTAAGCACCACATCCAAACCACCCTTAAACACATCCAGGCTGGGGGACTCCACCAACTCCCTGGGCAGCTCATTCCCCTTCCTGACCACTCTTTCTGTGAAAAGCTTCTTCCTAAATGTCCAATCTAAACCTCCCCAGCCTCAGCTTGAGGCCATTCCCCCTTGGTCTGTTTCCAATTACCTGGGAGAAGAGCCCAGCAGCAGCCTCTCCACAGTGTCCCTTCAGGTAGCTGTAGACAGCAATGAGGTTTCCTCTCTGCCTCCTCTTTCTCAAACTAACCATCTCCAGCTTCCTCAGTCACTCCTCATAAGATTTATTCTCCAGGCCCTTCCTCAGCTTCACTGCCCTCCTCTGGACCTGCTCCAGCACCTCCACATCTCTTTTGTAATGCAGTGCCAAAACTGAACACAGTTCTCGAGGTGCTTTTTCCTAATGTCCAAGGATGTTTGGTTAAATAAAAAAATGAAGCAACTCTGCAATGCCACAGAATTTGGCAGAAATCTTCTCTTCTTCCTGACTTCCAGTTTTAAAAGGCCTCAGCTTCAGAATGGTTCTTGGGAGCTTACCACATAGAATCAATCAGGTTGGAAGAGACCTCCAAGCTTCTCCAGCCCAACCTAGCACCCAGCCCTATGCAATCAACATAGAATCATAGAATCAACCAGGTTGGAAAAGACCTCCAAGCTCCTCCAGCCCAACCTAGCACCCAGCCCTATCCAATCAACCAGACCATGGCAGTAAGTGCCTCATCCAAGCTTTGCATGAACACCTCCAGGGACAGAGGTGTCATGTAGTGACTTCTTCATTAAACTTCACTGCTGTGAAGGTTGTGCTTTGGCTCTGAGGTTGAACAGTTTGCTGATAATTATTTTGCTCTACTTCTCCCAATGCTTAAGTAAAAGCATCTTAACATGTGAAATATCACAACCTTATAACTATGATAACCTTAACGCTGGCATTTCCTAGCATTTCAGTAGTTAGCTGCCCCTGGAAGAATCTTTGCTGGCTGATAATGTGTTCTATTTTCTTTTTTTGTTCGTTTGGGAACTCATTTTTAACCAGTGAAATATTTTCTCTTCAGTTAAATCATCTGGGTGCAGAGGTAAACTGAGCAGAAGTCATACAACAGATACAGATGACTCTCAGTCCTGCACAGAGTCCCACCACTTCCTGCCTCATGCCCTTTTACTGGAGCATTTTGCAAAGATCTTCTTGCATTTAAGAAGAGCAGTGGTAAGAAATTCATCCTTGTCCACTATGTTAATGTTAAGCATTGCATTGCAGTATTTAGAAACATAGAATCAGGCAGGGTTGGAAGGGAGCACAAGGAGCAGTCAGTTCCAACCCCCCTGCCATGCCCAGGGACACCCTACCCTAGAGCAGGCTGCACACAGCCTCAGCCAGCCTGGCCTCAAACACCTCCAGGGATGGGCCTCAACCACCTCCCTGGGCAATTCATTCCAAGCTCTAATCACTCTCACGAGGAAGAACTTTCTCCTCACATCTTATCTGAATCTCTCCACCTCCAGCTTTGCTCCATTCCTCTATATTCCATTTGCTACTTTCTATATTAACACACACACTCCAGAATCACAAAGTATTAGAGGTTGGAAGGGACCTCCAGAGGTCATCCATTCCATCCCCCCTGCCAAGGCAGCATCACTCAGGGTAGTTCACACAGGAATGCATCCAGGTGGGTTTGGGAAGTCTCCAGAGAAGTAGACTGCACAATCTCTCTGAGCAGCCTGCTCCAGGGCTCTGTCCCTCTCACTGTAAAAGAGTTTCTCCTCATGTTGAGGTGAAACCTTCTCTGATCCAGTTTGTAGCTGTTGCTCCTTGCTGACCACTGAAAAGAGCTTGGCCACATCCACTTGACCCCCACCCCTCAGATATTGGTGCACATTGATCAGATCCCCTCTCAGTCTTCTCTTCTCCAGACTAAACAGCCCCAGGGCTCTCAGGCTCTCTCCACAGGGGAGATGCTCAAATTTTCGGTCGTCCTCAGGGCTCTCTGCTGGACTCTCTCCAGCAGGTCCCTGTCTCTCCTGAACTGGGCAGCCCAAGACTGGACACAGTATTCCAGGTGTGGTCTCACCAGGGCAGAGTAGAGAGGAAGAAAAACCTCCCTAGCCCTGCTGGCCACACTTTTCCTGATCCCCCCCCCAGGATGCCATTGGCTTTCTTGCCCACAAGGGCACATTGCTGGCCCATGCAGAACTTGCTGCCCACCAGCACTCCAAGTTCTTTCTCCACAGAGCTGCTTCCCAGCAGGCCAGCCCCAACCTGTACTGGTGCCTGCTGTTATTCCTCCCATCTTTCAGTGGGGGAAAAACCCAGTGGTTCCTCCTCACCTTCTGCAGAATGGCCCAGGACAATGTGTATGAAATGTCAGACTTGGCACACATCTCACAAGATAGATAAATACTTATTTTTCACTTGGCCCTTGTAGCTTCTCACAGTTGTTAAATCTCCTTGAAAATAACTTGCAGAGTTATCTGCCAAGGGAAAAGACTTAGTGAATGCTATGGCAGTATAAACAGAAGGGCTAAGCACTGAAAGGTTGAGTTCAGCACTGAAAGGCTGACTCCTCTTCCCACAAACCCTTCTAAACCCAAGTATGCCAAAAGCAACAACTACATTTAGTTGATACATTGATAACTTTATTATCAATTAATAGTTCATTTCCAAGTTAAGGCTCCATAAACCTTGATCTACAAGGAAACATTGAATTGTCTGTTAATGAGGATGATCCTTAGGCTGTAATTGGGAGAGATGACTTAGACCTAAGCTTTGCAACAAAAGAATGAGTCTGGCCAGTAGGACGAGGGAGGTTCTTCTGCCCCTGTACTCGGCACTGCTCAGGCCACACCTGGAGTGCTGTGTCCAGTTCTGGCCTCCTCAATTCAAGAGAGATGTTGAGGTGCTGGAAGGGGTCCAGAGAAGGGAAATGAAGCTGGGGAGGGGCCTGGAGCACAGCCCTGTGAGGAGAGGCTGAGGGAGCTGGGGGTGTGCAGCCTGCAGCAGAGGAGGCTCAGGGCAGAGCTCATTGCTGTCTACAACTACCTGGAGGGAGGCTGTAGCCAGGTGGGGTTGGGCTTTTCTGCCAGGCACCCAGCAACAGAACAAGGGGACACAGTCTCAAGTTGTGCCAGGGGAGGTCTAGGCTGGATGTTAGGAGGAAGTTCTTCACAGAGAGAGTGATTGGCATTGGAATGGGCTGCCCAGGGAGGTGGTGGAGTCGTTGTCCCTGGAGGTGTTGAAGCCAAGCCTGTCTGGGGCACTTAGTGCCATGGTCTGGTTGACTGGCCAGGGCTGGGTGCTAGGTTGGCCTGTCTGAGCTTGGAGGTCTCTTCCAACCTGTTTGATTCTATGATTCATCTCTGTATTTTCCAAGTGTAATTCTGTTTGGGATGATCTGCACAGGTTCTTGCTCACCGTGGTGGCTACTGGACTCTGCTGCAAAATGCTTGTCGAGAGCTTTGGAACTGCACTCAAGAATTCCAGCTGCTGGCTAACCACTCACCTTTCCACATGGATGCACTTCCCATTACCAGGGATTTACTTAGAAACACCACCTGGTTGCCATTTTATCTGGCAGCAGACATGATCATTGATATGATAACTGAACTGCAAGCAAGCAGGTCTCTTAAGGTAACAATGATTTTTACTCAGATGCTATGCTCTTTATCCTCCATCTCTTTATTGCACAAAGGCTTGAAGTGATAGGATGGGAGGACAGAAGCTTGAGGAGGGCAGATTTAGACTGGAGATGGGGAAGGAATTCTTTACAGTGAGAGTGGTGAGACACTGGCACAAGTTGCCCAGGGAGGTTGTGGGTGCTTCCTTCCTGGCTGAATGAGGCCTTGAGCAAGCTGGGCTAGTGGGAGGTGTCCCTGGGAGTTGGATGATCTTGAAGGTCCTTTCCAACCCAAACCAATCTATGTGTCAATGAATCCTCAGGAGAGAGTTTTCTTTCTGTTGCATTACATTCTGATATCTCTCAGTCACTCTGTGCCAAGTTTTCAGATGATTCCAGTGTTTTCTAATCTTCATAATTTGATTTGCCCTAGAAGCAAGTTTGAAAACAACAGGCAGAGTAATGATGAGTTTCAACAAGGCCAAATGGCAGCTCCTGCACTTGGGTCACAACAACCCCAAGCAATGCTACAGGCTTGGAGCACTGTGGCTGGAGAGCTGCCTGGCAGAAAGGGACCTGGGGCTTGTAATAGACAGGAGCTGAATGTGAGCCAGCAGTGTGCCCAGGCAGCAAGGAAGGCAAATGGCATCCTGGCTTGCATTAAAAGTGCTGTGGCCAGCAGGAACAGGGAGGAGACTGTCCCCTGGTACTCTGCTCTGGTGAGGCCACACCTTGAGTACTGTGTTCCATTTTGGGCACAGCAACAGCACAGAGATGTGGAGGTGCCAGAGCAGGTCCAGAGAAGAGCAATGAAGCTGGGGAAGGGCCTGGAGAATAATTCTAATGAGGAGGAGGGAGCTGGAGATGGTTAGTTTGAGAAAGAGGAGGCAGAGAGGAGACCTCATTGCTGTCTACAGCTACCTGAAGGGACATTGTGGAGAGGCTGCTGCTGGGCTCTGCTCACAGGTAATTGGAGACAGACCAAGGGGGAATGGCCTCAAGCTGAGGCTGGGGAGGTTTAGATTGGACCATAGGAAGAAGTTCTTTCAGGGAGAGAGTGGTCAGGGACTGGAATGAGCTGCCCAGGGAGGTGGTGGAGTCACCCACCTTGGCATGTGCTTAAGGGTGGTTTGGATGTGGTGCTTAAGGGTATGATTTAAGGTGAATCTTGTAGAGGAGAGTTCTAGGTTGGACTTGGTGACAACCCTGGGTGTGTTTAAGGGTGGTTTGGATGTGGTGCTTAGGGCTATGCTTTAAGGTGAATCTTGTAGAGGAGGATGCTAGGTTGGACTTGGTGACAGCCCTGTGTGTGTTTAAGGGTGGTTTGGATGTGGTGCTTAGGGCTATGCTTTAAGGTGAATCTTGTAGAGGAGGATTCTAGGCTGGACTTGGTGTTCCAGAGGGGCTTTGCCAACCTGCATGTTGCTGTGATTCTGTGGTAATGTTTGTTCCCTGCAGATTGTGGATCCTGAAGGAGACTTCTGCATTCCCAGTTGTTTTGGAGGCATTGCACATGAGGATGGTGGTTCCAGTCTCCATCCACAACCACCCCTGGATGATGTGAATGTGGTTGACTTGAGGTGGATATGTAATCTGATTCTTAAAACAATAGAGTTGTTATATCAAATGAAGAAGTGGGAAGCACTGGTACACATAGCTGTACAATTCAACATACTGACACAGTAAGTCACACTAATTCTGACCAGAATTCTATAGTTTTCTAGTTAAATTCAGTGTCATTTGGCTTAATTACTTCAGTTTGCCTTTTTATTTCAGTGAGAGATACACAGAACAAGTCAGCCCAGTGCTGGTGTATGCTCAGAGGCAGCTGCTGAAAAGGATGAAGGAGTTCAGTGGCCCAGGCAGCCCCAAATCTCACTTCATACAGTATCTCTCTGATCATGCACAGAAGGTAAACCACAGAATTCCCTTTTTGGAGCTGACACTTAGTATGAACTAAATAGGGAGAATGCCTTTCACTGGTTGGATTAATGTGGCTTTTCCTAATGCTCACAAACAGTAAATGATAGTAAATGAATGGACATAATTGATTGAAGTCATAGGAGCCTTTCCCATGCGTATGATGCCAGTAGCAGCAGAGGTCTACACTTGGTGACTCAGAGAACATTTCTTCCATGCATAACATCCCCACTCTGTATTATGAGCTTAAATCTAATTTCATCTTGCTTCTTAGAGTCATAGAATCAGCCAGGTTGGAAGATACCTCCAAGATCACATTCTGTGCTTCTATGCTCCACAACCTCCCTGGAGGTGTTCAAGGCCAGGTTGGATGAGGCTTTGAGTGACCTGCTCTAGTGCAAGGTTTCCCTGCCTATGGCACAGAGGGGTTGGAACTGGCTGAACTTTGAGGTCCCTTCCCACCTAAACCATTCTATGTTTACCAAACTGACATTGCCACTTGGAAATTTTTCATGGAATCAGCTATGAAAAGTTAGAATTTTCCTTTAGCTGAACTTAAACTTATTCACTTGCTTAGAGCTGTTCCATATATCCCTGTGCAGCTTTATTTTGTGCTTTGCAGGCAGTGTGCCCTTTAGGTATTTATCCAGATAAAGAAATTTGCTGAACATCAGTGAGTTGCTCTTGCTTATGGCAAATGCCAAATAAGATACAAGTTTGATTCATTAGAACCTAACCACTTGGGTGTTTTATCCAGTAGTTAGGTGTTGGAATGTTTCACAGAATTAACCTGGTTGGAAAAGACCTTTGAGATCACAGAGTCCAACCTTTGAGATCACTGAGTTCATCTCTTATCAACCAGGGTATTTAATTGTGGGTCATTGGTGTCTTTGGAAATCAGTCCTCTTTTATCTTGTCATGAGTGAGCATTTAGAAACTCAGCTTTAAGCAGCAGACATTCATTTTGTTCTGAATGTAATTCAATTATCATGAAACAAAACTTGCTTTTCAGAGGAGTTGCAGACATTACCTAAGGCAGAAGTCACAGCTGCCTCTTGCCAATTCTGCTAGTGAACAGATTGCTCCTGGATGCTTTTTCTCTCCTGAGATGAAAACTGGTTACACAGGTCAGAGCACATTTCAGTAGCCTGAGTTCTCTTTTCTCTCAGTCCCTCTTCCCCCCCTCCCACCCCATACAGCATGTTCTATTTGGTTGTTTTCTTCCTCATTGTAGGTCTTCCACTCCTCCTGTAAGCTGTTCATCTAATATTTTCTCTTAGTTTTGTCTTCAAATTATTATTCTGGGTATTTTGGACATATAGTAATGTTGGCAAGACCTTTCTGAATGCATCTCTGAAGGCAGAGAAAAGCAGTTGTCATCTAGATACTACATGACCTACACTATGTTGAGTTAGCTTAGTGGTCTTTGTCCAGTTTTCCATTGCACACCAGAAGGACATGGACCTAATGGAGCTGGTCCAGAGGAGGGCCACAAGGATGGTCAGGGGGCTGGAGCACTTCTCCTATAAGGACAGACTGAGGGAGCTGGGGTTATTCAGCCTGGAGAAGAGAAGGCTCCAGGGAGACTGAAGAGCAGCCTGCCAGTGCCTGAAGGGGCTGCAGAGAGACTGTTTGCAAAGGCCTGCAGGGACATGATGAGAGGCAGTGGTTTGAAGCTAGAGAAGTGAAACAGGTTGCCCAGGAAGGTAGTTGAGACCCTGACTCAAGGTCAGGCTCAGCAGGGTTCTGGGCAGCCTGATCTAATGGAGGATGCCACTGCTCACAGCATGGCAGTTGGTCTAGATGGCCTTTGGAGGTCCCTTCCAACCCAGCTCGTTCTTTGATTCCAAGTTCATGTGAACCTGTATTGTTATTGATAAGATCAATAGAAAAACTGCAGAGCAGCCAGGCAGAAAGGGACCTGGGGTATTGGCCAACAGCCAACTGAATATGAGCCAGCAGCGTACCCAGGTGGCCAAGAAGGTCAATAGCATCCTGGCCTGTATCAGGAATACTGTGGCCAGCAGGAGCAGGGAAGTCCTTCTGCTCGTGTACTCAGCACTGGTGAGGCCACACCTTGAGTGCTGTGTCCAGTTCTGGGCACCTCCATTCAAGAGAGATGTTGAGGTGCTTGAATGTGTCCCGAGAAGGGCACCAAGGCTGGAGCACAGCCCTGTGAGGAGAGGCTGAGGGAGCTGGGGGTGTGCAGCCTGCAGCAGAGGAGGCTCAGGGCAGAGCTCATTGCTAGTCTGGTAGCCTGCAGGTAGTTCAGGTAGTCTACAACTACCTGGAGGGAGGTTGTAGCCAGGTGGGGTTGGTCTCTTCTCCCAGGCACCCAGGAACAGAAGCAGATGACACAGCCTCAAGCTGTGCCAGGGCAGGTTTAGGCTGGACTTTAGGAAGAAGTTCTTCACATCAAGAGTGATTGGCATTGGAATGGGCTGCAACTCAAAACTCTTCTCCATAATTACTCATTTCCTTTAGATCACAGCCAAGACAAAGCTCTAGTTGATCTACCTCTAGTTGATGTACTCAAATCTCTTCTCCATATTTACTCATTCCTTTTAGACCACAGCCAACCAAATCTCTAGTTAATGTACTCAAAACTCTTCTCCATAATTACTCATTCCTGTTAGATCACAGCCAAGCTAAAGCTCTAGTTGGTGTACCTCTAATTAATGTACTCAAATATCTTCTCCATAATTTCTCATTCCTTTTAGATCACAGCCAAGACAAACATCTAGTTGATGTACCTCTAGTTGATGTACCTCTAGTTAATATACTCAAATCTCTTCTCCATAATTACTCATTCCTTTTAGATCACAGCCAAGCCAAAGCACTAGTTGGTGTACCTCTAGTTAATTAACCTCTAGTTGGTGTACTCAGAACTCTTCTCCAGAATTACTCATTCCTTTTACATCACAGCCAAGCCAAAGCTCTAGTTGATGTACCTCTAGTTGGTGTACTCAGAACTCTTCTCCATAATTACTCATTCCTTTTACATCACAGCCAAGCCAAAGCACTAGTTGGTGTACCTCTAGTTAATTAACCTCTAGTAAATGTATTCAAAACTCTTCTCCATAATTACTCATTCCTTTTACATCACAGCCAAGCCAAAGCTCTAGTTGATGTACCTCTAGTTGGTGTACTCAGAACTCTTCTCCATAATTACTCATTCCTTTTACATCACAGCCAAGCCAAAGCTCTAGTTGGTGTACCTCTAGTTGATGTACTCAGAACTCTTCTCCATATTTACTCATTCCTTTTAGATCCCAGCCAAGCCAGAGCTCTAGTTGATGTACTCAGAACTCTTCTCCATATTTACTCATTCCTTTTAGATCCCAGCCAATCCAAAGCTCTAGTTGGTGTACCTCTTGATGTGGATGATACGCTGAAATGTTTCAGAGAAACTCTACACAAATCTAAGTACCACAGCAGAGCACTGAGACACAGCAGAAAAATGCTTTTGTTGTTTCTTGCACACACACAAGGTGAGTTATTTGCTGAAATGTTTCTCACTTGAAGCAGAAATGCAGGTGAAATGGTAAAGAGTGGAAGGAGTAGGGGGTTTATAAATTAAGGGTCGTGAGACACTGGCACAGGTTACCTGGGGAGGTTGTGGATGTCCCTTCCCTGGAGATGTTCAAGGCCAGGATGGATGAAGCTTTGAGCAACCTGATCTTAGTGCAAAATGTCACAGATAACAGCATCACAGAATTTCTCAGATTGGAGGAGACCTTCAAGCTCCTCGAGTCCAATCATTAGTTTCACACTGACAGCTCCTTGACTCAACCAAATCCCTCAGCACAACATCTAATCGCTTTGAATTGCTATAGTTGGAAAGGATCACCAGGATCAGCCAGTGCAGCCTTCATCCCAGCAGCCTTCATCACTAGACCACAGCCTCAAGCACCACATCCACTCTCCTCTTAAACACCTCCAGGCATGGCAACTCCACCACCTCCCTGGGCAGCCTGTTCCAGTGCCTGACCACCTGCTCAGGAAAGTGCTTCCTCCCAGCAGCCAACCTAAACCTCCCCTGCCACAACTTGAGGCCATTTCCTCTTGTCCTATCATGAGTAACTCAGGAGAAGAGACCAGCTCCAGCCTCACCACAACCTTCTTTTAGGTAGTTGTAGAGGACAATAAGGTCCCCTCTCAGCCTCCTCTTCTCCAGACTAAACCCCTCCAGCTCCCTCAGCTGCTCCTTATAGCTTATGTTTGCCAGACCTATCCCCAGCCTCATTGCCCTTCTCTGCACCCACTCCAGCACCTCAATGTCCCTCCTATACTGTGGTGACCAAAACTGGACACACTACTCCATGTCCCTGCCCATAGCAAGCAGTTGGAACTAGATGATCTTTAAGGTCTTTCCAACCCAAACCACTCTCTGAATCTATGAATTGAAGTTACTAACAGTTAAAGAGAAGATATAAATTCCCAGATGGAATTCTGTAAGCACAAGCTTTAAACCTGCTTTCCTATGATTTATAACCCATGGTTGGATGATTCATCCTCTTTTTCTACAGCTGTCTCTTGTCTGTCTGCAGCCAGACCTCTGCCAGAGGACTGACTGGCAGATCCTCCCAAGTTTATTTTCTCTAGCAGAGCACATGTTTTCATTTGGTTGCCCTGACCAGTGGTTTAGGAAGAAGTTCTTCTCAGAAACAGAATGGGCTGCCCAGGCAGGTGATGGAGTCCCCTGGAGGTATTTAAAAGAGAGACTGGATGTGGCACTTGGTGCCATGATTTAGTTGATTAGATAATGTTGGGTGATTGGTTGCACTTGATAATCTTGAAGGTCTTAGAATCATAGAATCAGTCAGGGTTTGAAAGGACCACAAGGAGCAGCCAGTTCCAACCCCCTGCCATGCCCAGGGACACCCTACCCTAGAGCAGGCTGCACACAGCCTCAGCCAGCCTGGCCTCAAACACCTCCAGCCATGGGGCCTCAACCACCTCCCTGGGCAACCCATTCCAGCCTCTCACCACTCTCCTGCTCAACAACTTCCTCCTCACCTCCAGCCTCACTCTCTCCACCTCCAGCTTTGCTTCATTTTCCCCACTCCTGCCACTCCCTAACAGCCTCAAAAGTCCCTCCCCAGCTCTTTTGTAGCCCCCTTCAAATCCTGGAAGGCCACAAGAAGGTCCCCAGGGAGCCTCCTCTGCTCCAGCCTGCACAGCCCCAACTCTTTCAGTCTGTGCTCACAGCAGAGCTGCTGCAGCCCTCTGAGCATCCTCGTGGCCCTGCTCTGGACACACTTCTCCAACCTGAAAAGACATTTCTTTTCCAACCTGATGGATTCTGAGAAAGAAGATAGACACAGGGTACACAGGTGCTGCGTATTTGTGGGAGCAATGTGGCACGAAAAGCTTTGTGGTGCTGAAATGAGTATTGTGCTTTTCCAACCTGGTCATAGAACTCACTTCTCTGGTTTAGAAAGCGCTGTCAGAGCCATCAGGAGTCACACCTCTTCAAAGAGAAGGCTGGAATTTCACGTGGGAGCTGAACTGTTGCTTGTGCCAACTCCGCGTGACCTCTCTGAAGAAAAGTTTATCTTCCGCTCCATGGTTGAGAGAAAACCAATCCCACGCTCACACCTGCCAGAGATTATCACTTCCTATGAGCAAACAATTGGTAATTATGGCTTTTTTTTTCCTCATACATTTCTGTTTACAGCTAAGATGTAAAATTATTCTGCCTATCAGTGTTCAAAGATGTCTATTCCCAGTGTTATTCTAGTGGAGCAGTGGTCACAAGGATCATCCAGTTCCAACCTCTTGCCATCGGCAGGGACACCTCCCACTAGGACAGGTTGCTCAAAACCTTATCCAACCTGGTCCTTGAACACCTCCAGGGAGGTTGTGGAGCACAGAATCATAGCTATTTGAGACCCTGGATCCACTGTAAGGCAGTAAGAGCACAGAGGGACTCTAGAATAACCTCAGAGCTGCCTTCCAATAGCTGAAGGGATCCTACAGGAAGACTGGAGTGAGGCTTTTCATAAGGGGGTCTAGCAACAAGGCAAGGGGAATGGTTTTAAGCTGAGGGACAGGAGGTTTAGATTGTATCTGAGCAAGAAAATCTTCAGTATGAGGGTGGTAAGACTCTGAAATAGGCTGCCCAGGGAGTCTGTGGATGCCTCCTTCATGTTCAAGGCCAGGTTGGATAAGGTCTGGAGCAGCCAAGTCTAGCTGAGAGGTGTCCCTGCCCATGGGTGGGGAGCTTGGAGTAGATGATTGCTGAGGTCCCTTCCAACCTAAGTCATTCTGTGATTTTCCCCTCTCAGAATGCTCTGTCTGAAAGCTGTTTTCCAGAAATCTGCAACTTTCTTTCTGTTGATTCAGAAAATAAATCAGCATTAGAGCCTAAACCACACCACTAGTAGTTGGTTCTAAACCTCTACAGGTAGCTTAGGAAAGAGCTTCATTAGAGTGGTTGAGTCACCGACCCTGGAGGTGTTCAGGAAAAGCCTGGATGTGGCACCTAGTGCCATGGTCTGGTTGATTGGCCAGGGCTGGGTGCTAGGTTGGGCTGGAGGAGCTTGGAGCTCTCTTCCAACCTGGTTGGTTCTATGATTCTGTGAACCAAGATGAAATTAGATTTAAGCTCATAATACAGAGTGGAGATGTTAAGCATGGAAGAAATGTTCTCCGAGTCACCGAGTGTAGACCTCTGCTGCTACTGGCATCGTGTCCTAGGAGCCTTTTTCATGCTCTTCAATCAATTATGTCCATTCAGTTACTATCATTTATGTTTGTGAGCATCAGGGAAAACCACATTAATCCAATTCTGTAATTAGCACGTTAAAAAAAAACCAACAACCTTGATCTCCAGTTAAAAATCTGCTGAAATGTTTGGCAGATGCATTTTCATTCCAGGATAGTTCTTTTTTCCTAGCAGAGACCTTCTGGATGCTGTGTGTTTGAACAGGAGGCTGAGTTGATCAGTTTCCATCTTACAGTCTAGTAGAGCTTTACTCCTGCAGTTACATCTCAGCACTGCTCATAGATCACAGGATCACAGGGTGTTAGGGGTTGGAAGGAACTCAAAGAGGTCATCCAGTCCAACCCCACTGCTGGAGCAGGACAATACTATCTAGCACAGATCACAGAGGAACACATCCAGACAGTCCTTGGCAGGCTCCAGAGAAGGAGGCTCCACGACCTCCCTGAGGAGCCTGTTCCAATGCTCTGTGACCATTACAGTAAAGAAGATCCCCCTGCTGGCTGGGTTTGCTGTGTGAAGGAAATAGATGAAGTGTAGCAGGTCAAACGGTGCTATAAGTGGGTTCATTTCAACTAAAGGATCCACAAATGTGCCAGGGATGGTGCAGGGGTCATGGCTTCAAACTGGAAGAAGTTCAGTTGAGATTAGACTTTAGGAAGCAGTGTTTGAGGGTTGTGAGGGTCTGGAACAGGTTACCCAGAGACATTGTGAAGGCTCCAAAGCTGGAAGGCAGGTTGGATGTACTGGACCACAACCTGGTCTAGTAGGAGGTGTCCCTGCCCATAGCAGGGGAGTTGGAGCTCAATGCTGTTTAAGATGCTTCCCAACTCACTCTATGACTCCCTGATTCTATGACCCTGCTGTGCTGTATGCAGGCAAGGTTGTGTAGCAGCCCAGTGGCCTGCTTCAGTTTCACTCTTGGAGAGGAAGAAACTTGAGAGATCTGAAAACCAACTAAAATACAGAAGCTGATGTAAACAGGTCCACAAATACATCCTAGTCTTGTCTTTAAAGTTAGTAGCCATAAGAGAAGCTACATGTGAAGGTAACAATGTCTATGCCTAACAAATAGAGCAAAAATACTCATGCACTGAATTTGCATCACATAAAATGTGTCCAAGATTCAGGAATTGATTTACTGATGTGCTTATATATGTTTTATTTTTAACTGATAAAAAAATAACAGGAGTCCTTGAAACAAATAAACTGAGAGAGCTCAAGGTTCAGGCTTTACATGAACTTGGAAATCTTCACTTCTATGCTGGAAACAAAAGGTATGTAGATATTGGATTAAAAAAGGACACTGCTGTCTACAACTCCCTGAAGGGAGGCTGTAGCCAGGTGGGGTTGGGCTCTTCTGCCAGGCAAGCAGCAACAGAACAAGGGGACACAGTCTCACGTTGTGCTGGGGAGGTCTAGGCTGGATGTTAGGAGGAAGTTGTTGGCAGAGAGAGTGATTGGCATTGGAATGGGCTGCCCAGGGAGGTGGTGGAGTCACTGTCAGTGTTCAAGCCAATCCTGGCAGGGGCACTTAGTGCCATGGTCTGGTTGATTGGCCAGGGCTGGGTGCTAGGTTGGCCTGGCTGAGCTTGGAGCTCTCTTCCAACCTGGCTGATTCTATGATAGACCATTTTATGATTCTATGACTTTAAGGGGTCCTTCCGACCTGAAGTATTCTCTGATTCTTGTGCTCTCCTCAAGTCATACAATGGAATCATAGAATGGTTTGGGTTGGAAGGGACCTCAAGGATAATCCAGTTCCAACCTCCTGCCATAGGCAGGTGTTATAGAGGGGTTTAAGTCTGAGTTTGGGCTGAGATATGAGGCCATGATCTGGTTGACTGGATAGGGCTGGGGGATAGGTTGGACTGGATGATCTTGGGAGTCTCTTCCAGCCTGGTTGATTCTGTGATGTAAAGGTCAGTGAATAATTTATTAATAGATACAAAGAGAGCTTTCCTCCAAACTTCTATACAACTAACCCACACCAACCCTTTGGTATAGTTGGTGAAACTCATTTGCAGAATGCCTATACACAGCCAAATGGAGCAGCTTGGCAAAGGGTTTAGAAATGTGTCTGATCAGAGTCTTGCTGCTGGTTAAGTTAATGAAACTGGAATGGGCTGCCCAGGGAGGTGGTGGAGTCACTGTCCCTGGAGGTGTTGAAGCCAAGCCTGGCTGGGGCACTTAGTGCCATGGTCTGGTTGATTGGCCAGGGCTGGGTGCTAGGTTGGCCTGGCTGAGCTTGGAGCTCTCTTCCAGCCTGCTTGATTCTGTGATTCCTTTAGCAGCTGGTATCAGGAGGGTTCAAGTGCTCCCTAGCTGGAGGGCTCAGTGTCTGTGTTCCCAAAGCACACCCAGTGAAAGCCACGGGGCTGGTTTCACACGGAGCTCAGAGTTCAATTCCAACTGGGGTGCGCTGTCTGAGGAGGTCTCACGGGCACCAGGGAGGTCTCCTGTGGCTCTCAGGATGTGGTCGGGTGGTCAGCAGCCGCCGGGGCACAGCAGGGTTCCAGGTCTGCGGCTGGAGCAGTGCGATGGAGTCTGTGTGCAGCAGGGAGGCAGCCCCCGGGCTGGCACGGCAGGCCGGAGCGGTGGCAGGGCGGAACGCGTGGTTAGGCTGTGTGCTGGCTCAGTGCGAGGTGCGGGGGCACAGAGCAGCACCTAAAGCAGCCAGAGGCAGCAGCCCCGGGCAGCGGGCAGGGAGAGCCCTGAGCAGTGAGCAGCTTGGTTACCTGGATTGGCCTGGTTAGCAGAGGTGGGCCGAGAGGGGTGGGCCTTTGGCCACCAGATCATCCAAGAGGCTTCTGGCAGTCGGCCCAAACGCACCAACTTAGGCAGGGTCCACAGGTCTGTTCCCCCAGATAGGAGAGCATGGGCCTGGCACCGGGTGGGCAGTGAGCTGGGCGCGTGGCCTGGCACCAGGTGGGCAGTGAGCTGGGCGCGTGGCCTGGCAGCGGGTGGGCAGTGAGCTGGGTGTGTGGCCTGGCACCGGGTGGGCAGTGAGCTGGGCGCGTGGCCTGGCAGCGGGTGGGCAGTGAGCTGGGCGCGTGGCCTGGCAGCGGGTGGGCAGTGAGCTGGGTGTGTGGGCCTGGCAGCGGGTGGGCAGTGAGCTGGGCGCGTGGCCTGGCACTGGGTGGGCAGTGAGCTGGGTGCGTGGGTCTGGCAGCGGGTGGGCAGTGAGCTGGGTGCGTGGCCTGGCACCGGGTGGGCAGTGAGCTGGGTGCGTGGGTCTGGCACTGGGTGGGCAGTGAGCTGGGCGCGTGGCCTGGCACCGGGTGGGCAGTGAGCTGGGTGCGTGGGTCTGGCACTGGGTGGGCAGTGAGCTGGGCGCGTGGCCTGGCACCGGGTGGGCAGTGAGCTGGGCGCGTGGGCCTGGCACCGGGTGGGCAGTGAGCTGGGCACGTGGCCTGGCACCGGGTGGGCAGTGAGCTGGGTGCGTGGCCTGGCACCGGGTGGGCAGTGAGCTGGGTGCGTGGGCCTGGCACCGGGTGGGCAGTGAGCTGGGCGCGTGGCCTGGCACCGGGTGGGCAGTGAGCTGGGTGCGTGGGTCTGGCACCGGGTGGGCAGTGAGCTGGGTGCGTGGGCCTGGCACCGGGTGGGCAGTGAGCTGGGCGCGTGGCCTGGCACCGGGTGGGCAGTGAGCTGGGTGCGTGGGTCTGGCACCGGGTGGGCAGTGAGCTGGGTGTGTGGCCTGGCAGCGGGTGGGCAGTGAGCTGGGTGCGTGGCCTGGCACCGGGTGGGCAGTGAGCTGGGTGCGTGGGTCTGGCACCGGGTGGTCAGTGAGCTGGGTGCGTGGGTCTGGCACCGGGTGGGCAGTGAGCTGGGTGCGTGGCCTGGCAGCGGGTGGGCAGTGAGCTGGGCGTGTGGGTCTGGCACCGGGTGGGCAGTGAGCTGGGTGTGTGGGCCTGGCACTGGGTGGGCAGTGAGCTGGGTGCGTGGGTCTGGCACCGGGTGGGCAGTGAGCTGGGTACGTGGCCTGGCACCGGGTGGGCAGTGAGCTGGGTGTGTGGGTCTGGCACCGGGTGGGCAGTGAGCTGGGCGCGTGGCCTGGCAGCGGGTGGGCAGTGAGCTGGGTGTGTGGGCCTGGCACCGGGTGGGCAGTGAGCTGGGTGTGTGGGCCTGGCACTGGGTGGGCAGTGAGCTGGGTGCGTGGCCTGGCAGCGGGTGGGCAGTGAGCTGGGTGCATGGCCTGGCACCGGGTGGGCAGTGAGCTGGGTGCGTGGGTCTGGCACCGGGTGGGCAGTGAGCTGGGCGCGTGGCCTGGCAGCGGGTGGGCAGTGAGCTGGGTGTGTGGGCCTGGCACCGGGTGGGCAGTGAGCTGGGTGTGTGGGCCTGGCACTGGGTGGGCAGTGAGCTGGGTGCGTGGCCTGGCAGCGGGTGGGCAGTGAGCTGGGTGCGTGGCCTGGCACCGGGTGGGCAGTGAGCTGGGTGCGTGGGTCTGGCACCGGGTGGGCAGTGAGCTGGGTGTGTGGCCTGGCAGCGGGTGGGCAGTGAGCTGGGTGCGTGGGTCTGGCACCGGGTGGGCAGTGAGCTGGGTGTGTGGGTCTGGCACCGGGTGGGCAGTGAGCTGGGTGCGTGGCCTGGCACCGGGTGGGCAGTGAGCTGGGTGTGTGGGCCTGGCACCGGGTGGTCAGTGAGCTGGGTGTGTGGGTCTGGCACCGGGTGGGCAGTGAGCTGGGTGCGTGGCCTGGCAGCGGGTGGGCAGTGAGCTGGGTGTGTGGGCCTGGCAGCGGGTGGGCAGTGAGCTGGGTGTGTGGGCCTGGCACCGGGTGGGCAGTGAGCTGGGTGCGTGGGTCTGGCACCGGGTGGGCAGTGAGCTGGGTGCGTGGGTCTGGCACTGGGTGGGCAGTGAGCTGGGCGCGTGGCCTGGCACCGGGTGGTCAGTGAGCTGGGTGCGTGGGTCTGGCACCGGGTGGGCAGTGAGCTGGGTGCGTGGGCCTGGCACAGGGTGGGCAGTGAGCTGGGTGCGTGGCCTGGCACTGGGTGGGCAGCGAGCTGGGTGTGTGGGCCTGGCAGCGGGTGGGCAGCGAGCTGGGTGTGTGGGCCTGGCAGCGGGTGGGCAGTGAGCTGGGTGCGTGGGCCTGGCACAGGGTGGGCAGTGAGCTGGGTGCGTGGCCTGGCACTGGGTGGGCAGTGAGCTGGGTGTGTGGGCCTGGCAGCGGGTGGGCAGTGAGCTGGGCGCGTGGCCTGGCACCCTACGCCCATGGGCTTACACACCCATTACACAGCCTGGGCCCTGGGCAGGCCAGACTCAGTGGCGCCAGGCCCATTGTGCCCCTCCTGTCCTTTTAATGCATTTCCCTCTGGTGTGGGCAGGAACTCATGCCCAGGCAGGAACTCGTGTCCAGGCAGGAGCTCGTGCCCAGGCAGGGACTCGTGTCCAGGCAGGAACTCATGTCCAGGCAAGGCCTGTGCAAGCCTTCTGGGGCCTATGGGCCCTCCACGGCAGCAGGGACAACTCCCACTAGAACAGGCCTCTCAGGGCCTCATCCAGGCTGTTCCTTGCATGCTCCCAGGGATCAGAGATCACCTTCTGAGGCTCTGTGCTGGGCAGCCTGTGCCAGGGTCTCACCACCCTCACTGCCAAGAACATTCTAACATCCAGTTTCAGTCTCTTCTCTGCCAGCTAAAGTCCATTCCTCCTTGTCCTGTCATTACCAGACCTTGTCAGCAGTCCCTCCCCAGCCCTCCTGGAGCTCCCTTCAGATCCTGCAAGGCCACTCCAAGCTCTCCTGGAAGCCTTCTCCTCTGCAGGCTGCACAGCCCCAACTCTCTCAGCCTGTGCTCAGAGCAGAGCTGCTGCAGCCCTCTCAGCATCTTGGTGGCCTCCTCTGCACTGCCTCCAACACTTCCATGTCCTGCTTGTGCTGGGGACTCCAGAGCTGCCCCCAGGACTGCAGGTGGGGTGTGAGGAGAGCAGAGCCAAGGGGCAGAATCCCCTCCCTTGCCCTGTGCCCACACTGCTCTTGCTGCAGCCCAGCACAGGGTTGTGTCTGGGCTGCATTCACCCTGCAGGCTCCTGTGGAGCTTTGCATCAGCCCAGACCCCCAGGGCCTGTTCCTCAGGGCTGCTCTCAGCCATTCCCCACCCAGCCTGGAGCTGTGCTTGGGATTACAACGACCCAGTACAGGTAAGGTCTGTCATCTGACTCACTAAGAGTGAATAGCTAAATGGCTGCAGTTTGACAGGCTGAGACATTGATTACTTCTCTTAGCTTCCTAATTGTACCTAACCAGATGACTTAAGTCCATGTGTTTTTAAGCAGTAATGTCAGCTGCCTGACAATCTAACTTTAGTAGGCATCCCACTGCCCAGGAATGGTATCTTTTTGTGTTGTACAAACTGCCTTTCAGTTTCTGACCTGCCCAAAATTAACTCCATCTCTGGCAGCAGAGCTAAAACGCAGTGAGTCTTATCTTCCCCTTTGGAAAATGTCAGCAATATCATGAGGATATTTTTCTATGTGTTCCAGAGCTGCTTTTAAATGCTGGTGTCAAGCCCTTGATGAAACACTCAATGTTGCTGATGCTCTTAACCACTGGCAAGAGTTGGCTGGTCCAGAAGATGCTACAGACTGCTTTGCAGTTGGGAGATGGGCTGATACGAGCCAGAAACTTCTTTCTCAGGCTGGAGTTTGGGGATGTCTGCATGCAGCAGTCTTAGTTGCTAAGATAGCACAGTAAGTATTTTATTTGTATATGCATTTCTTAGAGTCAAGCAGATTGGAAGAGACCTCCAAGCTCAGCCAGGCCAACCTAGCACCCAGCCCAGGCCAATCAACCAGACCATGGCACTAAGTGCCCCAGCCAGGCTTGGCTTCAACACCTCCAGGCACAGCCACTCCACCACCTTCCTGGGCAGTCCATTCCAATGCCAATCACTCTCTCTGTCAACAACTTCTTCCTAACATCCTAGACCTCCCCTGGCACAGCTTGAGGCTGTGTCCCCTTCTTCTGTTGCTGCTTGCCTGCCAGAAGAGCCCAACCCCACCTGGCTACAACCTCCCTTCAAGGAGCTGCAGGCAGCAATGAGCTCTGCCCTGAGCCTCCTCTTCTGCAGGCTGCACACCCCCAGCTCCCTCAGCCTCTCCTCACAGGGCTCTGCTCCAGGCCTCTCACCAGCTTTGTCGCCCTCTTCTGGACACCTTTCAGCACCTCAACATCTCTCTTGCATAGAAGAGCCCAGAACTGGACACAGCACTGCAGGGGTGGCCTGATCACTGCTGAATGCAGGAGCAAAATAACCTCTCTTGTCCTGCTGCCCACACTGTTCCCGAGCCAGGCCAGGATGTCATTGGCTCTGCTGCCCACCTGGGCACTGCTGCCTCCTCTGCAGCTCCTCTCTGCCAGCATCCCCAGCTCCCTCTCTGCCTGCCTGCTCTCAGCCACTCTGGCCCCAGCCTGTAGTGCTGCTTGGGGTTGTTGTGGCCAAAGTGCAGAACCTGCCCTTGGCCTTGTTCAGTCTCATCCCATTGGCCTCTGCCCACCCATGCAGCCTGGCCAGGTCCCTCTGCAGGGCTCTCCTATCCTCCAACAACTCCATAGCTTGGTGTTATCTGCAAACTTACTGATGTTGGACTCAGTCCCCTG